>NC_141876.1:561205875-561512450 GCF_056163025.1 Triticum urartu
CTCCGAACTACCTTCGGTACATCAAAACACATAAACTCATAAACCGATCGTCATGGAACGTTAATCGTGCGGATCCTACGGGTTCGAGAACTATGTAGACATGACCGAGACTCATCTCCGGTCAATAACCAATAGCGGAATCTGGATGCTCATATTGGTTCCTACATATTCTATGAAGATCTTTACCGGTAAACCGCATAACAACATGCGTTGTTCCCTTTGTCATCGGTATGTTACTTGCCCGAGATTCGATCGTCGGTATCTCAATACCTAGTTCAATCTTGTTACTGGCAAGTCTCTTTACTCGTTCTGTAATGCAACATCCCGCAAATAACTCATTATTCACATTGCTTGCAAGGCTTATAGTGATGTGCATTACCGAGAGGGCCCGGAGATACCTCCCCGATACACGGAGTGACAAATCCTAATCTCGATCTATGTCAACTCAACAAACACCATTGGAGACACCTGTAGAGAATCTTTATAGTCACCCAGTTATGTTGTGATGTTTGATAGCACACTAAGTGTTCCTCCGGTATTCAGGAGTTGCATAATCTCATAGTCATAGGAACATGTATAAGTCATGAAGAAAGCAATAGCAATAAACTAAACGATCATAGTGCTAAGCTAATGGATGGGTCAAGTCAATCACATCATTCTCTAATGATGTGATCCCGTTCATCAAATGACAACTCATGTCTATGGCTAGGAAACTTAACCATCTTTGATTAACGAGCTAGTCAAGTAGAGGCATACTAGTGACACTCTATTTGTCTATGTATTCACACATGTACTAAGTTTCCGGTTAATACAAGTCTAGCATGAATAATAAACATTTATCATGATATAAGGAAATATAAATAACAACTTTATTATTTCCTCTAGCGCATATTTCCTTCATCGCCTCCATTCGTCAAACTAGCGGAAGGATCTTCAGCGATGACACTAGTAGCATGTGTCACAGCGGGCTCTGTCTTTGTCGTAGGCTAGTTGACCGGGATGGTGTGGTCCATCAATCCATTGTAATTTCGGGAACCGCCACATCTTAAGGTGGCAGCACCACATAGATAGGCGTAGCCATGAGCGCTCCTTCAGCAGTCCCTGGGACGTCGATAATGGACGCTGGCCCAGGACTAATCCTAGATTGACTAGGCAAGTCAACAACCAGATCTCGCTACCTCCCGCAGGAGAGATAAACCAAGACCAGAAGAACTAAGAAAAAAGAACAAGAATTTTGAAGGAGAGCACCGCTTACTTGGTGCCGGTAACCTAGTTCTCCACTACCCAAGGTGGAGGAAGCAGTGAAGCTCCTCGTGTGGTCGTCATCGAGGAAGCCGATATCTGAGTAGCCGGTTCTTGTCGTCTCTTCTTCCGTGTTTCTTGGCCAACCTCAGTTTCCAACCTAGGCAAGGAAATCATGTGAGCCTGAAACCCTTTCTTCACGACTCCTTTTCTTCGGAAGGAATTGGCATGCCTCAGCCTCCTCATCCTCGATATCTGAGGGTCATCGATGTCCTCGGCTTGGTGTCCACCTCCATCTTCTCCACTCTCAACCATGGGGGCTTTGGATTAGCTAGCATACACCTCCAGGAGGAATTGCATGTTGGCATCCAACGCGTCCTCGGGTTGGGGTATCGATGATAGTGCAGTGCACGCAAACTGCTGCCAAGCGTGGACAACGCTAGGAAACGAATCAATAAGTGCAGATGGGAAAAAAGGACCTGGAATATTCAAAGCCATATTACTCACCTCGTTTGGTAGATCTTCAGTTGAGAAGCAAAACTCGACCTCCTCGGAGAAGTCTGCGGTCTTCCCCTTGAACATCATCGAGATCAAATCTCAAGCCAACTTCCCCTCGAAATAGCTACCCGTCAGGCTCTTGGTGATGTCACCTTCCCCGATGTACATGTACATTGGATGCTCCCTGGCCTGGTGTGGTTGAATGCCTCCATCGAGGACCATCATCATCGCCTCAACCATAATTCAGCTATTTTGGCAACATGTCTGATTGTTTTGTAAAGTTTGGCGCCTCGTTTGTATTAGTCGGTGTGTTCTTTCCTCTTGTAAGAGTGTTTAGGTTAGGGATGGCAATGGGTACCCATTACCCACGTACCATATGGGTAAAAACCCTATTAGGGCAAGGGCATGGGTCAAAAAAATACCCATGTGTACATAAATAGGAAAATTTCATACCCATCCGGTATAGTGGCACTACTAGGGAAAAGCCCTGCAGTAGCACTGGTTTTTGGCCTAGCAGTAGCGCGGGGTGCCGCGCTACTGATAAGGCGCTATAGATAAAGGTTAGCAGTGGTGTTGGTCTACACACGCTACTGCTATACATACTTAGTAGTAGCACTTTTTTCATAACGCGCTACTGGTAAGTACTAGCAGCGCGCCTCTACGCCCGCGCTACTACTATTATTGTGTATTCTATTTCTTTTTCATTTTATGTCGTATCCATACACCATTATACAAGTTTTCATACAGTAGCAATTTAGATATTGTTTTTAAAGAACCGTGAACTAGTTTCAAGTGGATGGATCCATCAGTAGCAATTTAGAGATTGTTTTTAAAGAACTGTGAACTAGTTTCAAGTGGATATGAAAACTTGTATAATGGTAATACGACATAAAATGAAAAAGAAATAGAATACACAATAATAGTAGTAGCGCGGGCGCAGAGGCGCGTTGCTAGTACTTACCAGTAGCGCGTTATGAAAATGATCCATCCACTTGAAACTAATCCGCGGTTCTTTCACCCAATGATAAAATAAATCATCATCATTATATCATTAACAACTTATCATCATAATACATCATTGTCATATAACACCTCCTCCCCGCAGAAAATATAACACCTCCTCATGATCATCATTTTCATCAATGAGACATCATATAGCAAGTTGGTCACTAGTCATAATCACAACTCCTCCTCCTCCTCCTCATCATCAACTCTAACACATTGTATCACATAATAACACATTGTACCTAGGACCTACTCCTCTCTCATAGGACCTACTACCTAGGTAAAATAGCATAAAACAAGATAGGCCCTGACTCTCCATTATGGAGAATGGAGATTATCCTGTCTCCAATTCTTGCGCTTCACACAATGTTGCTTCCATGTAGCTTCCTACGATTGACCATATTTTTTTCTAATCTTTGATTGTCGTGTCTTCATCGGTTTTAGAAATCCGGTATGAACAACAGTGATGCGTAGGATGACCTGGTCGTAAGTTCATAACATCGAGGCGACCTTTCGGAAACATCAGATGAGGCACACAATCCTTCGGGATTTTCTGTTGAAAAACATAGTAATAACTTCGTAGTTAGCAATGTAGTTGAGTTTTAGAAGAATTTATGCAAAAGATGCACGGATGTCGTAATAGTAAAAAAAATCTTACCATGACATCTCCATGGATGTTACCGTAGTTCAACACGTGCACTAGTGGCACGTATTGATCATAATGTGGAGGAGTTTGATAATAGATATTGTAATTCTCAAGATCATTAATAAATGAGACCAGATGAATTTTCTCCTGATAAGTTAATTTTGAGCCATGGGTGTAGTAGGTTCTGTCTACTATCTTCCGCACATTCTTTGAAGAATGAAAATAAGCTATCAATGGAAATAAGATGCCAACTATTTTGAAATAAATAATATAAATTACTTAATAACTATGTTTGAGAAACTCACATAGCGTTAGAATTGGAAGCGTGTCAACAAGGACCCAAATGTCCATATTGTATTTGGCGATGTTAGGATCACCAAGATTCATGGTGACAAGCATACCCTCATGAAAAGCATACGTATTGCAAAGTGCTTCCCAATTTGGGCAACCAAAATGGGTTACGCTCTCAGAATTGTATAGATTTACATCAAAATCCATACCATGATGGGTCCTTAGGTGAATTATCTTTGTTTCCATACTTTCATGATCTTCAAAATCCATCCTCTCCAAGACATAGCGTCTTGCATGGCATGGGATAAGCTAGTCGAATTGTAAAAGACAAAAATTACACGTTGAAGAATTAGAAGTTGTGCTTAATTACAAAAAAACACTTGACGTCATGGCGTACCGTTTCAACATTGAAGGTCTCCTGGAGCTTAATGCTGAAGCGCCGACCTTCTACCAGGTGAGGCCTGTCGCACAGACCCCGGTCATTTCCGCACCAGTCGCACTCCGCTGGGAGACTTTCATCATCCGATGACGACATCGACGATATTTCCTATGTTCATAATTCAAAGATTAAACTTGTATAATTAAATATATGTAATACAAAAACTAAATTAGATCATTATTATTCATCATGGGTTGACTATCGGTCTATCGAGTCTTTTCTTGAAAACTCTTAGCTCACGTGGTGTATACATTCGACCATTGGTACTTGAAAGTGCTAGTGATCGACTAGAGGGGGGGTGAATAGGCGATTTTTATAAAAGTCTTCAAAACATGGAAGTTTCGAAGGCAAACGATAGAAACAAACCTATTGCCATGCAGCGGAAGGTAGACTACACTAAGCAAGCCATAGTCAAGTATTCAATGAGATGAAAGCACAAAGACTAATAGCAGCTAGGCAGTATAGATCAGGATGGAAGATAGTACGAAGCCAAACAGAACAAGCAGTCACACAGTGAAGACAAATAGATAATGCAAACAGGCAATGACTTCATAAGGACTAGTCTGCAAATAAAGAGATGGGAAGAATAGAACCAGTGGCTCATTGAAGACAATGATTTGTTGGACCAGTTCCAGTTGCTGTGACAACTGTACGTCTGGTTAGGGAGGCTGAGATTCAACTCAGAAGACCGTGTCTTCACCTTATTCCCCTTGAGCTAAGGACACCCAGTCCTCGCCCAATCACTCTGGTAAGTCTTCAAGGTAGACTTCCAAACCTTCACAGACTTCGTTCACCGGCGATCCACAATGACTCTTGGATGCTCAGAACGCGACGCCTAACCGGCTGGAGGATTCACAGTCCTCAAGTGTAATAAGTCTTCGGATCACACAGACAAGAAGACTTCAGTGATGCCTAACACTCTTTGGCTCTGGGTGTTTAGGGCTTTATCCTCGCAAGGAATTCTCTCTCAAAGGCTTCGAGGTGGGTTGCTCTCAAATGACAAAAGCCGTACACTAACTCTAAGCAGCCAACTATTTATGGTTGTAGGGGGTGGGCTATTTATAGCAACTAGGCAACCCGACCTGATTTGTCCAAAATGACCCTGGGTCACTAAGGAACTGACACGTGTTCCAACGGTCAGATTTCAAACACACACGACAACTTTACTTGGGCTACAAGCAAAGCTGACTTATCCAGCTCTGGATAAGATTCGCTCTCATTGTCTTCGCTCGAAGACATAGGATTTTGGTTAAGCATCACTTCAGTCATTCTGACTGGTTCACTTGGACCCCACTTAATAGTACGGTGGTTCCTATGACTCAACAAAGAAGAAAACGAAACAACAAAACAACTAAGTCTTCGTGCTCCATAGTCTTCACAACATGTCTTCTCTTGTCATAGTCTTCAATGTGAATACCTTCACATACCACCTTTATCTTCAATGTCTTCATACATTTTTAGGGGTCATCTCTGGTAGGTAAACCGAATCAATGAGGGACTTCTTCCTGTGTTATCCTGCAATTCTCACAAACACATTAGTCCCTCAACCAGGTTTGTCGTCAATACTCCAAAACCAACTAAGGGTGGCACTAGATGCACTTACAATCTCCCCCTTTTTGGTGATTGATGACAAACTGGTTGAAGGTTTCAACGGGGAATAAAATATGTGAAATTGTAAAGGATAGGGTATTGTCTTCATAAGTGGCAAAGGCTCCCCCTGAAGATGTGCATATAAGTAATTTGCTTTTGGAATGCAAATGCACATGGCAGGTTGTACTTGTGGAGATCCTCTTCAACTTATGATGACAATTCATCATGCATGATTTGATATACCGAAGATAATGACATGCATAATGAAAAATGGACGTCTGCAAAATGACCTAAGTGCGGAAGTTATCATCGCACATGCGGAATTTATCATCGCATCACAGAATAGCAAATAAGTAGCAGACGACCATCGAGTTTAAGTGTTACAACTCAAAGAACCAAATGTATCAAAAAGCGAGAGTTGTAAGCACTTGGCAAAAGTAGCAAAAAGTAAAGCAACCACCCATATGGACCCGCTTGAAGACTATCAACTCATATGCTTCTCCCCATTTTGTCAGTAAGGACTAAAAAGGTTTGAAGACATAGAGTGCCTACTCGTTCCCATGAGGTGCAGGCGAGGCAGCAGGGTCGTTGTTGAGGTCCGGTGGTGCAGAAGTACTTGGTGCAGTGTCTGAAGGAAATATGCCCTAGAGGCAATAATAAAGTTATTATTTATTTCCTTATATCATGATAAATGTTTATTATTCATGCTAGAATTGTATTAACCGGAAACATAATACATGTGTGAATACATAGACAAACAGAGTGTCACTAGTATGCCTCTACTTGACTAGCTCGTTGATCAAAGATGGTTATGTTTCCTAACCATAGACATGAGTTGTCATTTTATTAACGGGATCACATCATTAGGAGAATGATGTGATTGACTTGACCCATTCCGTTAGCATAGCACTTGATCGTTTAATTTGTTGCTATTGCTTCCTTCATGACTTATACATGTTCCTATGACTATGAGATTATGCAACTCCCGTTTACCGGAGGAACACTTTGTGTGCTACCAAACGCCACAACGTAACTAGGTGATTATAAAGGTGCTCTACAGGTGTCTCCGAAGGTACTTGTTGGGTTGGCGTATTTCGAGATTAGGATTTGTCACTCCTATTGTCGGAGAGGTATCTTTGGGCCCACTCGATAATGCACATCACTATAAGCCTTGCAAGCATTGCAACTAATAAGTTAGTTGCGGGATGATGTGTTACGGAACGAGTAAAGAGACTTGCCGGTAATGAGATTGAACTAGGTATTGAGATATTGATGATCGAATCTCGGGAAAGTAACATACCGATGACAAAGGGAACAACGTATGTTGTTATGCGGTCTGACCGATAAAGATCTTCGTAGAATATGTGGGAGCCAATATGAGCATCCAGGTTCCGCTATTGGTTATTGACCGGAGACGTGTCTAGGTCATGTCTACATTGTTCTCGAACCCATAGGGTCCGCACGCTTAAGGTTTCGATGACAGTTATATTATGAGTTTATGAGTTTTGATGTACCGAAGGAGTTCGGAGTCCCGGATGTGATCACGGACTTGATGAGGAGTCTTGAAATGGTCGAGACATAAAGATCGATATATTGGATGACTATATTTGGACACCGGAAAGGTTCCAGGTGAGATTGGGACAATACCGGATCACCGGGAGGTTATCGAAACCCCCCGGGAGGTATATGGGCCTTATTGGGCCTTAGTGGAAAGGAGGGGAAAGGAGCAAGGGAGGGGGCGCCCCCCCAAGCCCAATCCGAATTGGGAGGGGGGCCGCCCCCCTTTCCTTCCTCCCTCCTTCCTCTTCCTTCCCTCTCCTACTCCTAATAGGAAAAGGGGGAGTCCTACTCCCGGTGGGAGTTGGACTCCCCCCTTTGGGCACGCCACCCTCCTTGGCCGGCCCCCTCCTCCACTCCTTTATATACGGGGGCAGGGGGCACCCCAGAGAGACAACAATTGATCATTGATCTCTTAGCCATGTGCGGTGCCCCCCTCCACCATAATCCTCGATAATATTGTAGCGGTGCTTAGGCGAAGCCCTGCGACGGTAGAACATCAAGATTGTCACCATGCCGTCGTGCTGACGGAACTCATCCCCGACACTTTGCTGGATCAGAGTCCGGGGATCGTCATCGAGCTGAACGTGTGCAAAAACTCGGAGGTGCCGTAGTTTCGGTGCTTGATCGGTCGGGCCGTGAAGACGTACGACTACATCAACCACGTTGTTATAACGCTTCCGCTTCCGGTCTACGAGGGTACGTAGACAACACTCTCCCCTCTCGTTGTTGTGCATCACCATGATCTTGCGTGTGCGTAGAATTTTTTTTGAAACTACTACGTTCCCCAACAGTGGCATCAGAGCCTAGGTTTTATGTGTTGATGTTATATGCACGAGTAGAACACAAGTGAGTTGTGGGTGATATAGGTCATACTGCTTACCAGCATGTCATACTTTGGTTCGGCGGTATTGTTGGATGAAGCGGCCCGGACCGACATTACGCGTACGCTTATGCGAGACTGGTTCTACCGACGTGCTTTGCACACAGGTGGCTGGCGGGTGTCAGTTTCTCCAACTTTAGTTGAACCAAGTGTGGCTACGCCCAGTCCTTGCGAAGGTTAAAACAACACCAACTTGACAAACTATCGTTGTGGTTTTGATTCTTAGGTAAGAACGGTTCTTGCTAAGCCCGTAGCAGCCACGTAAAACTTGCAACAACAAAGTAGAGGACGTCTAACTTGTTTTTGCAGGGCATGTTGTGATGTGATATGGTCAAGACGTGATGAGATATAAGTTGTTGTATAAGATGATCATGTTTTGTTAAAGTTATCGGCAACTGGCAAAAGCCTTATGGTTATCTCTCTATTGCATAAGATGCAAGCGCCAAATAATTGCTTTACTTTATTGCTATGCGATAGCAATAGTTGCAAGAGTAATTATTTGCGAGACAACCATGTGACCACACATTTATATAGATCAAGATGATGGAGATCATGGTGTCATGCCGGTGACGATGGAAATCATGACTTTTTTTGGAGATGGAGATCAAAGGCACAAGATGATGATGGCCATATCATGTCACATATTTTTGATTGCATGTGATGTTTATCTTTTATGCATCTTATCTTGCTTTAATTGACGGTAGCATTATAAGATGATCTCTCACTAAATTTCAAGATAAAAGTGTTCTCCCTGAGTATGCACCATTGCCAAAGTTCGTCGTGCCCAGACACCACGTGATGATCGGGTGTGATAAGCTCTACGTCCATCTACAATGGGTGCAAGCCAGTTTTGCACACGCAGAATACTCAGGTTAAACTTGACGATCCTAGCATATGCAGATATGGCCTCGGAACACTGAGACCGAAAGGTCGAGCGTGAATCATATAGTAGATATGATCAACATAATGATGTTCACCATTGAAAGCTATTCCATTTCACGTGATGATCGGTTATGGTTTAGTTGATTTGGATCACGTGATCACTTAGAGGATTAGAGGGATGTCTATCTAAGTGGGAGTTCTTAAGTAATATGATTAATTGAACTTTAATTTATCATGAACTTAGTCCTGGTAGTATTTTGCAAATTATGTTGTAGATCAATAGCTCGCATTGTTGCTTCCCTATGTTTTATATATGTTCCTAGAGAAAACTAAGTTGAAAGATGTTAGTAGCAATGATGCGGATTGGATCCGTGATCTGAGGTTTATCCTCATTGCTGCACAGAAGAATTATGTCTTCGATGCACCGCTAGGTGACAAACCTATTGCAGGAGCAGATGCAGATGTTATGAACATTTGGCTAGCTCAATATGATGACTACTTGATAGTTTAGTGCATCATGCTTAAACGGCTTAGAATCGGGACTTCAAAGACGTTTTGAACGTCATGGACCATATGAGATGTTCCAGGAGTTGAAGTTAATATTTCAAGTAAATACCTGAGTTGAGAGATATGAAGTCTCCAACAAGTTCTATAGCTAAAAGATGGAGGAGAATAGCTCAAGCAGTGAGCATGTGTTCAGATTATCTGGGTACTGAAATCGCTTGAATCAAGTGGGAGTTAATCTTCCAGATAAAATAGTGATTGACAGAATTCTCTAGTCACCATCACCAAGTTAGTAGAACTTCGTGATGAACTATAGTATGCAAGGGATGACGAAAACGATTCCCGATCTTTTCATAATGATGAAATCGATGAAGGTAGAAATCAAGAAAGGGCATCAAGTGTTGATGATTAACAAGACCACTAGTTTCAAAAAAAAGGCAAAGGGAAGAAGGGGAACTTCAACAAGAACGGCAAGCAAGTTGCTGCTCAAGTGAAGAAGCCCAAGTCTGGTCCTAAGCCTGAGACTAAGTGCTTCTACTGCAAAGGGACTGGTCACTGGAAGCGGAACTGCCCCAAGTATTTGGCGGATAAGAAGGATGGCAAAGTGAACAAAGGTATATTTGATATACAGATTATTGATGTGTATTTTACTAGTGTTCGTAGCAACCCCTAGGTATTTGATACTGGTTCAGTTGCTAAGAGTAGTAACTCGAAACGGGAGTTGCAGAATGAACATAGACTAGTTAAGGGTGAAGTGACGATGTGTGTTGGAAGTGGTTCCAAGATTGATATGATCATCATCGCACACTCCCTATACTTTTGGGATTAGTGTTGAACCTAAATAAGTGTTATTTGGTGTTTGCGTTGAGCATGAATATGATTTGATCATGATTATTGCAATACGGTTATTCATTTAAGTTAGAGAATAAATTGTTGTTCTGTTTACATGAATAAAACCTTATATGGTTACACACCCAATGAAAATGGTTCGTTGGATCTCGATCGTAGTGATACACATATTCATAATATTGAAACCAAAAGATGCAAAGTTAATAATGATGGTGCAATTTATTTGTGGCACTGCCGTTTTGGTCATATTGTGGTAAAGCGCATGAAGAAAAATCCATGCTGATGGGCTTTTGGAATCACTTGATTATGAATCAGTTGATGCTTGCGAACCATGCCTCATGGGCAAGATGACTAAGACTCCGTTCTCCGGAACAATGGAGCGAGCAACAGATTTGTTGGAAATCATACATACTGATGTATGTGGTCCGATGAATATTGAGGCTCGTGGCAGGTATCATTATTTTCTGATCTTCACAGATGATTTGAGAAGATATGAGTATATCTACTTGATGAAACACAAGTCTGAAACATTTGAAAAGTTCAAAGAATTTCAGAGTGAAGTGGAGAATCATCGTAACAAAAATAAAAGTTTCTACGATATGATCACAGAAGTAAAATATTTGAGTTACGAGTTTGGCCTTCAGTTAAAAACAATGTGAAATAGTTTCACTACTCACGCCACCTGGAACACCACAACATGATGGTGTGTCCGAACGTCATAACCGTACTTTATTAGATATGGTGCGATCTATGATGTCTCTTACCGATCTACCACAATCGTTTTTGGGTTATGCATTAGAGACAGCTGCATTCACGTTAAATAGGGCAGCATCTAATTCCGTTGAGACGACACCGTATGAACTATGGTTTGGCAAGAAACCTAAGCTGTCGTTTCTTAAAGTTTGAGGTTGCAATGCTTATGTGAAAAAGTTTCAACCTAATAATCTCTAACCCAAATCAGAGAAGTGCGTCTTCATAGGATACCCAAAAGAAAATGTTGGGTACACCTTCTATCACAGATCCAAAGGCAATATATTCGTTGCATTGAATGGATCCTTTCTAGAAAAGGAGTTTCTCTCGAAAGAAGTGAGTGGGAGGAAAGTAGAACTTGATGAGGTAACTGTACCTACTCCCTTATTGGAAAGTAGTTCATCACAGAAATCTGTTCCTGTGACTACTACACCGATTAGTGAGGAAGCTAATGATGATGATCATGTAACTTCAGATCAAGTTACTACCGAACCTCGTAGGTAAACCAGAGTGAGATCCGCACCAGAGTGGTACGGTAATCCTGTTCTGGAGGTCATGTTACTTGACCATGACGAGCCTACGAACTATGAGGAAGCAATGATGAGCCCAGATTCCGCGAAATGGCTTGAGGCCATGAAATCTGAGATGAGATCCATGTATGCGAACAAAGTATGGACTTTGTTTGACTTGCCCAATGATCGGCGAGCCATTGAGATTAAATGGATCTTCAAGAGGAAGACGGACGCTGATAGTAGTGTTACTATCTACAAAGCTAGAATTGTCGCAAAAAGGTTTTCGACAAGTTCAAGGTGTTGACTACGATGAGAGTTTCTCACTCGTATCTATGCTTAAGTCTGTCCGAATCATGTTAGCAATTGCCGCATTTTATGAAATCTGGCAAATGGAGAAACAAAACTGCATTCCTTAATGGATTTATTAAAGAAGAGTTGTATATGATGCAACCAGAAGGTTTTGTCAATCCTAAAGGTACTAACAAAATTTGCAAGCTCCAGTGATCCATCTATGGACTGGTGCAAGCATCTCGGAGTTGGAATATACGCTTTGATAAGTTGATCAAAGCATATAGTTTTATACAGACTTGCAGTGAAGCCTGTATTTACAAGAAAGTGAGTGGGAGCACTACAACATTTCTGATAAGTATATGTGAATGACATATTGTTGATCGGAGATAATGTAGAATTATTCTGCAAAGCATAAAGGAATGTTTGAAAGGAGTTTTTAAAGAAAGACCTCGGTGAAGCTGCTTACATATTGAGCATCAAGATCTATAGAGATAGATCAAGATGCTTGATAAGTTTTTCAATGAGTACATACCTTGACAAGATTTTGAAGTAGTTCAAAATGGAACAGACAAAGGAGTTCTTGCCCGTGTTACAAGGTGTGAAGTTGAGTAAGACTCAAAACCTGACCACGGTTTGAAGATAGAGAGAGAATGAAAGTCATTCCCTATGCCTTAGCCATAGGTTCTATAAAGTATGCCATGTTGTGTACCAGACCTATTGTATACCCTGCGCTGAGTTTGGCAAGGGAATACAATAGTGAACTAGGAGTAGATCACTGGACATTGGTCAAAATTATCCTTAGTGGAATAAGGATATGTTTCTCGATTATGGAGGTGACAAAAGGTTCATCGTAAAGGGTTACATCGATGCAAGTTTTGACACTGATCCAGATGACTCAAAGTCTCAATCTGGATACATATTTAAAGTCGGAGCAATTAGTTAGAGTAGCTTTGTGTAGAGCATTGTTGACATAGAAATTTGCAAAATACATACGGATCTGAATGTAGCAGACCCGTTGACTAAACTTCCCTCACAAGCAAAACATGATCACACCTTAGTACTCTTTGGGTATTAATCACATAGCGATGTGAACTAGATTATTGACTCTAGTAAACCCTTTGGGTGATGGTCACATGTCGATGTGAACTATAGGTGTTAATCACATGGTGATGTGAACTATTGGTGTTAAATCACATGGAGATGTGAACTAGATTATTGACTCTAGTGCAAGTGGGAGACTAAAGGAAATATGCCCTAGAGGCAATAATAAAGTTATTATTTATTTGGGATTTTTGTATTCGTGCCCCTAGTTGGGTCACGCTCGTGGCGACTGCTCACTGGTCGGAACCGCCTCGGAAGGGCAAAAACATAAGGCGAGTGAAGTGAGCTGGGCAAAACCGCAATTGTTGAAAAAATAGGGGCAAATCAGTCGAGCGTGACCCAACTAGGGGCACGAATACAATTGTTCCTATTTATTTCCTTATATCATGATAAATGTTTATTAATCATGCTAGAATTGTATTAACCGGAAACATAATACATGTGTGAATACATAGACAAACAGAGTGTCACTAGTATGCCTCTACTTGACTAGCTCGGTGATCAAAGATGGTTATGTTTCCTAACCATAGACATGAGTTGTCATTTGATTAACGGGATCATATCATTAGGCGAATGATGTGATTGACTTGACCCATTCCGTTAGCATAGCACTTGATCGTTTAATTTGTTGCTTTTGCTTTCTTCATGACTTATACATGTTCCTATGACTATGAGATTATGCAACTCCCGTTTACCGGAGGAACACTTTGTGTGCTACCAAACGTCACAACGTAACTGGGTGATTATAAAGGTGCTCTACAGGTGTCTCCGAAGGTACTTGTTGGGTTGGCGTATTTCAAGAATAGGATTTGTCACTCCGATTGTCGGAGAGGTATCTCTAGGCCCACTCAGTAATGCACATCACTATAAGCCTTGCAAGCATTGCAACTAATAAGTTAGTTGCGGGATGATGTGTTACGGAACGAGTAAAGAGACTTGCCGGTAACGAGATTGAACTAGGTATTGAGATACCGACGATCGAATCTCGGGCAAGTAACATACCGATGACAAAGGGAACAACGTATGTTGTTATGCGGTCTGACCGATAAAGATCTTCGTAGAATATGTGGGAGCCAATATGAGCATCCAGGTTCCGCTATTGGTTATTGACCGGAGACGTGTCTCGGTCATGTCTACATTGTTCTCGAACCCGTAGGGTCCGCACGCTTAAGGTTTCGATGACAGTTATATTATGAGTTTATGAGTTTTGATGTAACGAAGGAGTTCAGAGTCCCGGATGTGATCATGGACTTGACGAGGAGTCTCGAAATGGTCGAGACATAAAGATTGATATATTGGACGACTATATTTGGACACCGGAAAGGTTCCGGGTGAGATTGGGACAATACCGGATCACCGGGAGGTTATCGGAACCCCCCCGGGAGGTATATGGGCCTTATTGGGCCTTAGTGGAAAGGAGGGGAAAGGAGCAAGGGAGGGGGCGCCCCCCCCCCAAGCCCAATCCGAATTGGGAGGGGGGGCGGCCCCCCTTTCCTTCATCCCTCCTTCCTCTTCCTTCCCTCTCCTACTCCTAATAGGAAAAGGGGGAGTCCTACTCCCGGTGGGAGTTGGACTCCCTCCTTTGGGCGCGCCACCCTCCTTGGCCGGCCCCCTCCTCCACTCCTTTATATACGGGGGCAGGGGGGCACCCCAGAGAGACAACAATTGATCATTGATCTCTTAGCCGTGTGCGGTGCCCCCCTCCACCATAATCCTCGATAATATTGTAGCGGTGCTTAGGCGAAGCCCTGCGATGGTAGAACATCAAGATCGTCACCACGCCGTCGTGCTAACGGAACTCATCCCCGACACTTTGCTGGATCGGAGTCCGGGGATCATCATCGAGCTGAACGTGTGCAAAAACTCGGAGGTGCCGTAGTTTCGGTGCTTGATCGGCCGGGCCGTGAAGACGTACGACTACATCAACCGCGTTGTTATAATGCTTCCGCTTCCGGTCTATGAGGGTACGTAGACAACACTCTCCCCTCTCATTGCTGTGCATCACCATGATCTTGCGTGTGCGTAGGAATTTTTTTGAAATTACTACGTTCCCCAACAGTGTCGACATGCGCTGAAGTTGGAGGAGGTGAAGTGGCATCATCTTGGTCATCGATGACTCTGGCATTCACCGTCGCAGCCGAGGACGAATAGTCAGAGTCTTCAAGTGAGGGAGTCTAACGCAATTGAGCATTCCTTGGAGGAGTTGAGTCAAACTTGATTCTTTCTATGAAGCCATCGTCTTGCAGACCAGCTTCAGCACTGAGCAATGTCAAACTCTTCCAAGACCTCTGACAGGTTTCATGTGTAACAAAGGCATTCTTGGTGGCAAGATTGTGAATGCGATTGACATCCACCAAGAGGCTTTGCATCTGACACTTAAGCCAGTTATGATGCTTATCCTGTTTCTGATGTAGCGCGATGAGAAGCTCTCGGTCATTGAGAACACGAGATCGCTTCTGAGGCCTTTGGGCAATGGTGCTTCCAGTGCCGTCAGTTTGAGCGCGAGGGGCACGTGTATTGCCAGCCAAGGGATAAACACGAGAGACTGCCTGAATTCCTTCAATGGGCTGGGTGAAGCTTTGACGATCAGCATTGTGAAGATAAATCGGATCCTTAGCAGGCTCTGGGTAAATAGCTTCAACAGACAGATCAACCTCTGGCAAGAATACAAGATGATTGCGCGCAGACGGTTGATAGTTGAAGGCAGAGTGCAGCTTGATAAGGTGCATTACCCACGGAGCGTAGAACTTCAGACCAAAAATGTCGGAGCCAGATGCAGCCAACTGCCTGATGAAGAAGTCTTGAGCATTGAAGATGATGCCATTGAAGATATAGAAAACCAAAGTCTTCATTGCTCCTTCAAGCTTCGCTGCAGACGAATGTCCTTTGACAGGCCATAGAGTTTTTCTGATGATATGATAAATGGTGCGAGGCAGATACTCTAGGTCTTCAACAAAGAATTCAGACGTGTATTCAGCGTCATGAGGCAAAGGCTTCATCATGCTTAGCATTTGGCTCATGTTGGGTTCTGGCTTCTGGAAAATGCTCTCCATAGCATTCTGGTGTTGTTGATAACCTGGTTCATAGTATTCACCAGGAGTGGGCAGGCCTGTGAGCTCAATGATATCAAGAGCTTTGTCTTCATGATGGACATTGCCTGTCATCCACTCAAGGACCCAAGTCTTTGGATCCTTGTTGTAGCCTCGAATGTGAAGAGTTGCATAGAACTGTAACAGAAGCTCTTCATTCCAGTGTTCCTTGTCTGTGACAAATTGCAGGAGTCCAGCGTCTCTGAAGCAATCCAACACTTCTTCTAGTCAGGGCAGGCCAGCTAGAACTTCAGTGTCAAGACGCATATGGGGAAATATGCGCCCTTGATTGTATAAGATGCAGGAATAGTAGCTGCGCTGCTGATAGCTCCAGAACCGATCCGATGAAATGCGAGGTTTGGTGTAAGGGTTCTTGGCGCTGTTGAAGAAGGTGTTATGTGCCACGAAGTCATTCACATTGAAGACCCCAGGTGAAGTTGCGGTGCCTGGGAATCTTGGAAGTCTTGGCTTGGGCTTCTGGACTTGAGGTCTGTGCTCGACATGATAGTCAAATTGTGGACCTGCAACAGGTGGAGGAACCAGAATGGGCCAGCGGACCATAACAGGCTGACCATGATCAAATGCCAGCGTAACAGTATGAGGTCTTGGAGGGGGTACAGGAGCATTGGCATTGTCTGACATGGGCTGCAAGTGGCACAATAGCTTCAGGAGGAATGATTACATCTGGTGCAGCATTGGCTTCAGGGGCCACATTGGCTTCAGGTGCTTGCACTTCTGGCACCACATTAGCTTCAGGCGCCACATTAGCTTCAGCCATGACAACATCATTGGCTTCAGTGTTGATGTTGGTGGCTGCCTCAGTATGGGTAACCTCCCCTTCAGGAGCTGGAGGGTCGGACACATTCTCCTCGAGAACAACTTCAGGAATTGTTGGTGGTGTAGCAACTCTATCTTCATCACGTGATTCTTCTTCTTTGTCGGCTGATGCAGCCGGAATATCTTCAGCCGTTTTGGCTTCAGACTCAGAGACGTTCACAGTTGGAGTGACTTGGGGCCTTGATCCTTTGTGAAGCCTGCGGAACGCTGGCGACGCCTGTGGAGATGGAGTTGGCTGGGCCTCAAAGTCATCGTCATCTTGTGGTTGGGGAGCACTTGGGGTGTCTTGTTGTTGTGGGTGATCAGCCCATGATGCATCCTGAGCAGTTGGCGTCAGAGGACGACCAATGCTGATGAGCTCGTTGTGCGTGAGCACAGGCGATGATACCAAATTGCGCTCGATCTGAGGAAGTACTTCATCATCTTCAACATTGTCGTGAGGACCAATGTCTTCAGCTGCGGTGGGGTCAGCAGCTGGATTGTCTTCAGCTTCAGGAGCCTCTGTGGAAGCAGGCTCATGAACTATCAACTGGCGCTCTCGATGTTCGGACGCAGGACGAGCCACTGAGATTGGCTCGACATCAAGGGGCTCCGTGGGAGCATCTCGGTCTCTCTTCTTTGTTTTCCGTTTCTTGGTTGGGGGAGCATCGTCAGTGGTGGCTTTGGTCTTGCGTTTTCTGGCTTCGGCTTCAGCCGCCCTTGTTTTCTTCAGTTCTGAAGCCACTATGGGGACCTTAGGCGTCGAGCCTGTCATACTGGCTGGGAAGACAATGTGATGTTCTTCCTGCCTTGATGCTTCGGGTTCAGCCACAGCTGGCTTCCTCTTCTTCTTGGCAGCCATTCGTGGGTCGATGCCTGGTCGCCCCAAGGCCTTGCGCTTTTCAACTTCATTGTATCCCTGAACACATTTGGCACCAAGATCCTTCATGCGCTCATGAGAACCTTTTGCTTCTTCGCGTTTCTTGTGGAATGCTTCCTTGATCTCATGCATCATGACGTTGAAGTTTTGAATGTCTTCAACATTGAGCTTGGCCATGTGCTTCTTGAACTGAGCCTTTTCATAATCGATCTTATGCTTCAGCTCAACAATTTTCTGAGCTAGAGCTAGCTCAGGAGCAATGGCTCCGTGGAAGGCGATGCTGAGGCCAATGGGAAGCTGAAGATCATGAAAGCTGACATTTGGGCTGTCAAACCACTCATCAATGAACTTGTTTAAGATTTCCACATCAAAGAGAGGAAGGTCGTTGAAGATTTCCGCCTCTTGCTTGCTCTTGATCAACTGCTCAAGAGCGTCATCACCAAGATCGTCGTCGCTGGACAGATCAATGGCGTCATTCTTGTTTCTCAAGACAGCAGCAGGGGTCAGTGCTTGACCAGTGGGTTGCATGGGCTTCTTCACTTTGGCGGGCTTGGAGATGCGTGAAAGATCTTCAGACTGCACACTGGCTTCAGGAGGTGCAGTGGCCAGAGGCTTCGCCCGTGAAACCTGTGGTGCAGGGGAAGGCTTCGAAGCTTTAGGTTTCTTCAGCTTCTTTGGCTTCGGTGGTGCAGGCGCTTCGTTAGAATCAGCGTCGTCTGTAGGTTCATCCACGGCTATCCCTTGAACCATAATATGAGTGATGAGGCCTTCTAGGTTGTGGAAGGGCCTAACAAGATTGGGTTCAGCTTCGCGCATGCCATCGACACGAGGAGCAAAGGGGCCTGGATTGAAGTTTAATCCCCGCGACTTCTTGTTTTCTTTGGCCGAGTTCTTGGCAAACTGGAAGTTGCGCTTGAACATATTATCGTCACGACACCATAGCAATGAAGATGGTTCCGCATCTGCAGGCTGTGGTCCACGGACCATGCAAGGATAGAAGCCTTGTTCAATGGCTTCAGCTCTGGACCTGGGTTGAAGGTTTTTGTACAAGATGTCTCCCCAGGGTTTCTTGATGGCATTCTTCTCAGCATATTCCTGGGTCACGAACCTGTACTTGTACCATTGTTCTGCCCAATATCTTCGAATCCATTGGATTCGGGTTTTCCGCTGATTGTAGTCCTCCTCTGGATCTGTCTTGCACATCTCATAAAGGTCAGGAGGCAAATCTCTTGAGGTGTTTCCATGGCGCTGTCTGCCACCCTTCGTTGCAGATTTCTCTGTTGCCATGAAGTTTAGACTGAAATGCTTCAACACTTTCAAAGTCTTCCGTCTACTGGTCAGACAAGAACTGGCTTCAGGAGAATTTATATGATGCTGTAAGAACTCTGCAAATGAACACAGACTATGAGAACCAAGGGATTCTCCCACAGACATGTACCTGTGACAGCATTAAAGGTGCGAGGGAAGGGGAAGAGGTCATATGCATTCTCAGAAGATTTTTAAGATAAATCAGTTTAGAAGACATTGACCTCATAGTGCGAAGACATTCACTCATATGTAGA
Source organism: Triticum urartu (assembly GCF_056163025.1). Classification (NCBI taxonomy): domain Eukaryota; kingdom Viridiplantae; phylum Streptophyta; class Magnoliopsida; order Poales; family Poaceae; genus Triticum; species Triticum urartu. The sequence continues at coordinate 561,225,263 of NC_141876.1, forward strand.
GAGTTGGTTCCAGATTTGTACGAATCCACGAATAAGTACAAGTGAGGAATCTAACTACTTTGTGAAGCATAAGTGAACATACTAGGCATGCTATGAGATGTGGAATGAGATAGATCCAACTCGTGGGAATAGAAACCACTTGTGGTTGAAAAGGATGAATCTATCAGATCAAAAAAGACTATAAAAAGGAGATTTTATTTACCACATGAGGAACTGCTAGACGGAGTGGGAGAGGAGGCCGAGCAGTTCGATCTTCCGTGCCCTAACTTGGCGACGGAGGACACCTACGGCGACGGCGGAGAAGACGGTGTCCGCGGCCGGCGTGAGGATGGCGTCGATGAGGTCGCGGCAGCTAAGCGCTTCGTCGCCGGCGTCGTCGAGTGCTAGCGATGGCGCTAGGGTTTGTGCGTGAGTGGAAGAAGAGATAATAACTGGGGTGAGGCGTGTATTTATAGAGACAGGGACGGCACAGCGTTATTACGCAGGTGCCCCTGGCGGTTCACATCTGAAGGACACGTGGCGATCATGCAACACATTGGAGGTTGTTCCACGTTCCCACACACACTTGGATTGTCGGGTGGTCGTTCCCACTTCTCCGGGTTTCAGGCAAAAAGGATTGAGCATTGAAAACAGATTAATGTTTGTCTCTGTGTCTTCTGCTGACAAGGACGAAGAGAAGACGTTTTGACAGTTTCAATAGAATGCATATGATTTGGATAGATAGACTTAAGACGGAAGCATAGAAAGGTTAGGGTCCGATCACATTCACTTAGTTCAAAAGATTCAACATGAAGACATAGCTATAAGTGAATGCTATAGAGGACAGAAATCAAATCAGTACATTGAAGATAAACATGAGGCCATGTTAACATTGAAGACAAAAAATGCGAAGACTTTGCAAATGTAACACCATGAGAAAAACACTTCTAAGGAAAGAATTTGGTGGTGGCGTTACCCACCGTATAGGAAGTATTAGACCCAGACACGGCGCACAATTATCGTGGCGAGCTGAAGTCGAATTCCACGTTTATGTATTCACACTCAGAATGTAAGTCTTCATTGATTTAAGACATACTTTACTTCGTGTGTTGCACATCTAATTCATCAACATGCATAAGTGTTAGGATGTGTGCCTGATCACAGGACATTTGAGGATTCCAAGATATTTAGCTCACACCGTAACTTGCAAACCCTTTTCTCATCCAAGGGCTTTGTGAAGATATCTGCCAGTTGCTCTTCAGTGTTGACGTGTATGATATCAATATCTTCCTTCATGACATGATCTCTGAGAAAGTGATGACGAATTTCAATGTGCTTTGTCTTCGAGTGCTGAACTGGGTTGTTAGCAATCTTGATGGCGCTTTCGTTGTCGCAGTAGAGTGGCACTTGCTTCAGATGAATGCCATAGTCTTTGAGTGTTTGCTTCATCCATAGAAGCTGAGCGCAGCAAGATCCAGTAGTAATGTATTCAGATTCAGCGGTGGAGAGAGATACACAGTTCTGCTTCTTTGAAGACCAACATACAAGTGATCGTCCCAGAAAGTGACATGTGCCTGATGTAGACTTGCGATCCACCTTGTCACCAGCATAATCAGCATCCAAGAATCCTACTAGATCAAACTCTGAGCCCTTTGGATACCATAATCCTAGTGTTGGGGTGTGAGCCAAATATCGAAGAATTCGCTTCATAGCTAAGTGATGTGATTCCTTTGGTGCCGCTTGGAATCGGGCACACATGCAAACACTAAGCATGATATCTGGCCTAGATGCACATAAATAAAGCAAGGAACCAATCATGGAGCGGTATACCTTTTGATCGAACTCTTTACCATTGTCGTCGGGACCCAGATGGTGTTTAGCTGGCATTGGCGTCGTGTAACCTTTGCAGTCTTGCATTCCAAACTTCTTCAAGCAATCTTTGAGGTATTTCTCTTGAGATATGAAGATGTCGTTGCGTTGTTGTCGTATTTGAAGACCAAGGAAGAACTTCAACTCTCCCATCATGGACATCTGATATTGCTCTTGCATCATGTATCCAAACTCATCACTGTATTTCTGATTAGTGCAGCCGAAGATAATGTCATCCACATATATTTGGCACACAAATAGTTCACCATCATATGTCTTCGTGAAGAGTGTGGGATCTAGGGAACCAGGTTTGAAGCCTTTGCTCTTCAGGAAGTCTTTGAGTGTGTCATACCGAGCACGAGGGGCTTGTTTGAGGCCATACAGTGCCTTGTTGAGCTTATACACCATGTCAGGATGTTTTGGATCTTCAAAGCCAGGCGGTTGTGCAACGTACACTTCTTCTTCAATCTTGCCATTGAGAAAAGCACTCTTCACACCCATTTGATACAAAAGGATGTTATGATGATTTGCATAGGCTAGCAGTATGCGTATAGCTTCAAGCCTAGCCAAAGGAGCAAATGTTTCATCAAAGTCAATTCCTTCAACTTGAGTGTATCCTTGAGCAACAAGACGAGCTTTATTTCTAACAACTTGACCATGCTCATCTTGCTTGTTGCGATATATCCATTTAGTACCTATGATATTGTGCTTATGAGGATTAGGACACTTGACCAGTTCCCATACATTATTCAACTCAAATTGTTGAAGCTCCTCTTGCATAGCTTGAATCCATTCAGGCTCCATGAAGGCTTCATCAACTTTCTTGGGTTCAGATATTGAGACGAATGCGAAATGTCCACAGAAATTTGCTAGTTGTGTTGCCCTTGAACGAGTGAGTGGACCAGGTGCATTGATGCTGTCAATTATTCTCTCAATCTGTACTTCATTTGCAACACGAGGATGAATAGGACGAAGATTTTGCTCTTGCTGATCATTGTCATCGTTGGAAGGATTGTCTTTAGGCTGAGCATTGTCTTCAGGTTGATCAGGTGCAGAGATGATGAGTTCCTCTTCAGGCTGTGCTTCAGACGGTATGATTTCTCCAGTTCCCATAAGCTTGATGGATTCACTGGATGGAACTTCATCTAACACATTTGGCAGGTGCTCTCTTTGCGAGCCGTTAGTCTCATCGAACCGCACATCCACAGTTTCAACCACTTTATAGTGAAAGAGGTTGAAGACTCTGTAGGAGTGCGAATCCTTTCCATATCCAAGCATAAAACCTTCATGTGCTTTCGGTGCAAATTTTGAAGTGTGATGTGGATCCTTGATCCAGCACCTATCACCAAATACTCTGAAGTAACTGACATTTGGCTTCTTACCAGTGAGGAGTTCATAGGATGTTTTGTTCAGAAGCTTGTGAAGATAAACACGGTTGATGATATGGCATGCAGTATCAATGGCTTCAGGCCAGAACTTTCTTGGAGTCTTGTATTCATCGAGCATCGTCCGGGCCATCTCAATAAGCGTTCTATTCTTGTGTTCCACGACGCCATTCTGCTGCGGCGTGTACGGAGCTGAGAATTCATGAGTCATGCCCAAAGTATCAAGATAAGTGTCGAGGCCGGTGTTCTTGAATTCAGTGCCATTGTCACTTCTGATGTGCTTGATCTTGACGCCATAGTTGTTCATGGCTCGATTGGCGAAGCGTCTGAAGACATCCCGCACTTCAGTCTTGTAGAGGATTATATGTACCCATGTATATCTTGAATAATCATCAACAATGACGAAGCCATAGAGACAAGCAGTAGTAGTAAGAGTTGAGTAGTGATTGGGACCGAAGAGGTCCATGTGTAGCAGTTCGAAGGGTTGAGTCGTTGTCATGATTGTCTTTGAGGGATACTTGGCCCTTGTCATCTTTCCAGCTTCACAGGCACCGCATAAGTGATCCTTCTTGAACTTGACGCCCTCGATGCCTATGAGATGCTTCTTCTTTGCAAGAGTGTGCAAGTTCCTCATGCTAGCATGCCCTAGCCTCCGATGCCAGAGCCAGCATTCTGAAGCTTTTGCTAGAAGACATACGGCAAGCTGTGGTCCCGCGGAGAAATCTACCACATACAGATCATCTTTTCGATACCCTTCAAAGACTAGAGACTTGTCAGATTCCATTAGAACAAGGAAACGATATTTTCCAAATATCACAATCATGTTTAAATCGCAAAGCATTGAGACAGACATTAAGTTGAAACCAAGGGATTCAACAAGCATCACTTTATCCATGTGTTGATCCCTTGAGATTGCAACTCTACCTAGACCCAATACCTTGCTTTTACCAGTATCAGCAAATGTGATGTGACTCTTGTCAGATGGACGTAAAGTTGAGTCCATGAGAAGACTTCGCTTGCCAGTCATGTGATTAGTACATCCACTATCAATAATCCATTCTGAAGCAGCTGGTGTCATACCCTACAGTGCAGTTAGGGGATAGGCTTCACGAAGAGAATTGTGAAGCATAAACATTTGACGAGCAAGTGGATTATGAAAGCTTAGATCGAGGTTAGGCCTGATAGGGCAAGTAGCAAGCGACTCAGGGATCTTGCACCCTACAAGATGTTTAAGGTCCCCAGCAATAGCTTCAGACGCATTTGATTTTCGTCTGGAGACCCTTCCCTGCAAAAGAGAGTTAAGCTTTCTTAGCCACCCACATCTTCAAGGGTGGCTTCGAAGCAATGAGTCTAAGTGCAGCATCTGAGAACTTTGGCTTTTGAGCCCTAGTAAATAGTCTTGCAGGTGGACAATAGTACTCATAAGAATAAGCAGAGTAGTTCTTGGTCTTATGAACATGGCGGTTTGATGAAACACGCTCATATTCATAGGCCTGAGTATGGTTTCCCTGCAAAACATTTGCGTTAGTGCGACTCAGGTGAGTCCTCTGTCTGTATGAAGCCTTTGGACCATATGAAGCCCGTGGTCTGGGGTTTATCTTCTTCACTTGTGGTGTCATGACGACATACACAAGAAGATTTTCCAGACACTTTTTCAGCACCCAGACCTTCTTCATAGGTGGCCCATACCTGCAGTTAGTACCAATATACTTGGCAAAAACTTCACCATTCTGATTCTTAAACAGTTTATAGTTTGCATCAAAGGATTCATCAATAACAATGGGATTAGCACAAGTGAAGCCAGATAGGGTGGATGGATCCACTGAAGGTTCCTTTGCAGCAACCCATGTGGTTTTGGGGTACTGCTCAGGTTTCCAGTAAGAGTCATCAGCATTCATTTTCCTTTCGAACCCAACACCCTTTTTCCTAGGGTTTTGGTTCAGGATGTGTCTTTTGAGGACATCACATAGTGTCTGATGCCCTTTGAGACTTTTGTACATCCCTGTTTCAAGCAATGTCTTCAACCTAGCATTTTCATCAGCAATAGCAGTGGCATCCTCAGCAGAGGGGTTAGTTACCACATCAACAGTTGAAGATATTGCAACAGTAGCAGCAGTGGAACATCCAGCAACAAAAGTAGCGTTGTCACGCTCAATGCATTTAAGACATGGTGGTTCAAATTCTTCCTGAGCGGAACTGATCTGTTTGGCACGAAGCGACTCGTTTTCCTTTTGAAGATCTTCATGAGCCGCTCTCAATTTCTCAAGATCTTGCTTCCTTTGAAGATAATCATAGGAAAGCTTTTCATGAGTTGTTGAGAGCGTTTCATGACGACTTTCAAGTTCCTCATACTTAACATGAAGATTTTTTATGTCTTCAATTAAGGACTGAGATCGAGTCATTTCAGCGTCTAACAGGTCATCGCTTTTGTCTAACAGTTTTTGAATATGTTCCATAGCTTTCTGTTGTTCAGTTGCAATTTTAGCAAGTGTTTTGTAGCTGGGTTTGGAACCACAACCAGAGTCATCTTCACTAGATGTTTGATAGTGAGTAATGCGTGAGTTTACCTTGGCACCGCATGCCATGAAGCAGTAGGTGGGAGCGGAGTTGTCCTTGTCATTAGCATCGGCGTCGGTGATGAAGTCATTGTCTTCAATGTTGAAGATGGACTTGGCAATGTAGGCTGTAGCCAGACTTGCAACGCCAGAATAGGACTCCTCCTCCGACTCCACCTCCGCCTCCTCAGAAGAAGACTCCTCCTCTGAATCCATTTCCTTGCCAACAAACGCACAAGCCTTGCTAGATAAGCTCTTCTTGTGTGATGAAGACTTGGAAGAAGACTTTGAGTATTTCTTCTTCTTCTTGTCGTCAGAATCATATTCCTTGCTCTTCTTCTTCTTGTTTTTCTCATTGTCCCATTGCGGACACTCAGAGATGTAGTGACCAGGTTTCTTGCACTTGTGGCATGTTCTCTTCTTGTAGTCATGAGCAGAAGCTTCATCATTCCTTGAGCTGGATCGTGAGGACTTTCTGAAGCCTTTCTTCTTGGTGAATTTCTGGAACTTCTTCACAAGCATAGCAAGCTCCTTTCCAATGTCTTCAGGATCATCAGAACTACAATCAGATTCTTCTTCAGATGAGGAAACAGCTTTTGCCTTCAAAGCATGAGTTCGCCCATAGTTGGGACCGTAGATGTCTCTTTTCTCAGAAAGCTGAAACTCATGTGTGTTGAGCCTTTCAAGTATGTCCGATGGATCGAGTGTCTTGAAGTCAGGGCGTTCTTGAATCATCAGGGCTAAGGTGTCAAACGAGCTATCAAGTGATCTCAGGAGTGTCTTGACGACTTCATGCTTGGTGATCTCAGTAGTGCCGAGGGCTTGAAGCTCATTTGTGATGTCAGTGAGTCGATCAAACATGAGCTGAACATTCTCATTGTCGTTTCTCTTGAAGCGGTTGAAGAGGTTGCGAAGGACACTGATTCTTTGATCTCTCTGGGTTGAGACGCCTTCGTTGACCTTGGAGAGCCAGTCCCAGACTAGCTTGGATGTTTCCAGAGCACTCACACGGCCATATTGTCCTTTGGTCAGATGACCACAGATGATGTTCTTGGCAGTGGAATCCAGTTGAACGAACTTCTTGACATCAGCAGCGGTGACACCTTCACCAGCCTTGGGGACGCCATTCTTGACGACATACCAGAGGTCGACATCAATGGCTTCCAGATGCATGCGCATCTTATTCTTCCAGTAGGGATATTCAGTTCCATCGAAGATTGGGCACGCAGCGGAGACTTTGATTATCCATGCAGTCGACATAGCTAAAACTCCAGGTGGTTAAACCGAATCACATAGAACAAGGGAGTACCTTGCTCTGATACCAATTGAAAGTGCTACTGATCGACTAGAGGGGGGTGAATAGGCGATTTTTATAAAAGTCTTCAAAACATGGAAGTTTCGAAGACAAACGATAGAAACAAACCTATTACCATGCAGCGGAAGGTAGACTACACTAATGTAAGTGCATCTAGTGCCACCCCTAGTTGGTTTTGGAGTATTGACGACAAACCTAGTTGAGGGACTAATGTGTTTGTGAGAATTGCAGGATAACACAGGTAGAAGTCCCTCATTGATTCGGTTTTCCTACCAGAGATGACCCCTAAAAATGTATGAAGACATTGATGTCAAAGGTGGTATATGAAGATATTCTCATTGAAGACTATGACAAGAGAAGACATCGCATGAAGCCTATGGAGCTCGAAGACTTAGATCTTTCGTAGTTCTTTTTCTTCTTTGTTGAGTCATAGGAACCACCGTACTGTTAAGTGGGGTCCAAGAGAACCAGTCAGAATGACTGAAGTGATTCTTAACCAAAACCTATGTCTTCGGGTGAAGACTATGAGAGCGAATCTTGTCCAGAGTCGAACAAGTCAGCTTTGCTTGTAGCCCAAGTAAAGTTGCCGTGTGTGTTTGAAATCTGACCGTTGGAACATGTGTCAGTTCCTTAGTGACCCAGGGTCATTTCGGACAATCAGGTCGGGTTACCTAGTGGCTATAAATAGCCCACCCCCTACAACCATAAACGGCTGGCTGCTCAGAGTTAAAGTACGGATTTTGTCGTTTGAGAGCAACCCACCTCGAAGCCTTTGAGAGAGAATTCCTTGCGAGGATAAAGCGCTAACCACCCAGAGCCAAAGAGTGTTAGGCATCACTTAAGTCTTCTTGTATGTGTGAACTGAAGACTTATTACACTTGAGGAATGTGAATCCTCCAGCCGGTTAGGCATCGCGTTCTGAGCATCCAAGAGACATTGTGGATCGCCGGTGAATGAAGTCTGTGAAGGTTTGGGAGTCTACCTTGAAGACTTACCAGAGTGATTGGGCGAGGTCTGTGTGACCTTAGCTCAAGGGGAATACTGTGAGGACTGGGTGTCCTAAGCTGCGTGTTCAGGACTGGGTGTCCGGGACTGTGTGTCCTCAGGTTTAAATACCTAGCCGCCCTAACCAGACGTACAGTTGTCACAGCAACTGGAACTGGTCTAACAAATCATTGTCTTCAACGAGTCACTGGTTTCATCCTTACCTTCCCTTCACTTACTGTTGGTCCTTGTGAAGTCATTGTATGATTGCACTATCTTCTGTCTTCACTGAGTGACTGCTTGTTCTGATCGGCTTCATAATATCTTCCTACCTGATCCTTACTACCTAGCTGCTATTAGTCATTGTGCTTTCACTTCATTGAATACTTGACTATGGTTTGCCTAGTGTAGTCTACCTTCCGCTGCATGGTAATAGGTTTATTTCTATCGTTTGTCTTCGAAATTTCCACGTTTTGAAGACTTTCATAAAAATCGCCTATTCACCCCCCCTCTAGTCGATATAACGCACTTTCAATTGGTATCAGAGCAAGGTACTCCCTTGTTCTGTATGATTCGGTTTAACCACCTGGAGTTTTAGCTATGTCGACCGCAAGGATAATTAAAGTCTCCGTTGTGTGCCCCGTCTTCGATGGAACTGAATATCCCTACTAGAAGAATAAGATGCGCATGCATCTTGAAGCCATTGACGTCGACCTATGGTATGTCATCAAGAACGGCGTTCCCAAGGCTAGAGAAGGTGTCACTACTGCTGACGTCAAAAAGTTCGTTCAACTGGACTCTACTGCCAAGAATATCATCTGTGGTCATCTGACCAAAGGACAGTATGGCCGCGTGAGTGTTTTGGAAACATCTAAGCTAGTCTGGGACTGGCTCTCCAAGGTCAATGAAGGCGTCTCAACCCAGAGAGATCAGAGAATCAGTGTCCTTCGCAACCTCTTCAACCGCTTCAAGAGAAATGACAATGAGAATGTCCAGCTCACGTTTGATTGACTCACTGACATCACAAATGAGCTTCAAGCCCTCGGCGCTACTGAGATCACCAAGCATGAAGTCTTCAAGACACTCCTGAGATCACTTGACAGTTTGTTTGACACCCTAGCCCTGATGATTCAAGAACGTCCTGATTTCAAGACACTCGATCCGTCTGACATACTTGAGAGGCTCAAGACACATGAGTTTCAGCTTTCTGAGAAAAGAGATATCTACGGTCCCAACTATGGGCAAACTCGTGCCTTGAAGGCAAAAGCTGTCTCCTCATCTGAAGAAGAATCTGACAGTAGTTCTGATGATCCTGAAGACATTGGAAAGGAACTTGCTATGCTTGTGAAGAAGTTCCAAAAATTCACCAAGAAGAAAGGCTTCAGAAAGTCTTCACGATCAAGCTCAAGGAATGATGAGGCTTCTGCTCATGACTACAAGAAGAAAACATGTCACAAGTGTAAGAAACCTGGCCACTACATCTCTGAGTGCCCGAAGTGGGACATTGAGAACAAGAAGAAAAAGAAGATCAAGGAGTATGATTCTGATGACAAGAAGAAGAAGAAATACTCAAAGTCTTCCTCCAAGTCCTCCTCACAGTCTTCATCACACAAGAAGAGCTTATCTGGCAAGGCACGTGCGTTTGTTGGCAAGGAAATGGATTCAGAGGAGGAGTCCGCTTCTGAAGAGGCGGAGGTGGAGTCTGAGGAGGAGTCCGGTTCTGGCATTGCGAGTCTGGCTATAGCATACATTGCAAAGTCCATCTTCAACACTGAAGACAATGACTCCATCACCGACACCTATGCAAATGACAAAGACTACTCCACTCCTACCTACTGCTTCATGGCACGCGGTGCTAAGGTAAACACACGCACTACTCACTATCAAACATCTAGTGACGATGACTCTGATTGTGGTTCCAAACCCAGCTACAAAACACTCGCTAAAATTGCAACTGAACAACAGAAAACCATGGAACACATTCAAAAACTGTTAGACAAAAGCAATGATCTGTTAGACGCTGAAATGACTCGATCTCAGTCCTTAATTGAAGACATAAAAAATCTTCACGTTAAGTATGAGGAACTTGAAAGTCATCATGAAACGCTCTCAATAGCTCATGAAAGGCTTTCCTATGATTATCTTCAAAGGAAACAAGATCTCGAGAAATTGAGAGCGGCTCATGAAGATCTTCAGAAAGAAAACGAGTCGCTTCGCACCAAACAGATTAGTTCAGCTCGGGAAAGATTTGAACCACCATGTCTTAAATGCATTGAGCATGACAACGCTACTTCTGTTGCTGGATGTTCCACTGCTGCTACTGTTGCAATATCTTCAACTGTTGATGTGGTAACTAACCCCTCTGCTGAGGATGCCACTGCTATTGCTGATGAAAATGCTAGGTTGAAGACATTGCTTGAAACAGGGATGTACAAAAGTCTCAAAGGGCATCAGACACTATGTGATGTCCTCAAAAGACACATCCTGAACCAAAACCCTAGGAAAAAGGGTGTTGGGTTCGAAAGGAAAATGAATGCTGATGGCTCTTACTGGAAACCTAAGCAGTACCCCAAAACCACATGGGTTGCTGCAAAGGAACCTTCAGCAGATCCATCCACTCTATCTGGCTTCACTTGTGCTAACCCCATCGTCATTAATGAATCCTTTGATGCAAACTATAAACTGTTTAAGAATCAGAATGGTGAAGTGTTTGCTAGGTATATTGGTACTAACTGCAGGAATGGACCGCCTATGAAGAAGATCTGGGTGCCAAAAAGGTGTTTGGAGAATCTTCCTGTGAATGTCATCATGACACCACAGGTGAAGAAGACAAACCCCAGACCACAGGCTTCATACGGTCCAAAGGCTTCATACAGACAGAGGACTCACCTGAGTCGCACTAACGCAAATGTTTTGCAGGGAAACCATACTCAGGCCTATGAATATGAGCACGGTTCATCAAACCGCCATGTTCATAAGACCAAGAACTATTCTGCTTATTCTTATGAGTACTATTGTCCGCCTGCAAGACTTTTTGCTAGGGATCCAAAGCCAAAGTTCTCAGACGCTGCACACAGACTTATTGCTTCTAAGCCACCCTTGAAGATGTGGGTGGCTAAGAAAGCTTAACTCTCTTTTGCAGGGAAGTGTCTCTAGCAGAAAACCAAAATCGTCTAACGCTATTGCTGGGGACCTTAAATATCTTGTAGGGCGCAAGATCAAATGCCCAAATGGTCTTACTATGTACTTCGTTCCTGAATCGCTTGCTACTCTCCCTATCAGTCCTAATCTCGATCTAAGCTTTCATAACCCACTGGTTCGTCAAATGTTTTTGCTTCACAATTCTCTTCGTGAAGCCTATCCCCCTAACTGCACTGTAGGGTACGACACCAGCTGCTTCAAAATGGATTATTGATAGTGGGTGTACCAATCACATGACTGGCAAAAGAAGCCTTCTTATGGACTCAACCTTACGTCCATCCGACAAGAGTCACATCACATTTGCTGACACTGGTAAAAGTAAGGTATTGGGTCTAGGTAGAGTTGCAATCTCAAAGGATCAACACATGGATAAAGTCATGCTTGTTGAATCCCTTGGCTTCAACTTAATGCCTGTCTCAATGCTTTGCGATTTAAATATGATCGTAATGTTTGGAAAATATCGTTGCCTTGTTCTAATGGAATCTGACAAGTCTCTAGTGTTTGAAGGGTATAGGAAGGATGATTTGTACGTGGTAGATTTCTCAGCAGGACCACAGCTTGCCGTATGTCTTCTAGCAAAAGCTTCAGAATGCTGGCTCTGGCATCGGAGGCTAGGGCATGCTGGCATGAGGAACCTCCACACCCTTGCAAAGAAGAAGCATGTCATAGGCATCGAGGGCGTCAAGTTCAAGAAAGATCACTTATGCGGTGCTTGTGAAGCAGGAAAGATGATGAGGGCCAAACATCCCTCGAAGACAATCATGACAACAACTCGACCCTTCAAACTGCTCCACATGGATCTTTTCGGTCCCACTCATTACTCAACTCTTACTACTACTGCTTGTCTCTATGGCTTTGTCATTATTGATGATTATTCTAGATATACTTGGGTGCACATAATCCTCTACAAGACTGAAGTGTAGGATGTCTTCAGACGCTTTGCCAATCGAGCAATGAACAACTATGGCGCCAAGATAAAGCACATTAGAAGTGACAATGGCACTGAATTCAAGAACAGTGGCCTTGATACATATCTTGATACTTTGGGCATCACACATGAATTCTCAGCCCCGTACACGCCACAGCAGAATGGCGTTGTCGAACGCAAGAACAGAACACTCATCGAGATGGCCCGAACAATGCTTGATGAATACAAGACTCCAAGAAAATTCTGGCCTGAAGCCATTGATACTGCATGCCATACAATCAATTGTGTTTATCTTCACAAGCTTCTGAACAAGACATCTTATGAGCTCCTTACTGGAAAGAAGCCGAATGTCAGTTACTTCTGAGTATTTGGCGCCAGGTGCTGGATCAAGGATCCACATCACACTTCAAAATTTGCACCAAAAGCACATGAGGGTTTTATGCTTGGATATGGAAAGGATTCGCACTCCTTCAGAGTCTTCAATCTCTTTCATTATAAAGTGGTTGAAACAGTGGATGTGCGGTTCGATGAGACTAACGGTTCACAAAGAGAGCACCTGCCAAATGTGCTAGACGAAGTTCCATCCAGTGAATCAATCAAACTAATGGGAACTAGAGAAATCATACCCTCTGAAGCTCAACCTGAAGAGGAACTTATCATCTCCGCACCTGATCAACCTGAAGACAATGCTCAGCCTGAAGACAATCCCTCTAACAATGACAATGATCAACAAGAGCAAAATCTTCGCCATGTACATCCTCGTGTTGCCAATGAAGTGCAGATTGAGAGAATAATTGATAGCATCAATGCACCCGGTCCGCTCACTCGTTCAAGGGCAACACAACCACCATATTTCTGTGGGCACTTCGCATTCGTCTCAATAACAGAACCCTGGTCCTTCTACTCCTCGGGCCGACGGCACACGCGATGCAGAACCCAATGTCATCGGTCCTTTCTACAACCTTGATGGCCTCATCACTCACATCTCAGTTCAAGGTGCCAAAGTGGATCATTCTGATGATGATGCTGACACTGATGAAGCCCCAGCTCCTACTCCAAAGCCACATAAGCCAAAGAAGGCTAAGGCTTCAAGATCAGCTGCTCCACCAAAAATCTCACGGGCGAAGCCACTGTCTACTACACCTCCTGAAGACAGTGTGCAGTCTGAAGATCTGTCACACATCTCCAAGCCCCAGAAAGTCAAGATGCCTCTGCCACACACCAGCCAAGAACTGACTGCTGCTGCTATTCTGCGCAACGATGCCATTGATCTGTCTAGTGATGAAGATCTTGCAGATGACGCTCTTGAGCAACTGATCAAGAGCAAAGAAGAAGCAGAAATTTTCAACAATTTGCCTTTCTTTGACGTGGCAATCATCCACGACTTCATCGATGAGTGGTTTGAAATGCCCAACCTCAGCTTTGAAGACCTGCAACTTCTCATTGGTCTCAGTGTCGCCTTCCATGGTGCCATTGCTTCAGAGCTAGATCTAGCTCAGCACATCGTCGAACTGAAGCAGAAGATTGACTTTGAAAAAGCTCAGTTCAAGAAGCATATGGCCAAGCTCAGCGTGCAGGAGGTCAAGAACTTCAAGATCATGCTGCACGAGCTTAAAGAAGCCTTTCTCAAGAAGTGTGAAGAAGCTCAAAGTTCTCGTGAGCGCATGAAGAGCCTGGCTGACAAGTGTGTGCAAGCCTACAATGAGGCTGAGAAGCGCAAGGCCCTTGGGCGTCCTGGCATCGACCCCAGGATGGCTGCAAAGAAGAAGAAGAAGCCCGCTATGGCCGAACCCGACGCACCAAGGCAGGAAGCAGATCCCATTGTCTTCCCAACTAGCATGACTGGCTCGAAGCCAAAGGCCAGGTCAACCGCTTCAGAACTGAAGAAGACGAGGACTGCTGAGGCTGAAGCCAGAAAGAGGAAACATCCTGAAGCCTCTGCTACTGCTCACTCCAAGAAGAAGCGGAAGACCAAGGAGGAACGGGCTGCTCCCACAGAGCCCTTAATTGTTGATCCCATCTCCATGGTTCGCCCAGCCACTGAACATCAAGAGCGCCAACTGACTGTCCATGAGCCTGCTTTCACAGAGGCTCATGAAGCTGAAGACTTTCCAGTAGCTGATCACACCACTGCTGAAGACATTGGTCACCATGACCAGGTTGAAGATGATGCAGTTCTTCCTCAGATCGAGCACCAACAGGTATCATCACCTATGCTAACGCACATCGAACTCATCAGCATTGGTCGTCCGCTGACGCCAATTGCTCAGGATGCATCATGGGCTGATCACCCACAAGCACAAGAGGAAGATGACTTTGAGGCCCAACCAACTCCAACTCCACAGGCGTCGCCAGCGTTATGCAGGCTTCGCAAAGGACCAAGGCCTCCAGTCTCTGAGTCTGAAGCTAAAGCTACTGAAGACATTCCGGCTGCATCAGCCGATGAAAAAGAAACCCCAAGAGCTGCTACACCCCCGTCTCACCAAGAAGCTGTTCTCGAGGAGAACGTGACTGTGACCGACCCTCCAGCTCATCAAGTGGAGGTTGAGAATCTTAAGGCTGCCACCGACGCCACTGACGCTGTCATGACTGAAGCCAATGTGGAGCCTACACCAACAAAAGCACCAAAAGTCAGCGAAGCCAATGATACTACTGCTTCAGTTCCTGCGCCTGCTGCTAGTCCTCAGTTTGACTATCATGTTGAGCACAGGCCTCAGGTACAGAAGCCAATCCCAAGATTGCCCAGGTTTCCAGGTCCTGCATCAGCACCTGGATCCTTCAATGTCAACGACTTCAAAGCAGACAACACTTTCTTCAATAGCTCCAAGAATCCCTACTCAAGGGAAAGAATATCTTCTGATCGGTTCTGGAGCTATCCGCAGCAAAGCTATTACTCCTGCATTCTGTACAATCAAGGTCGCATCTTCCCACATAAGCGTCTTGACATCGAAGCAATAGCTGGTCTGCCCTGTCTGGAAGAAGCTCTGGATTGCTTCAAAGAGGTTGGATTGCTGCCGTTTGTAACTGACCAAGAGCACTGGAATGAAGAGTTGCTGCTCCAATTCTATGCCACACTTCACATCCGTGGGTACAACAGAGATCCCAAGACTTGGGTCCTGGAGTGGATGATAGGAAATGTTCATCACAAAGCCAAAGCCTTTGATATCATTGAGCTCACTGGTCTACCCACTCCTGGCGGTCTCTACGAACCTGGCTGTCAGCTTCACAGTGAAGCTATGGAGAGCATTTTTCAGAAGCCTGAACCAAACATGAGTCAGATGCTCAGTATGATGAAGCCATTGCCCCAAGATGCTGCATATCCCAAGGAGTTCTTTGTTGAAGACCTTGAGTATCTTCCAAGGACTATTTATCACATCATAAGACGAACTCTCTGGCCCATCAAAGGACATTCTCCACATGCCAAGCTGGAAGGTGCCATGAAGACTTTTGTCTTCTATATTCTTCATGGCAAATGCTTCAATGCACAGGACTTCTTCATCTGCCAACTTGCTGCATCAGGCTCTGATCTTTTTGGCTTGAAGTTCTACGCTCCATGGATAATGCGGCTGATTAAACTCCACTCCGCTATCTCATATCAGCCATCTGCTCGCAATCATCGGATCTTTCTGCCTGATGTGGATATGTCCATTGAAGCCATTTATCCTGAGCCTGCCAAGGAGCCTCTTAGTCTTCAGAATGCGGAGCATCAAAGTTTCTCTCAGAACATTGAAGGAGTTGAAGCAGTCACCCGTGTTTATCCTCTGGCTGGAACTACACGTGCACCTCATCGTGCCCTTACTGAAGCCACCGAAAGCACTATTGGGCAACGACCCAAGAAGTGATCTCGTGTTCTCAACGACCGAGAGCTTCTTGTGGCTCTTCATCAGAAACAGGATAGGCATCATGACTGGCTGAAGCGCCAAATGCAAAGCCTCTTGGTGGGTGTCAACCGCATTCGCAATCTTGCCACCAAGAATGCCTTTGTTGCCCATGAAACCTCTCGACGCACATGGAAAGGGCTGACGCTCATGTGCTCTGAAGATGATCTTCAAGAGGATGGCTTCTCTGAATGCTTCAAGTTTGACTCCACACCTCCTCGAAGGGCAGTGCTGCGACGAACTCCATCTCTTGAAGACTCTGAGTTCTCTTCCTCTGCTGCAACTGTGAATGCCAGAGTGATCGAGGACGAAGATGATGCTACTTCACCGCCACCTCCTTCAGCACGCTTCGACACTACTCCAAGTTCTTCTGCACCGCCGAACACCACCGACGACCCTGCTGCTTCACCTACTCTTCATGGGAATGAGTAGATGCTCTATGTCTTCAAACCTATTTGGTCCTTACTGACAAAAGGGGAGAAGCATACGAGTTTGATAGTCTTCAAGAGGGTCCACATGGGCGGTTGCTTTATATTTTGCCTCGTGTTTACAACTCTCGTTTTGCTACATTTGGTTCTTTGAGTTGTAACACTTAAACTCGATGGTCGTCTGCTACTTATTTGCTACTTCATGATGCGACGATAAATTCCGCATGTGCGACGATAAATTCCGCACTTAGATCATTCTGCAGACGTCCATTTTCCATTATGCATGTCATTATCTTCACATACCTTCTCATGCATAATGAATTGTCATCATAAGTTGAAGAGGATCTCCACGAGTACAACCTGCCATGTGCATTTGCATTCCAAAAGCAAATTACTTATATGCACATCTTCAGGGGGAGCCCTTGCAACTTATGAAGACAATTCCTTATCCTTTACAATTTCACATATTATATTCCCCGTTGAAAACTTCAACTAGTTTGTCATAAATCACCAAAAAGGGGGAGATTGTAAGTGCATCTAGTGCCACCCCTAGTTGGTTTTAGAGTATTGACGACAAACCTAGTTGAGGGACTAATATGTTTGTGAGAATTGCAGGATAACACAGGTAGAAGTCCCTCATTGATTCGGTTTTCCTACCAGAGATGACCCCTAAAAATGTATGAAGACATTGATGTCAAAGGTGGTATATGAAGATATTCTCATTGAAGACTATGACAAGAGAAGACATCGCATGAAGCCTATAGAGCTCGAAGACTTAGATCTTTCGTAGTTCTTTTTCTTCTTTGTTGAGTCATAGGAACCACCGTACTGTT
The DNA here is from genome assembly GCF_056163025.1 of Triticum urartu. Lineage (NCBI taxonomy): Eukaryota > Viridiplantae > Streptophyta > Magnoliopsida > Poales > Poaceae > Triticum > Triticum urartu. The sequence continues at coordinate 561,242,618 of NC_141876.1, forward strand.
AAGTGGGGTCCAAGAGAACCAGTTAGAATGACTGAAGTGATGCTTAACCAAAACCTATGTCTTCGAGTGAAGACTATGAGAGCGAATCTTGTCCAGAGTCGGACAAGTCAGCTTTGCTTCTAGCCCAAGTAAAGTTGCCGTGTGTGTTTGAAATCTGACCGTTGGAACATGTGTCAGTTCCTTAGTGACCTAGGTTCATTTCAGAAAAATCAGGTCGGGTTGCCTAGTGGCTATAAATAGCCCACCCCCTGCAACCATAAACGGTTGGATGCTCAGAGTTAAAGTACGGATTTTGTCGTCGTTTGAGAGCAACCCACCTCGAAGCCTTTGAGAGAGAATTCCTTGCGAGGATAAAGCCCTAACCACCCAGAGCCAAAGAGTGTTAGGCATCACTTAAGTCTTCTTGTCTGTGTGAACTGAAGACTTATTACACTTGAGGACTGTGAATCCTCCAGCTGGTTAGGCGTCGCATTCTGACCATCCAAGAGACATTGTGGATCGCCGGTGAATGAAGTCTGTGAAGGTTTGGGAGTCTACCTTGAAGACTTACCAGAGTGATTGGGCGAGGTCTGTGTGACCTTGGCTCAAGGGGAATATGGTGAGGACTGGGTGTCCTGAGCTGCGTGTTCAGGACTGGGTGTCCGGGACTGTGTGTCCTCAGGTTTAAATACCTAGCCGCCCTAACCAGACGTACAGTTGTCACAGCAACTGGAACTGGTCCAACAAATCATTGTCTTCAACGAGTCACTGGTTTCATCCTTACCTTCCCTTTACTTACTGTTGGTCCTTGTGAAGTCATTGTATGATTGCACTATCTTCTGTCTTCACTGAGTGACTGCTTGTTCTGATCGGCTTCATAATATCTTCCTACCTGAACCTTACTACCTAGCTGCTATTAGTCATTGTGCTTTCACTTCATTGAATACTTGACTATGGTTTGCCTAGTGTAGTCTACCTTCCGCTGCATGGTAATAGGTTTATTTCTATCATTTGTCTTCGAAATTTCCACGTTTTGAAGACTTTCATAAAAATCGCCTATTCACCCCCCCTCTAGTCGATATAACGCACTTTCAACTAAGCAAGCCATAGTCAAGTATTCAATGAGATGAAAACACAAAGACTAATAGCAGCTAGGCAGTATAGATCAGGATGGAAGATAGTACGAAGCCAAACAGAACAAGCAGTCACACAGTGAAGACAAATAGATAATGCAAACAGGCAATGACTTCATAAGGACTAGTCTGCAAATAAAGAGATGGGAAGAATAGAACCAGTGGCTCATTGAAGACAATGATTTGTTGGACCAGTTCCAGTTGCTGTGACAACTGTACGTCTGGTTAGGGAGGCTGAGATTCAACTCAGAAGACCGCGTCTTCACCTTATTCCCCTTGAGCTAAGGACACCCAGTCCTCGCCCAATCACTCTGGTAAGTCTTCAAGGTAGACTTCCAAACCTTCACAGACTTCGTTCACCGGCGATCCACAATGACTCTTGGATGCTCAGAACGCGACGCCTAACCGGCTGGAGGATTCACAGTCCTCAAGTGTAATAAGTCTTCGGATCACACAGACAAGAAGACTTCAGTGATGCCTAACACTCTTTGGCTCTGGGTGTTTAGGGCTTTATCCTCGCAAGGAATTCTCTCTCAAAGGCTTCGAGGTGGGTTGCTCTCAAACGACAAAAGCCATACACTAACTCTGAGCAGCCAACCATTTATGGTTGTAGGGGGTGGGCTATTTATAGCCACTAGGGAACCCGACCCGATTTGTCCGAAATGACCCTGGGTCACTAAGGAACTGACACGTGTTCCAACGGTTAGATTTCAAACACACACGACAACTTTACTTGGGCTACAAGCAAAGCTGACTTATCCAGCTCTGGATAAGATTCTCTCTCATTGTCTTCGCTCGAAGACATAGGATTTTGGTTAAGCATCACTTCAGTCATTCTGACTGGTTCACTTGGACCCCACTTAACAGTACGGTGGTTCCTATGACTCAACAAAGAAGAAAACGAAACAACAAAACAACTAAGTCTTCGTGCTCCATAGTCTTCACAACATGTCTTCTCTTGTCATAGTCTTCAATGTGAATACCTTCACATACCACCTTTATCTTCAATGTCTTCATACATTTTTAGGGGTCATCTTTGGTAGGTAAACCGAATCAATGAGGGACTTCTTCCTGTGTTATCCTGCAATTCTCACAAACACATTAGTCCCTCAACCAGGTTTGTCGTCAATACTTCAAAACCAACTAGGGGTGGCACTAGATGCACTTACAGTACTGGTCGCTCCTCCTTTCGTTCCCAAGTGCATTACACCAAAATGTCTAGCACACGGGGACGAAGGAGAAGCGACCCCCACGACAACAATCGGGATTTTTCGTCCTCTCATATATGGTGGAGACTCTCCCTCACTGATTCCTCTCTGACATTTGCGACTGTCGGTGATGGTCGTTACTCCTCCTTACCATAGTGCATAACAAAGGTCTAGCACAAGGATAAGAAGGAGAAACGACCCCCACGACAACAGTCAGGATTCTTCGCCCTCTCTCATATATGGTGGGCACACTCCCCCACTGATTTGTTGACCGTCCATGATGGTCGTTATTCCTCCTTCCCCTAGTGCATAACAAAGGTCTAGCACAAGGAGAAGAAGGAAAAACAACCCCCACGACAATAGTCGGGATTCTTCTTCTCTCATATATGGTGCAGACTTTCTGCCTCACTCAGTTGTTGACTGTCATGTATGGAGCCTCGATAGACTTGAAGTCAACCTGAAATGTCGTTTAATTATATTTCTAGAAAATCCAGGCCACTCGATATTTCCTACATATTCTAGCACAAGTCATGCCAAAAATCACGGAAAAAATCCGGCATGACCTTTGCTGAAAAAGGACATATCGAGCGCCTGAAATTTGCCGGAACGGAAATTAATCAAAACTCCGGCAAAACACAGGCCACTCGGAGGTGTTACCTACAAACATGGCCGCACCGTCACTGGCCCACGCGACCGCCACCAAAGAAGGTTCGGGTCAACGACGGGCTGGCTCCTCACCAAGCTGCACCCCTCGGAAGGTAGCACCTCCCAGTACCAGCCCGGCGGAGCCCAGTCCCGGACATGGCCCCTCTGATCAAGCAGGCCTCCTCTGCCGAGTCAACGACGAGGACGCGGGATAGACATTGTCAACGTCAATGCGGGAATAATTGCTTTAACTAAAAAAAATAACAACAAATGTGACATTGATACGTCTCCAACGTATCTATAATTTTTGATTTCTCCATGCTATATTATCTACTGTTTTGGACTATATTGGGCTTTATTTTCCACTTTTATATTATTTTTGGGACTAACCTATTAACCGGAGGCCCAGCCCAGAATTGCTGTTTTTTGCCTATTTCAGTGTTTCGGATAAACGGAATATCAAACGGAGTCCAAACAGAATAAAGTCTTTGGAAACGTGATTTTCTCACCGAACGTGATCCAGGAGACTTGGACCCTACTACAAGGGATCAAAAAGGTGGTCACGAGGGTGGGGCGCCCCCCCTAGGGCGCGCCCCCCCTAGGGCGCGCCCCCTGCCTCATGGGCCCCTCGGTGCTCCACCGACGTACTCCTTCCTCCTATATATACACACGTACCCCCAAACGATCAGAACAGGAGCCAAAAACCTAATTCCACCGCCGCAACTTTCTGTATCCACGAGATCCCATCTTGGGGCTTGTTCCGGAGCTCCGCCGGAAGAAGGACATCATCGCGGAGGGCTTCTACATCATCCTAGCCCCTCCGATGAAGTGTGAGTAGTTTACCTCAGACCTTCGGGTCCATAGTTAGTAGCTAGATGGCTTCTTCTCTCTCTTTGAATCTCAATACAAAGTTCTCCCCCTCTCTCGTAGAGATCTATTTGATGTAATCTTCTTTTTGTGGTGTGTTTGTTGAGACCGATGAATTGTGGGTTTATGATCAAGTCTGTCTATGAATAATATTTGAATCTTCTCTGAATTCTTTTATGCATGATTGGTTATCTTTGCAAGTCTCTTCGAATTATCTGTTTGGTTTGGACAACTAGATTGGTCGTTCTTGCCATGGAAGAAGTGCTTAGCTTTGGGTTCGATCTTGCGGTGTCCTTACCCAGTGACAGAAGGGGCAGCAAGGCACGTATTGTATCGTTGCCATCAAGGATAACAAGATGGGGTTTATTTCATATTGCATGAATTTATCTCTCTACATCATGTCATCTTGCTTAAGGCGTTACTCTGTTTTTAATTTAATACTCTAGATGCATGCTGGATAGCGGTCGATGAGTGGAGTAATAGTAGTAGATGCAGAATCGTTTCGATCTACTTGTCACGGACGTGATGCCTATATACATGATCATGCCTAGATATTCTCATAATTATGCTCAATTATATCAATTGCTCAACAGTAATTTGTTCACCCACCGTAAAATACTTATGCTCTTTAGAGAAGCCACTAGTGAAACCTATGGCCCCCGGGTCTATTCTCATCATATCAATCTCCATCACTTTTATATTGTTTAGCTATTTACTTTGCTTTTACTTTTTACTTTGCATCTTTATATCAGAAATACCAAAAATATTCTATCTATCAGATCTCACTCTCGTAAGTGACCGTGAAGGGCTTGACAACCCCTAATCGCGTTGGTTGCGAGTAGCTATCGCTTTGTGCAGGTACGAGGGACTTGAGCGTGGGCTCCTACTGGATTGATACCTTGGTTCTCAAAAACTGAGGGAAATACTTACGCTACTCTGCTGCATCATCCCTTCCTCTTCGGGGAAAACCAACGCAAGCTCAAGACGTAGTAAGAAGGATTTCTGGCGCCGTTGCCGGGGTGTCTACGCAAAAGTCATATACCAAGTACCCATCACAATCCCTATCTCTTGCATTACATTATTTGCCATTTGCCTCTCGTTTTCCTGTCCCCCCAATTCACCACTGCCGTTTTATTCGCCCTCTCTCTCTATCCTCCTTCTCTGTTTTCCTCTTTTGTCCGCTTGCTTTTTGTTTGCTCATGTGTTAGATTGCTTGTTTGTCGCAATGGCTCAACCAGGATTTGGTGATCTTTACCTTAAAAGGTTGGAGGAAATCGAAAACAACGTTAGGAAGTTTATGGTTTTGTAATTTGAGCATAATAATTTCATTAGAAACGAGCTTAAGGAACAAAAAAGTTTTATGAGTTATATGAATATAGAGCTTGATGATATGTCTAAAGAATTTGAGGGTATAAGATCCCAGATTGCTCGTCTAGAGAAGATGACTGCTGAAATTTCGGATATGCAAGCCACCTTACTCAATAAGATGGCCGCTAAATCGAACACCTATGAAAATCAAGATGAAGATCTAAAAGTTATTGATGTGTCTCCAATTAAATCTTTATTTTGCAATATGAATCTTGATGAAACTGAATATGATCTTCCTTTACCTAGAAGGCGCTCTAAAAATTCAGAGTATTTAGATTTTAATGATGAAATTGATGAAAGTGGGATTGAAAGAAATAAAAATCTAGATGTTGCTAAACCCACTATATTGGATTTCAAGAAATTTAATTATGAAAATTGCTCTTTGATTGATTGTATTTCCTTGTTGCAATCCGTGCTAAATTCTCCACATGCTTATAGTCGAAATAAAGCCTTCACCGAACATATTGTTGATGCCTTGATGCAATCTTATGAAGAAAGACTTGAATTGAAAGTTTCTATCCCTAGAAAACTCTATGATGAGTGGGAACCAACTATTAAAATTAAAATTAAAGATCATGAGTTTTATGCTTTGTGTGATTTGGGTGCTAGTGTCTCTACTATTCCCAAGACTTTGTGTGATTTACTAGATTTCCGTAACTTTGACGATTGCTCTCTAAACTTGCATCTTGCGGATTCCACTATTAAGAAACCTATGGGAAGGATTAATGATGTTCTTATTGTTGCAAATAGGAATTATGTGCCCGTAGATTTCATTGTTCTTGATATAGATTGCAATCCTTCTTGCCCTATTATTCTTGGTAGACCTTTCCTTAGAACGGTTGGTGCGATAATTGATATGAAGGAAGGGAATATTAGATTCCAATTTCCATTAAAAAAGGGTATCGAAAAATTTCCAAGAAAGAAAATAAAATTACCATATGAAACTATCATGAGAGCCACTTATGGATTGCCTACCAAAGATGGCAATACCTAGATCTATTCTTGCTCGTTATGCCTAGCTAGGGGCGTTAAACGATAGCGCTTGTTGGGAGGCAACCCAATTTTATTTTTATTCCTTGCTTTTTGCTCCTGTTTAGTAATAAATAAATTATTTATCCTATATTTTGGTTGTGTTTTTTGTGTTTAATTAGTGTTTGTGCCAAGTAGAACCGTTGGGAAGACTTGGGGAAAGTCTTGTTGAACTTGCTGTAAAAAACAGAAACTTTAGCGCTCACGAGAACTGATGTCATTTTTATTTGAAGAGTGATATTTAGTCAATTATTTTTACAGATTATTAATTGATCAATTCCTCACGTCCAGCAATTTATTTTAGAATTTTTGGGGTTCCATATCTTGCGCTAGCTACAGATTACTACAGACTGTTCTGTTTTTGACAGATTCTGTTTTTCGTGTGTTGTTTGCTTATTTTGATGAATCTATGGCTAGTAAAATAGTTTATAATCCATAGAGAAGTTGGAATACAGTAGTTTTAACACCAATATAAATAAATAATGAGTTCATTACAGTACCTTGAAGTGGTCTTTTGTTTTCTTTCGCTAACGGAGCTCACGAGTTTTCTATTTTGAGTTTTGTGTTGTGAAGTTTTCAAGTTTTGGGTGAATTCTTTTGATGGATCATGGAACAAGGAGTGGAAAGAGCCTAAGATTGGGGATGCCCATGTCACCCCCAAGATAATCCAAGGACACCAAAAATTCAAAGCTTGGGGATGCCCCCGGAAGGCATCCCCTCTTTCGTCCACTTCCATCGGTAATTTACTTGGAGCTATATTTTTATTCACCAACATGATATGTGTTTTGCTTGGAGCGTCTTGTATTATTTGTGTCTTTGTTTGCTAGTATACCACAATCATCCTTGCTGTACACACCTTTTGAGAGAGCCATACATGAATTAAAATTTGATAGAATACTCTATGTGCTTCACTTATATCTATTGAGCTAAGTAGTTTTGCTCTATGTGCTTCACTTATATCTTTTGAGCTAAGTAATTTTACTCTATGTGCTTCACTTATATCTTTTGAGCTAGATAATTTTGCTCTATGTGCTTCACTTATATCCTTTGAGCTAGATAATTTTACTCTATGTGCTTCACTTATATCTTTTGAGCGTTATAATTTTGCTCTATGTGCTTCACTTAGATCTTTTAGAGCACGGTGGTGGATATGTTTTAAAGAAACTATTGATCTCTCAAGCTTCACTTAAATTAATTTGAGAGTCTCTTAATAGCATGGTAATTTGCCTAATAATAATATGCTTGGTATTGAAGATTTGTGAAACTCTCTTTTGAGTGTGTTGAATACTAAGAAAAGATTGAAGCATGATAATTGTTTTGAGTTATGGAGGTGATAATATTAAAGTCATGCTAGTTGAGTAGTTGTGAATTTAAAGAATACTTGTGTTGAAGTTTGTGATTCCCGTAGCATGCACGTATGGTGAACCGTTATGTGATGAGGAGCATGATTTATTTATTGATTGTCTTCCTTATGAGTGGCGGTCGGGGACGAGCGATGGTCTTTTCCTACCAATCTATCCCCCTAGGAGCATGCGTGTAATTCTTTGCTTTGATAACTTCTAGATTTTTGCAATAAGTATATGAGTTCTTTATGACTAATGTTGAGTCCATGGATTATACGCAGTCTCACCCTTCCACCTTTGCTAGCCTCTCTAATACCACACAACTTTCGCCGGTATCATACACCTACCATATACCTTCCTCAAAACAGCCACCATACCTACCTATTATGGCATTTCCATAGCCATTTCGAGATATATTGCCATGCAACTTTCCACCATCTAGTTCATCATGACACACTTCATCATTGTCATATTGCATATCCCGGCACACCGCCGGATGCATTCACATAGAGTCATATTTTGTTCTAAGTATCGAGTTGTAATTGTTGAGTTATAAGAAAATAAAAGTGTGATGATCATCATTATTAGAGCATTGTCCCAGTGAGGAAAGAATGATGGAGACTATGATTCCCCCATAAGTTGGGATGAGACTCCGGACGAAAAAAAGAGGCCACAAAAAAAGGAGAAAAGGCCCAAAAAAATGAATGATGAGAGAAAAAGAGAGAAGGGACAATGTTACTATCCTTTTACCACACTTGTGCTTCAAAGGAGCACCATGATCTTCATAGTAGAGAGTCTCTCATGTTATCACTTTCATATACTAGTGGTAATTTTTCATTATTAGAACTTGGCTTGTATATTCCAATGATGGGCTTCCTCAAATTGCCCTAGGTCTTCATGAGCAAGCAAGTTGGATGCACACCCACTTAGTTTCTTTTTGAGCTTTCATATACTTATAGCTCTAGTGCATCCGTTGCATGGCAATCCCTACTCACTCACATTGATATCTATTGATGGGCATCTCCATAGCTCGTTGATACGCCTAGTTGATGTGAGACTATCTTCTCCTTTTTGTCTTCTCCACAACCACCATTCTATTCCACCTATAGTGCTATATCCATGGCTCACACTCATGTATTGCGTGAAGATTGAAAAAGTTTTGAAAAAGTTAGAGTATGAAACAATTTCTTGGCTTGTCATCGGGGTTGTGCATGATTTAAATACTTTGTGTGGGGAAGATGGAGCATAGCCAGACTATATGATTTTGTAGGGATAACTTTCTTTGGCCATGTTATTTTGAGAAGACATAATTGCTTTGTTAGTATGCTTGAAGTATTATTATTTTCTATGTCAATATAAACTTTTATCTTGAATCTTTCTAATATGAATATTCATACCACAATTAAGAAGATTTGCATTGAAATTATGCCAAGTAGCACTCCGCATCAAAAATTCTCTTTTTATCATTTACCTACTCGAGGACGAGCATGAATTAAGCTTGGGGATGCTTGATACGTCTCCAACGTATCTATAATTTTTGATTGCTCCATGCTATATTATCTACTGTTTTGGACTATATTGGGCTTTATTTTCCACTTTTATATTATTTTTGGGACTAACCTATTAACCGGAGGCCCAGCCCAGAATTGCTGTTTTTTTTGCCTATTTCAGTGTTTCGGATAAACGGAATATCAAACGGAGTCCAAACGGAATAAAATCTTCGGAAACGTGATTTTCTCACCGAACGTGATCCAGGAGACTTGGACCCTACTGCAAGGGATCAAAGAGGTGGTCACGAGGGTGGGGGCGCCCCCCTAGGGCGTGCCCCCTGCCTCGTGGGCCCCTCGGTGCTCCACCGACGTACTCCTTCCTCCTATATATACACACGTACCCCCAAACGATCAGAACAGGAGCCAAAAACCTAACTCCACCGCCGCAACTTTCTGTATCCACGAGATCCCATCTTGGGGCCTGTTCCGGAGCTCCGCCGGAAGAAGGCCGTCATCACGGAGGGCTTCTACATCATCCTAGCCCCTCCGATGAAGTGTGAGTAGTTTACCTCAGACCTTCGGGTCCATAGTTAGTAGCTAGATGGCTTCTTCTCTCTCTTTGAATCTCAATACAAAGTTCTTCCCCTCTCTCGTGGAGATCTATTCGATGTAATCTTCTTTTTGCGGTGTGTTTGTTGAGATCGATGAATTGTGGGTTTATGATTAAGTCTATCTATGAATAATATTTGAATCTTCTCTGAATTCTTTTATGCATGATTGGTTATCTTTGCAAGTCTCTTCGAATTATCCGTTTGGTTTGGCCAACTAGATTGGTAGTTCTTGCCATGGGAGAAGTGCTTAGCTTTGGGTTCGATCTTGCGGTGTCCTTACCCAGTGACAGAAGGGGCAGCAAGGCACGTATTGTATCGTTGCCATCGAGGATAACAAGATGGGGTTTATTTCATATTGCATGAATTTATCTCTCTACATCATGTCATCTTGCTTAAGGCGTTACTCTGTTTTTAATTTAATACTCTAGATGCATGCTGGATAGCGGTCGATGAGTGGAGTAATAGTAGTAGATGCAGAATCGTTTCGATCTACTTGTCACGGATGTGATGCCTATATACATGATCATGCCTTGATATTCTCATAATTATGCTCAATTATATCAATTGCTCAACAGTAATTTGTTCACCCACCATAAAATACGTATGCTCTTGAGAGAAGCCACTAGTGAAACCTATGGCCCCCGGGTCTATTCTCATCATATGAATCTCCATCACTTTTATATTGTTTAGCTATTTACTTTGCTTTTACTTTTTACTTTGCATCTTTATATCAAAAATACCAAAAATATTCTATCTATCAGATCTCACTCTCATAAGTGACCGTGAAGGGCTTGACAACCCCTAATCGCGTTGGTTGCGAGTAGCTATCGCTTTGTGCAGGTACGAGGGACTTGAGCGTGGGCTCCTACTGGATTGATACCTTGGTTCTCAAAAACTGAGGGAAATACTTACGCTACTCTGATGCATCATCCCTTCCTCTTCGGGGAAAACCAACGCAAGCTCAAGACGTAGCAGACATGTTCAAAATATGGCATGTCCACTTCAAAACGAATCAACGTAGAATTATGTTAAATACACCTAAAATAAACTAATTCTATTAATTTTCTTACTAAAAATAAACTAGTTCTATAGTAAAATTTTAATTAGATTATCAAATCTCATATACCTAAATTTTCTTACTAAAAATAAACTAGTTCTATTAATTCAACTAGTTCAACTAAGCACTTACTTTAAATAAAAATAAACTAGTTCTTACTAAAAAAACTAGTTCGACTAGTTCTATTAATTTTCTTACTGATTCTATTAAACACTTACTAAAAACAATAAAAAAAGTACATTATACAAGAACAGTAAAAAAGAGTTTAGGGTTTAGGAGAGATGGAGGGAGGAGGGGGTGGGAGGAGGAGGGAGGAGAGAGGAGGAGAGGGAGGAGGGCGGTGGGATCGAAGGAGGGAGGGGGAGGGAGGGAGGAGGGGTGGGATGAGGGAGGAGAGAGGAGGAGGGGGAGGGGCGGTAGGAGGAGGGCTGCCGGAGGAGGAGGGAGGAGGGGGCGGCCGGAGGAGGAGGGAGGAGGGGCGGCCGGAGGAGGAAGGAGGAGGGGGCGGCCGAAGGAGGAGGGAGGAGGGCGCGGTGGGAGGAGGAGGGATGGGAGGAGGGAGGAGGTAGGAGGAGGGATGGAGGGACTACCTCAATGGAGGAGGAGCAGGAGCGTCCGCGGCAGCGGGTGACAACGGTGGTCGGGGAACGGCGGCGGCGGACGACGGGGAGTGCGGGGGAGAGTGAGTGAGAGGGCCGGCCACGCAGGGACGATAAGGTAGGGTTAGTAGCAGTGCGGATTAAAGAAAAGCGCTACTACTTCGGAGCATAGCAGTAGCGCTGGATGAGGATAATCGCTGCTGCTAAGTGGGGCTAGCCATGTGCGCCTAGTTCGAACTTAGCACGCGAATAGCAGTAGCGCCTTTTACTGCCACGCGCTACTCTTAAGTAGGAGTGGCGCTTCATTTTATCTGGCGCTACTGCTAAGATTCTGTGTGCAAGGTTTTTCCTAGTAGTGTGGGTACATGTATGGTTTAGTATAACCCATACTCATGTACCCATGTACCCGCATATATTTTGACAAATAGGCCTTATATATATTATTTATTCACATATTAAACATATTATATGCATATAAATCCCACGGCCCTAAAAAGACCTCATCATGCATTCATGTTAGGCCACCGCACCACAATAGTTAGCCCAGGAATGAGTATGTGTTGTTGTTTATGAATTATTATTATAAGTTGTTGTTTATGATTATGTAATGCTCAAATTGATGTGTTGCAAATCTGGGTAATTTACCCGTGGATACCCATTTACCCTGATGGGTGACGAGTATGAGAAAAATTATACCTGTCAATGGGTATGGGTATAGGTGATGGATAAGGTTTAGGATGACGGGTAAGGGTATGAGATAAGGTTTAGTATGAGAAAAATTCTTAGTTTGGGTAAGCCTCAAGTATAAGGGTGAGGTAACCTAGCACTAAGTATTTCTGTCGGTAGAGAACCAATATTTATCAAACTGGAAGGAGTTCTTCTAGCAAACAAAGTCACAGATATCTGTACACAAAACACAACACATTCATGTCCCCAACGTTTCAAGAAGGTTGTTGAGCTTCATGTCGTGCTAGTTACAAGGATAAATTGAATGATATATTAGGTATTGATAGATCGATAAAACAAGATAAATCTGTACAACAAAAAATACTCTTTTTTAGATGTTTTCAGTAATGGAAACTAAACTCCGAGGACCATAGTTTCACTAGTGACATATCTCCAAGCAGATAAGAATGGTATAACTAGTAAAGAACGCCCTCATCAACAATGATCTGAAATGCCTTTTAGCAACGTTCATGTGGGATGCTGCTACTATGGCGCGGCTGGTAACCGGACGCCAGCAGCGTCCACGTGGAATGCTGCTGGTGACGCGCACACGAGCAACATTTTGGTCGAACGCTGCAGTTATGTCAAGAAGTAGCAATGTTCACGCTGCTCGAATGCGGCACGTAGTTCCTGATTAGCTGTGTGCCGAGCATGTGAACTTCACGATACTGAAAGCTCATTGGCTGCGTGTACTATGCTACACTCACTGCTAGTGTATTTGTGCCATGGCAGCAGTTGTCACCGCGGCAACATTTGCACGATTTTTGTTATATAATCTCTCTGTAAATAAATATAAGTTTATAGAGGGAGTATATCTGTATCTATATCTATATCTATATCTATTCTATTCTACTAATAAAGCAAGGTGTGTTTCTCATATTTTTTTCATCCGTTCACAATCGAAATTTATTTTTCTATCCGGGGTGGTTGTACGTCCGTCTGATTTTTTTAGCAATCCAGAATTTCGTACTTGCCCCACACATGCTGTGGTCCAGCGAAGCTAGCCCACTTATTTGCCTGCTCATGTAGCTGCACAAATCCTATTTCTCGCACTCTGCGGTAGATTTTTTTAGGGTTAACTATGCGCTAGATAGACAGAGTTCGCACCGGATGCCCAAGACTGGGCCGACCCTTTTTGTTTTTCTGCCCAAATTTATTTTAAATTTTACCTTAATTCGTAATTCAAATTTTCAAAAAAATCATAATTTGAAATTTTCTGAAATTTTCGAAAAATGTTCGAATTATAATATTGTCTTCACCTTTTAAAAAATCTGTGGAACATTTATTTATTTTCTGGTGTCGATATATTCTCAAAATCATAAAATCCAAAATTATTTATGATTTAAAAAACATGTATTAAAAATATGAGAAAATTTAAATGTATTCCTGTTTTAGTAAAATTTTCACAGATTCAAAACAATGTCCGCTTTTAAAGCAGAAAGCCTATTTCCTGCACTGTCGGTAGATAGTCGGAGTTCCTACAGGGTGCCCAAGACTGGGCCGGCCCGTTTTTTCCTGTTCTTTTTTTATTTTTACCTTATTTCGTAATTCAAAATTTTCGAAACAGACCAGAATTTTAACTTTTGTCAAATTTATGAAAAATGTTTTAATTAAAATATCTTCCCCTTTCCAAAAATGTTTGGAACACTAATTTATTTTATTGTTCCGTTTTTTTAAAATTCAGAAATGTTCAAAATTATTTGTGATTTAAAAAACATCTATTTTAAAATTATTCGAAATTTGAAGTATATTCTTGTTTTAGTAAAATGTTCACAGATTCAAAATAATGTCTGCATTTAAAAACACATTTTATAAAATTATTTTGAATGTTCAAAATATGTTCTGTTTTTAAAAGTCGGTAATAAATTAAAAAATGTTTGGGTTTTGATAAAAGGTTCATGTCTTCAAAAAATGATGTTGTTTCAAATTTTGTTCATGTTTTTTTAAATGTACAGAATATTAAAAATATTGTTCATAATTTCATAAAATGTTCACATTTCCAAGAATATTCGGCAATTCATATTTTTTTAAAAAGTTAAAAAATGTTTTAAATCCGACATTGCAGTATGTTCTTAAATATTCGTGTTGGGCATTGATTAGCAGTAGGCGTTTGTTGCCATGGCTAGCGGCACATGGTTGGGTCTTTAAGGTCATGTGTTCGGTCGTTCGACATGTCGTTTTTTGGATCGTTACTCCTGCCTTGCAAACACAGGTTATTTTGGTGCCTGCAAGTGAGCTGGCCCAGACGCAAACTGTTGGTATCCCACGCTCTATTTGACGCAACTAGCGTCATATAGTAACTCCCACACAACTGCCTTAAGAAAAAAATACGTATAGATTTTGTTCCGTCCATTCCACACGCAGCTCCCCAATTTTTTCGGTTATCCCCCGGGTGGGCCAAACTGGACCTACCACGTATTTCTTTTTCTGTCAGACGAACGAGCAGCAAAAAATAAAGGGGGGGGGGGGGGGGGGACGGAATTGAACTATGGACCTTCCCTATTGTCGACCGACAAAACCAACTCCGCTAGCTTGCAATTATGATAGGAACAGTCTCATCTTCAAATTTTACACTAAATTACATCTGTTTTTATATGTCCCTAAGTTGTCTGCAAATAAGTAGGTTGTGTGAGAATAAGGAAGTTATCTCGAGAATTATGAGCAGAACGAGGGGCTCCTCAAATTATTACCGAAGGTAACTTGCACGTGCCAATAAAAGACAATATGTGAATCACTATAATTGAAAAAATTATGGACACACTGCTAATAAAAGAGAATATGTTGGTTTGCTCTAATTAATAAATTTTATGGGCACGTGAGTGCAAAAATAGTTGAAGAGAATAAACCATGATAATGAAGAAACATTCATGTCTGGTTATACGCTGATTATGCTAATGAAACATAATTTATGCGCTGCAATTAGGAATCCATTCGATTACGTCGTTGTAGGAGAATGCGGTCGAAGCAACCAAATGAGGACGCGACCACTACTTCGAGACGGAGGTGGACCCGGAGGAAAAAAAGTTATCAGTTGGGTGGTCACCATCACGCCGACTAACCCCATCACTATCAAGATCTTGTGGACCAAACATGACCCGTAAGAAGATCGCAGCTCCTCACTTTGTCGCCGACCGCTGCGGAGACCGTTTTTGATGAACACATCAATTATCTCTCCCACTGCTTGTTTAAAAAAATTCCATTACAACGCACGAACATATGTGCTAGTCTACTAATAAAGCAAGGTGCGTTTCTCATTTTTTTTTCATCCGTTCACAGTCGAAATTTATTTTTCTATCCGGGGTGGTTGTATGCCCATCTGATTTTTTTAGCAATCCAGAATTTCGTACTTGCCCTGCACATGCTGTGGTCCAGCGAAGCTAGCCCACTTATTTGCCTGCTCATGTAGCTGCACAAATCCTATTTCTCGCACTATGCGGTAGATTTTTTTAGGGTTAACTATGCGCTAGATAGACAGAGTTCGCACGGGATGCCCAAGACTGGGCCGACCCTTTTTGTTTTTCTGCCCAAATTTATTTTAAATTTTACCTTATTTCGAAATTAAAATTTAAAAAAAATCATAATTTGAAATTTTGTGAAATTTTCGAAAAATGTTCGAATTATAATATTGTCTTCACCTTTTAAAAAATCTGTGGAACATTTATTTATTTTCTGGTGTCGATATTTTCTCAAAATCATAAAATCCAAAATTATTTATGATTTTAAAAAACATGTATTAAAAATAGGAGAAAATTTAAATGTATTCCTGTTTTAGTAAAATTTTCACAGTTTCAAAACAATTTCCGCTTTTAAAGCAGAAAGCCTATTTCCTGCACTGTCGGTAGATAGTCGGAGTTCGTACAGGGTGCCCAAGACTGGGCCGGCCCGTTTTTTCCTGTTCTTTTTTTTATTTTTACCTTATTTCGTAATTCAAAATTTTCGAAACAGATCAGAATTTTAAATTTTTTCACATTTATGAAAAATGTTTTAATTAAAATATCTTCCCCTTTCCAAAAATGTTTGGAACACTAATTTATTTTATTGTTCCGTTTTTTTAAAATTCAGAAATGTTCAAAATTATTTATGATTTAAAAAACATCTATTTTAAAATTATTCGAAAATTTAAGTATATTCTTGTTTTAGTAAAATGTTCACAGATTCAAAATAATGTCTGCGTTTAAAAACACATTTTATAAAATTGTTTTGAATGTTCAAAACATGTTCCATTTTTAAAAGTCGGTAATAAATTAAAAAGTGTTTGGGTTTTGGTAAAAGGTTCATGTCTTCAAAAAATGATGTTGTTTCAAATTTTGTTCATGTTTTTTTAAATGTACAGAATATTAAAAATATTGTTCATAATTTCAGAAAATGTTCACGTTTCCAAGAATATTCGGCAATTCATATTTTTAAAAAAGTTAAAAAAATGTTTTAAATCTGACATTGCAGTATGTTCTTAAATATTCGTGTTGGGCATTGATTAGCAGTAGGCGTTTGTTGCCATGGCTAGCGGCACGTGGTTGGGTCTTTAAGGTCATGTGTTCGGTCGTTCGGCATGTCGTTTTTTGGATCATTACTCTTGCCTTGCAAACACAGGTTATTTTGGTGCCTGCAAGTGGGCTGGCCCAGACGCAAACTGTTGATATCCCACACCCTATTTGACGCAACTAGCGTCATATAGTAACTCCCACACAACTGCCCTAAGAAAAAAATACGTATAGATTTTGTTCCATCCATTCCACACGCAGCTCCCCAATTTTTTCGTTTATCCCCCCGGTGGGCCAAACTGGACCTACCACGTATTTCTTTTTCTGTCAGACGGACGAGCAACAAAAAATAAAGGGCGGGAGGGAATTGAACTATGGACCTTCCCTATTGTCGACCGACAAAACCAACTCAGCTAGCTTGCAATTATGATAGGAACAATCTCATCTTGAAATTTTATACTAAATTACATCTGTTTTTATATGTCCCTAAGTTGTCTGCAAATAAGGAGGTTGTGTGAGAATAAGGAAGTTATCTCGAGAATTATGAGCAGAACGAGGGACTCCTCAAATTATTACCGGAGGTAACTTGCACGTGCCAATAAAAGACAATATGTGATTCGCTATAATGGAAAAAATTATGGACACACTGCTAATAAAAGAGAATATGTTGGTTTTGCTCTAATTAATAAATTTTATGGGCACGTGAGTGCAAAAATAGTTGAAGAGAATAAACCATGATAATGAAGGAACATTCATGTCTGGTTATACGCTGATTATGCTAATGAAACATAATTTATGCGCTGCAATTAGGAATCCATACGGTTACGTCGTTGTAGGAGAATGCAGTCGAAGCAACCAAATGAGGACGCGACCACTACTCCGAGACGGAGGTGGACCCGGAGGAAAAAAAAGGTACCAGTTGGGTGGTCACCACCACGCCGACCAACCTCATCACTATCAAGATCTTGCGGACCAAACATGACCCGTAAGAAGATCGCAGCTCCTCACTTTGTCGCCGACCGCTGTGGAGACCGTTTTTGATGAACACATCAATTATCTCTCCCACTGCTTGTTTAAAAAATTCCATTACAACGCACGGGCATATGTGCTAGTCATATTAAAAGAAAGCATGAAATAAATAAAGTAATTAATTAAAGAGCAAAGATTAGCTGCGGTCACTCGTATCAAACATACACTAGTGCAGCGATGTCCTATACAAACATTTTTAACTCCTTTCTGCTACAGAGTTTTAAACCATCACCTTGCCTATGTGTGCGATAGGGGGGGGGTCCATCCCACACGATCCAAAAATCGTCGGTGAGAGCTCCTCTGGTCACACACACGGGGCAAAAAGAGCTTGTGTGCCGTCGGGCGAGTCATCACAAACAATTATACGGGTCCAATCGTTTGAGATATACTTAGCATACCACAAACTGAATCACAGGCAAATGTTTCCGTTCGTATGTACATCACACACAATTTTCGACATGTGACGTCCCCGATTTTACCGCACACTAATCATACACGCAAATGTCTACGATCAAGATTAGAGACTCATGGAAAGATATCACAACACAACTCTAGACACAAATAAAATAATATAAGCTTTATATTACAAGCCAGGGGCCTCGAGGGATCGAATACATAGCTCGATACACAAGAGTCGGCGAAAGCAACAATATCCGAGTACAACCATAAGTTAAACAAGACTGCCTTAAGAAGGCAAGCACAAAACAACAACGGCCGAAGAGGCAAGACCTCCTGCCTGGGACCCTCCTAACTACTCCTGGCCGTCGACGGTCTCCATGTTGTAGTAGGCATCATCCGGGTAGTAGTAGACGTCAGCGGTGGCATCTGGCTCCTGGGATCCACCATCTGGTTGCAGCAACCGGAAAGAAGAAAGAAGGGGGAAAGTGGTAACAAAGCAACCGTGAGTACTCATCTAAAGTACTCGCAAGTATCATATCTATACTAAGTATGCATTGGTATCAAATGGAAAATTATATCCGTGGACTGAACTGAAGAATGCCAGAAGAGAGGGGAAAGCCTAGCCTATCGAAGACTAGCATCTTCAAGCATATTCAAGTGTCTTGCAGCATTCAGAAGAGTAAAGAATAACATTTTATAATTAACAAGCATGTTGTAGTATTAGCGCCCAGAGATCCTTCCTCGACTCCCTGCGAGGAAGCAATCCCGGAGCCACATGTCCATCACATATCTCAAGTATCCATTTCTAGTGGTAATAGATCAGGATACAAGTCTGAACGTCCATTACCGTGGACACGGTATTCGAATAGATAACTTCCCCGCAGGGGTACGCCACGTTTTCCAACACGCTTGATTACTCTGGCCGGACACACTTCCTTGGGTCCATGCACGGCCTCAGAAGATAAACACGTCGCAGCCCTACCTAGGCTCAACAGAGAGGTCCCCGCCAGTCTACATCCTAAGCACTCTGGGTCATTGCATGCAGGGCAATACAGGCCACCACCTCTGGGGCGCTGACCAGGCTGTGCCGCAATGCTGAACTAGACGTCTGACAAAGCTTCGGCTGATACTATGATGCCGAGGCCCATAACTATTCCCGCATGGTGGTTAGTGCATAAAGGCCAGTGGCCAACTTAGAACAAATACCCAAACCTGTTACTGCATTAAGAATTAAAAGAAGTGACGGCTGCCAGGACAAGTCCGGAGCTACCACCCCCTCTTGGGTGATACCGCTAAATAGTTAGCCGCCACCATAACTCCTCGGGTGCTCTTTGGGCCCGCCCGACTTTCACAAAGGTCTCAAGTAAAGTCAAGGTAACCGTGTGTCCAAACATCAAGGGGGAAACCCCGAGGAATCACCCTCGATGGATTCCACTCGATGTAATCATCAAGGTGAACGTAGGAGGAATCACCCTCGAGGTTCACACTTGAGGGGTTGCACGACAGAGTCGTACTGGGAGTGGTGAAGGAGGAATCACCCTCGATGACCACGGACGAATTGAAGGAAATATGCCCTAGAGGAAATAATAACGTTATTATTTATTTCCTTATATCATGATAAATGTTTATTATTCATGCTAGAATTGTATTAACCGGAAACTTAGTACATGTGTGAATACATAGACAAACAAAGTGTCACTAGTTTGCCTCTACTTGACTAGCTCGTTGAATCAATGATGTTTATGTTTCCTAACCATAGACATGAGTTGTCATTTGATTAACGGGATCACATCATTAGAGAATAATGTGATTGACTTGACCCATTCCATTAGCTTAGCACTTGATCGTTTTAGTTTACTGCTATTGCTTTCTTCATGACTTATACATGTTCCTATGGCTATGAGATTATGCAACTACCGATTATCGAAGGAACACTTTGTGTGCTACCAAACGTCACAACGTAACTGGGTGATTATAAAGGTGCTCTACGGGTGTCTCCGATGGTACTTGTTGAGTTGGCATAGATCGAGATTAGGATTTGTCACTCCGATTGTCGGAGAGGTATCTCTGGGCCCTCTCGGTAATGCACATCACTATAAGCCTTGCAAGCAATGCAACTAATGAGTTAGTTGCGGGATAGTGCATTACAGAACGAGTAAAGGAACTTACTGGTAACGAGATTGAACTAGGTATTGAGATACCAACGATCGAATCTCGGGCAAGTAACATACCGATGACAAAGGGAACAACGTATGTTGTTATGCGGTTTGACCGATAAAGATCTTTGTAGAATATGTAGAAGCCAATATGAACATCCAGGTTCCGCTATTGGTTATTGATCGGAGACGTGTCTCGGTCATGTCTACATAGTTCTCGAACCCGTAGGGTCCGCACGCTTAACGTTCGGTGACGATTAATATTATGAGTTTATGTGATTTGATGTACCGAAGGTAGTTCGGAGTCCCGTATGAAATTGGGGACATGACGAGGAGTCTCAAAATGGTCGAGACGTAAAGATCGATATATTGGACGACTATATTCGGACATCGAAAATGTTCCGAGTGATTCGGATATTTTACGGAGTACCTGGGAGTTACGGGAATACGGGGAAGAAGTATTGGGCCTCATGGGCCATGTGGTGGAAGATAGGAGGTAGGGCGCGCGGCCCCCCTAGCCCAAACCGAATTGGACTAGGGGGCCGGCCCCCCTTTCCTCCTTTCCTCCCTCTCCTACCTTCTCCCCTTCCCCCTTCCTTTCCTCCTCCTAGTAGTAGGAAAGGGGAGTCCTACTCCTACTAGGAGGAGGACTCCTCCTGGCGTGCCCTAGGAGGGCCGGTCGGCCTCCCCCTTGCTCCTTTATATACGGGGGCAGGGGGAACCCTAGAACACACAAGTTGATCATTGATCCCTTAGCCGTGTGCGGTGCCCCATCCACCATAATCCACCTCGATCATAACGTAGCGGTGCTTAGGTGAAGCCCTGCGTCGGTAGCAACATCATCACTGTCATTGCGCCGTCGTGCTGACGAAACTCTCCCGTGAAGCTCTGCTGGATCGGAGTTCGTGAGACGTCATCGAGCTGAACGTGTGCTGAACTCGGAGGTGCCGTGCTTTCGATACTTGGATCGGTCGGATCGTGAAGACGTTCGACTACATCAACCGCGTTCTCATAATGCTTCCGCTTACGGTCTACGAGGGTACGTGGACGACACTCTTCCCTCTCGTTGCTATGCATCACCATGATCTTGCGTGTGCGTAGGATTTTTTTTTGAAATTACTACGTTCCCAACACGAATAGCTACACTACAGAGTTATCATCAGGAGTGCTTTATGAGGTATCACCCTCGGCACTCGATAGTAGCTCTACAGAGTCGTACAACTAAAGGGGGTGAAGTGATGTGAAGTATTGGGCTCTGGTTGTCGATCACGTTGATCGAGTCATCGGCCAACAAGCCGGGGCAACTGGGGCAACGAGAGGGGTCACTGATGGATCACTAACCAACCTATACTAGGCAATTTTAGGATAAGCAGGTAAGGTACAATAGCAGGTTACAAAAGCAGGCTATGCATCATAATAGGAGCAATCAAGTACAGTAGCAAAATCTAATGCAAGCATGAGAGAGAATGGAATGGGCGATATCGGAGTGATCAAGGAGGTTTGCTTGCCTGGTTGCTCAGACGAGAAGGAGCGGTCGTCGTCGACGTAGTCGAACACAGTGGCATCAGCAGCGGTCTCGGGGTCTACGGGAGAGAAGAGGGGGAAGAAACAGTAAATACAAAGCACACAGATGAATCACTAAGCATGACATGATGATAGGCGGTGCTAGGGTGTTCTAACACAGTACTAGATGATAGAGGCGAAGGGAGAAAACATCCGGGAAAGTTTTCTCGAAGTTTGGCATTTTCGAACAAATGAAACGGAGGGGGTGGTTGCATGTTTGCTATGTTAGGGGCACGTGACAGATGAATGGAGAGCGTATCCGGATTTTTCATATTTTTCCGAGCAATTTCCATGTAGAAAACTTTTTCATCCGAGTTACAGATATTTTTCTATGATTTCCAAAGTTTTAATCAATTTCAGAAATTATTAATAATTATTAAATTTGACAAAAAAAGAATAATGATGTCAGCATGAGGTCAGAGTGATGCCAGCAGTTAACTTTGACCTGTTGGCCAGTCAAACTGACAGGTGGGTCCTACTGTCATAGACTAATGTAAATTAACACTTTGATTTATTTACAGATTAGGTGGGGGCCACATGTCATTGTCACATATTTTAAAGGGGTGTTTAAGTTAGACTAACTAGGGGTGGGGGCCCACTATCATAGAGATCATTAGCTAATTAACAATTAATTAGGTAGTTAACTAAGCTAATTATGTTAATTAATTAACTTACTAATTAATTAAATATTTTATTTCTTAAAAAAACTTTTTAAAATTCATTTTGGGGGCGACCCCCCGTGTCATAGGCCCAGGTGGCCATATCGAGCGCCGGGTGCGGGTGTTGGGCGCCAGTGGGCGCGCTTGCGGGCGCAACCCGTGCGGCGCCGAGCTCGATCGGGGGGGGGGGGGGGCGAGGCCACCGCGATGCGGCGCCACCAGTGGGCGGCAGGGGGAGGCGGCGAGCGGGGCAAGCTGGCGAGCTGTGCGGCGGCGGACAGCGGCAGCGGGCGGCTCTGTCTCTCTGTCTCACTTCTGTTTCGCGACCCTCATTCTAGCCTTTCACCGTTTCTTAAATTCCTGGAGACCCGTAACTCCGATTGGGCTGAAATTTTAACACGATTTTTACCCAGATATAAGTTTCCTTGCGGCCGAAGGAGACCTCCAACTGACCTATGGGGTGGACACAAGCCCCCTGGCCGTGCCCTGGGTAGGGGGCGCGCCTCAAGGGCTTGTGGTCCCCTCGGGCATCGTCTCGCGTTGATTCTTTTTCCCAAAAATCACATATATTCCAAAAAAATCTTTGTAAGTTTTTATCGTGTTTCGACTCTGCCTGATATGGATATTCTGTGAAACAATAAAAACATGCAACAAACAGGAACTAGGCACTGGATTAAAATGTTAGTCCCAAAAATAATATAAAAAGTTGCCAAAAGTATTTGAAAGTTGTAGAATATTGGCATGAAACAATCAAAAATTATAGATACGACGAAGACGTATCACGACCTCATCCGCGCACGCGGCCACGATTTGCTTCTCCGCTGCCAAATGCTCCTTGAGCTACTCGCTATTTGGAGGATGGGGCGGTGATTTGGGTGGAAGGTGTTGCACCGACGGCCGGGGCATGTGGGATGTAGAAGAAGGAGGAGAATGGGGTCGGGTTCTGATTACCTGATTAGATCGACGAGGCCGAGCAGCAGGAAGGAGCGTCGCCGGTGAGGAGGCAGCTGATGTCTACCACACAACCTTCTTTTTGTAGACGTTGTTGGGCCTCCAAGTGCAGAGGTTTGTAGGACAGTAGCAAATTTCCCTCAAGTGGATGGCCTAAGGTTTATCAATCCTAGGATGAAGATGGTCTCTCTCAAGCAACCCTGCAACCAAATAACAAAGAGTCTCTTGTGTCCCCAACACACCCAATACAATGGTAAATTGTATAGGTGCACTAGTTCGGCGAAGAGATGGTGATACAAGTGGTATATGGATAGTAGATAAAGGTTTTTGTAATTTGAAATTATAAAAACAGCAAGGTAACTAATGATAAAAGTGAGCGTAAATGGTATTGCAATGATAGTAAACAAGGCCTAGGGTTCATACTTTCGCTAGTGCAAGTTCCCTCAACAATAATAACATAATTGGATCACATAACTATCCCTCAACATGCAACAAAGAGTCACTCCAAAGTCACTAATAGCGGAGAACGAACGAAGAGATTATGGTAGGGTACGAAACCACCTCAAAGTTATTCTTTCCAATCAATCCGTTGGGCTATTCCTATAACTGTCACAAACAGCCCTAGAGTTCGTACTAGAATAACATCTTAAGACACAAATCAACCAAAACCCTAATGTCACCTAGATACTCCAATGTCACCTCAAGTATCCATGGGTATTATTATACGATATGCATCACACACATCTCAGATTCATCTATTCAACCAACACATAGAACCTCAAAGAGTGCCCCAAAGTTTCTACCGGAGAATCACGACGAAAACGTGTGCCAACCCCTATGCATAGGTTCATGGGCGGAACCAGCAAGTTGATCACCAAAACATACATCAAGTGTATCACGTGGTATCCCATTGTCACCATAGATACGCACGACAAGACATACATCAAGTGTTCTCAAATCTTAAAGACTCAATCCGATAAGATAACTTCAAAGGGGAAACTCAATCCATTACAAGAGAGTAGAGGGGGGGGGGGGAGAAAACATCATAAGATCCAACTATAATAGCAAAGCTCGCGATACATCAAGATCGTATCACCTCAAGAACACGAGAGAGAGAGATCAAACACATAGCTACTGGTACATACCCTCAGCCCCGAGTGAGAACTACTCCCTCCTCGTCATGGAGAGCACCGGGATGGTGAAGATGGCCACCGAAGAAGGATTGCCCCCTCCGGCAGGGTGCCGGAACGGGTCTAGATTGGCTTTCGGTGGCTACCGAGGCTTCTGGCGGCGGAACTCCCGATCTATTATGCTCCCGGATGTTTTTAGGGTATATGGAGATATATAGGCGGAAGAAGTACGTCAGGGGGTGTCGGTGTCAAAACCAGCGGATCTCGGGTAGGGGGTCCCGAACTGTGCGTCTAGGCTGGATGGTAACAGGAGGCAGGGGACACGATGTTTTACCCAGGTTCGGGCCCTCTTGATGGAGGTAAAACCCCACGTCCTGCTTGATTAATATTGATGATATGGGTAGTACAAGAGTAGATCTACCATGAGATCGGAGAGGCTAAACCCTAGAAGCTAGCCTATGGTATGATTGTATGTTGTGATTGTTGTCCTACGGACTAAAACCCTTCGGTTTATATAGACACCGGAGAGGGTTAGGGTTACACAAGGTCGGTTTCAAAGGAGGAGATATCCATATCCGTATTGCCTAGATTGCCTTCCAAGCCAAGTAGAGTCCCATCCGAACACGAGACGAAGTCTTCAATCTTGTATCTTCATAGTCTAACAGTCCGGCCAATGGATATAGTCCGGCTGTCCGGAGACCCCCTAATCTAGGACTCCCTCAGTAGCCCCTGAACCAGGCTTCAATGACGATGAGTACGGCGCACAGTATTGTCTTCGGCATTGCAAGGCGGGTTCCTTCTCCGAATACATCATAGAAGAACTTGAAAACGTGGATAGTGTCCGACCCTGCAAAATAAGTTCCACGTACCACCGTAGAGAGAATAATATTTTCGCAGATCTAATTTGCTAGCTTGTTTCGGCAGCATGACATTATGTCATGGCCCAGTGATTATTTGAACCATTCTCTTTAACCAGCCCCGCACATAATGCGAGGCGGTTTCTTGACACGTCTTGTCAAAGCAGAGATCGTGTTCCCCCAATTACGGGATTCTCATTAATGCGGTCGTGGGTAACCCAACCGTGTCTAGGACTCCTAGATTATAGGCAAGTACTAAACGGCTACGGAGAGGACGCTTGATATTCACCCTCTTTATAAAGGGACAAGGTTTTCACTTTTTCCCTCTCGTGCTCAATCGAACCCTTCCCCCGCCTCGAGTTCCAACACCCAAAGCTCAGGTTAGGTTCTCCGGATCTTCAATCATGTCCGGATCCAGCCTTCAAGGCCGATGGATGCCCTCCTCCGTGACGGAAGAGGACATCAAGAAGTTGAGGGAGGCCAGATACCTGACCGCTGAGGTTTCGCATCGGCTTCCTGCTCGAGGGCAGGTCGTCCCTACTCCCGAACCTAACGAGAACGTCGTGTTCGTCTCCCACTTCCTCTGAGGCCTAGGCCTCACTCTGGATCCCTTCGTCAGTGGTTTGATGTTCTATTACGGGCTAGATTTCCATGATCTAGCTCCGGACTCCTTTTTCCACATCTCGACATTTATTGTCGTGTGTGAGGCCTTCCTCCGCATTACCCCTCACTTTGGCCTGTGGCTCAAGACCTTTGAAGTGAATCCGAAGATGATCAAGGGGCAACATGTTTGCGGAGGTGCATCAATAGGCAAGATGGCATGAGCTCCATGGCCGAAAGGTTCCTTTCCAGAGGTGTTCGAATTATGGCAGCGGGAGTGGTTTTACGTCATAGCTCCCAGAAGTGCCAAGTGGGCGGCTGCCCCCGTTTTCCGCTCGGGCCCCCCACCACGACTAATGTCATGGATTAGCAGAGGTCTGAGCTGGGGTCCAGTCAAGGACGTGCCGATACTGCAAAGCCGCATTCGAGATCTCTTCGAGGGAGATTTTGATTTGGTAGTGGTAATACAAGTTATGCTGGTTCGTCAAGTCCAGCCTTGCAAACGCCGGCCCCTTCGCTTGTGGGAGTTCAACCCAGAAGGACCGCGTGCCATTCAAAGTTTCCTCGGCCTGACGCACGAGGAGATGTACAAGTCGTTCTTCGGACCTCAAATAGAGTGTCCGGATGCTACTAAGGACGTGGGCCTGAACAGTAACCGCACCGCCGAACAAGTAAGAAATCCTCTAACCGAACACACTGCCTTTTATTCATCATGAAGTTATTTCTGAGAGATTGCTCTTTGACCAGGACTGGCTAATAAAGGCGAAGATGATTCGGTGTTCGGCCCCCCTCCCCGAGGGTTTGGAAAATCCGGTATTGGAAAAGATGCTTGAGCTCGCACCTTGCCCGGAGCCCTCGAAGGAAGATACATGGGGGAATAATATGGGCGGAAGCGGGCCCCCATTGCTGCCAGTTCCAACCGAGGGAATGAGCGCCTCCTTAAAGGAGGATAATCGGGGGAGGAAGAGGACTGCTTCCGAGGATCCGGAAGCCGAGGCCTCCAAACGAGAGAAGAAGTCTCCAACAGAGGGTCCTGCCTCGGGGGGTGCTCTTGCCGCACAAAGTCCATGGGGGGATCAGCCCTCCAACGAGTCGTAATTGATCCAAAAATACTTTAATAGTGAAGGTATACTATCTTTATTCTGAGAAAATAACCGCCGCATATATCTTGCAGTTCGGGTCTTAACCCTTCTCAGCTGAGCTCGTCTTCGGGGGATCTTCTTCCGGAGATGATGGAGAGCGAAACGCCTCCCCCGGACTCCTCCGCTCAAGAAGCGGGCGACCCCGAAGTGTCGTCACGGAGGGCCTCTCCGGATCCGGTGAGGCCAGAAGATAATCCCATAGATTCCCGAAGTCCCCAGCGTCCGGCTCCCGAAGAGAGCAAACGAAAGAGTCCGGCACCGTCTGGTATGCGGTCGGACGTCCTGAGGGAGATGTTAGGGCGAGCGGCCATCTCAGAAGAACACCGTACGCTGATGGGTACGATGATGGAGAGAATTTCGTCCGCCGAAAGTGGATTACATGAAGCCTTTATGAGTCTACTGACAGGCTTTGAGGTACGTGAAATAATATGTGATAGTACCGCACATGTTAGGTGTGCCCTATGCAGATAGTAGCCCCTGAGACTCTGGTTGTCGTCGAGAACGACGGCGAATAGAGGATCATAGTCCCAGGCAATAACCAGACTGCCTTTATGTGTAGGTGGTGGAAGCTCCGGTGGCTAGCCGGACTAGTGAGTTTGCCGAATTAAAACGGTAACTGGATGTGGCAGACGCCGACATTGAGCTTGTTAATAAGCGGCTTGACGAATCACAGGGTAAGTAATGTTTTCTGGTGAATGTCACACAATAAGAGCAGCATGATGCCAGTATCTTTAATATGTTGTGACTGTAGACGGAGCTGCCACCGTGGAGACCCTTCGGGCAGAACTCGCCCGAGCCAAGGAACAAGCGAGGGTTAGTAATGCGGCTGCTTTGAAGGTGGCCGAAGAGTTAAGAGCCGAGAAGGCTGCCCATTGCGAAAGCAAAGAAAAGATGGCCAAGATGGCCGTAGAATTAAAAGGCACTGCCGACCGTTGCTAGATCCTTGAAGAAGAAAACCGAGTGAAGGCAACGGACCTTGAGAAGGCCACTATGGCGACCAAAGACAGTCGCTCTACTATGAGGGCGAAGAAGGAGGAGCTGTGCGAAGCCGGGGATATTGCGGCTGGGAAGCCCTTTCTGCTGCGGAGGAAGTTCGGAGATCCGCGGTATGCCCCTCTGGATCGGCTGTGGAGTTCGGCAGACGCATATATGGACTTGGCGGTGAGCGCTGTTGATGCGGTCGAATACTTCCAAGATCAATCAGATTGTGAAGTGGACAAGCTATTCTGGTCGCAATTCAACGTTCCAGAGCATCCGCTTCCCTTGACTGATCAGCTAACCGAATGGGCCGAACTTAATAGGTTGTCCGGACTCGCCATGAGGTATGTTGTAGATCATTTGTGGCCGGAGAAGCCGAAGCTGAACAGCTATTTCAGCTTAGTACAACAGTTCCTTGGTGCGGTGCTGTGCATGAACGCGATGAAGAGGTCGGCGTGCATAGAAGGCTTGCGGATGGCCTTACCCGTGTCAAGGAATACTGGGCGGACATGGATGCTACCACTGTTGCGGCGCAAGGTTCGGCCATAGGCCGAGTAGCTGCCGAGCACTATTTTGAAGAGGTTCTTGAGGGTGCTCGTTTGATAGAGTCCCAGTGCTCAAAGAATATTATGTTTGAATGACATGTATTCCCATTGTAAACACAATGTTTTTATGAAATATAGTAAGGCTGTATTTATACTTTTGCCGGAAAGTAGTCTGATGCCTCCTGTGCGGCCGTTTGTGTATATATGTATATAACCTGAAAGATTGCAGTCGTCGGCTTCAACCCCCACGCATATAATGCGGAGGTGCTCGCAAAAAATGTGTGTTCACACTTAACCCAATGTCTTGGTCCTATTAAGGAGGTGATAACGCAGCGAACGAGGCAACCGGACTATAATGCTTTAACACTTTCACTTAGCCATAGGAGTTTGACAGTGGGGCTACTAGATAGCCCCTGGTGGCTCCGCACTCTCCTGATCTCGGGGTGCGTACATGCCTGGCCGGAAAACGGCCCTTCGTTAAGGCGGAGGAATTCTAACATTCTGATAGGTCATCGAGTGGTTGACCAGTCTCACGCTATATCATGACAGTCAGTTTTCGGCTTTCTCTACTAAGGTGCTCGTCCGGGTGAACCAGGGCACAATCGCAGTAGTTCTCCTGGTGCTGCCTTAGCCAATAAAGCGGAACGTAAGCACCAAAACACAGGAGCCGGGCAAACCCAACATTTGACCAAAGACAATGATTCAGAGCTGATGCATATAAGGCCAAACTCGCGATGCCGAACACTCCCTAAGGTATTCGGTCTTTATGGTATAAACCGGGCCTAAATAGTGCCCTTTGTAAGAAGCCCCTTGTGTCCAGGTACATGCATTATTCTGACGTGGCCACATGCCAAGACGTCAGCATCCTTCTTAATTGTACCGAGAATTCGAGGGATGTGTATCAACAAGAGACAGTAAAAAAGGTTTACGCAGGGTCTTAATCTAAAAAGAATCCTTGGAGCGGGTCCCTACTGCACGTCTGCGCCTGTGTCTCCGCTGTGCCGTATCCTGGACGGGTGTAGCACGATGATCATCTGTAAAAGAGAGGAACTTAGGTGAAAAAGTTGTCGTGCAAAAAGATAGTTTTTAAAGAAACCATGTAGAACTAAAAATGAGTAGAAAGTGCCATTTGTCTGCGCGCGTTGAGCCCCTTGTATTTGTAATAGGGGTGTCGCCATCAATCCGGTACAAATTACATATAGCAGCGCCGGACTCGTCTAACCGCGTCCGTGGTCTTGACGACCTATCAAATGCTTTAGTTGGTGACGCCGTTTTTAGTGTGCGGCTGCCAAGGCAGTCGCATTCTCTTCGGCGCGCAACGATCGCTTAATACTTCCGTTTACTGTAATGATGCCGCATGGTCTGGGCATCTTGAGCGTCAGGGAAGCGTAATGTGGTATTGCATTAAAGCGAGCAAAAGCTTCGCGTCCGAGTAGTGCTTGATAGCCACTTTGGAATGGAGCGATATGGAAGGTTAAATGTTTGCTACGGAAGTTATCGAGGAAGCCGGATATAACCTTTAGTAGCAGGGAGCCCGTGCAAGGAGCCCCTGGGCCTGGCGTTACTCCTTTAAAGGTGGTATTGCTATGACAAATTTTCGTTGGGTTTATCCCCATTTCGCGGATTGTATCCTGGTATATCAGGTTGAGACTGCTGCCACTGTCCATCAGGACTCGTGTGAAGTGGTATCCGTCAATTATTGGGTCTAATACCAGGGCAGCCCATCCTGCACGCCGGATACTTGCTGAGTAATCACGATGGTCGAAAGTGATCAGTTGAGACGACCAGTGGTAGGACTCCGCGGTGGTATGCCTTTGGGCATATTTTTCTGGGAGTGCCGTTTTGTTTCTCCCCTTGATCACGTGTAACACGTTTACCGTTTTGACTTCTGGTGGAAATTTCTTTTGTTCCCTAGTGTCTTGCTTGAGAGGCTCATCCTCGTCTTCGCTTGGTGTATCCTCCCCCTTGTGTACGGCGTTGAGCTTGCCGGACTGCTTGAAGACCCAACATTCTCTGTGGGTATGATTAGCTGGTTTACCAGGGGTGCTATGGATCTGACATATTTGGTCCAGAATTTTGTTTAGGCTGGACAGTTCATCTCTGGCGCCTTTAGAGGGCGGCTTTTGCTGACCTAGCCGAGAGCTTTTGAATCCGGCATTTACTATCGTGCTCTTCGTGCTGTCTTCTTTATTCCGGCGTTTGTTATTGCTGTTGCGTCGTGATTTCCCGTTTCCATCTCTAACTTCAGATGTACTGGGGTTGCTGGTGCTGCATCTGGCTAGCCAGCTGTCCTCACCCGCGCAAAAGCGGGCCATGATGCTTGTTAATGCTGCCATTGTTCTCGGCTTTTCTTGGCCGAGGTGTCTGGCAAGCCATTCGTCACAGACGCTATGCTTAAAAGCTGCCAAGGCTTCGGTGTTCGGACAGTCGACAATTTGATTCTTTTTAGTAAGAAACTTGTTCCAAAGCTTTCGGGCTGACTCTCCGGGCTGTTGAGTTATATGACTCAAATCATCCGCATCCGGAGGTCGGACATAAGTCCCTTTAAATTTGCCCGAAAAGCGTCTTCGAGCTCTTCCCAGCTTCCAATGGAGTTTTTGGGGAGCCTTTTAAGCCAGTGACGAGCTGGCCCTTTGAGCTTGAGGGGTAAGTACTTGATGGCGTGGAGATCATCTCCTCAAGCCATATGGATATGGAGGATATAGTCCTCAATCCAGACCCCAGGGTCTGTTGTTCCGTCATATGCCTCTATGTTTACGGGTTTGAATCCCTTTGGAAATTCATGGTCCAGCACCTCACCGGTGAAACATAGGGGGTGTGTGGCACCCCTGTATCTAGGTGTACCGCGTTGTTCGGATGTTTGTTGTGTTACATCGTATGCTGGGGCGCGCTTGCGTGGTCCATAGATGGATCTGGTTGCGCCATCCTTTTGGTGCGAGCCCTCGCGTGGATCACGTATTGGCTTTTGAGTGGCGTTGTTTGCCGCTCTATGTTGGCCATGAGGTCATCTATCCGGCCAGGTGGCTGTTTTGATTTTTGGTTGTGGGGGGTCTGAGGCCTCCTCATCGAATTCAGGTAGCAACTTCTGCTTTGGGTAGCTCTTGGTGGGGCGATTGTCGCCATACTTCGCTGTTGTGTTGAGTACATTACTCCATCTGATTTGGAGTGTGTCCTGCGCAGCCTTGAGCCTTCGCTTCTGCTTTTTTAGACTCCTCATGGTGGCAACAAGCCTTTGACAGGCATTCTACTGCTCCGGGTGCCTGTCCGGCGTTATGTTGTCCGGACCATTATCTTTGACAGAATTGGTTTGTTCGGTTTGATTCTCCGTATTGCCGTGGTCCGGCAGTGGTTCGCCCTGCTCCAACACTGGGTCTGTATGATCGTTATTTCTGCCGAGGCAGGATTTGGGGCGGTGCTTGCGCCGCCGCTTTGACTGCTTCTCGAGGGAACAAGCCTTCGGTGCATCCTTCCATTCCTCGCCGTCGTCTTCTTTTGGTGTGTCCACCATGTATACGTCATATGATGAGGTGGACGTCCAGCGCCCTGTGGGCGGTGGTTCCTCTTCGCCTCCCGCATCGTCGTCCATACCGTCGATGTCTTCGGAGTCGAAGTCGAGCATGTCGGTTGAGTCATCGACAGTGGCTATTAAGTGGGTGGTGGGTGGGCGTAGAATTTCTTCGTTGTCCGCGTCCCAATCCTGTTGGCCATAATCCGGCCAGGGCTCTCCTGACAAAGAGAGAGACCTTAGTGAATTCAGAATGTCGCCGAAGGGTGAGTGCTGAAAGATATCCGCGGCGGTGAATTCCATGATCGGCGCCCAATCGGATTCGATTGGCAGGGGCGCGGGCGGTTCGGAGTCAGAAAAAGAGTCCGGCACCTTGGAGTCATGGGCTGCGCAAAGGATTATGCTGGTGTTTGGCTCGATCGCCATTGAGACTGCAGCGCCTGAGGCGGTGTCTAACCACCCGTCCTCGATTGGCTCAGTTGCCTCCGAACTAAGGGTCGGAGTTGATGCACGGCGTGGCCTCTGGGGTACTGTTCGGCGGCAGAGCTAGGTCATACCCATCGTGATAGTGCGGCGCGCCCGGCTGTGGCTCGAATACGTCGAAGATCAAGTCTCCGCGGATGTCGGCCGTGTAGTTCAAACTTCCAAATCTGACTTGACGGCCAGGGGCGTAGCTTTCAATCTGCTCCAGAAGGCCAAGCGAATTAGCCCGCAGTGCAAAGCCGCCGAATACGAAGATCTGTCCGAGGAGAAAAGTCTCACCCTGGACCGCATCGCTATCGATGATAGTAGGAGCCATCGAGCCTAACGGCGGCGACACAGAGGAACTCTCAATGAAAGCACCAATGTCGGTGTCAAAATCGGCGGATCTCGGGTAGGGGGTCTCGAACTGTGCGTCTAGGCCGGATGGTAACAGGAGGCAGGGGATATGATGTTTTACCCAGGTTCGGGCCCTCTTGATGGAGGTAAAACCCTACGTCCTGCTTGATTAATATTGATGATATGGGTTGTACAAGAGTAGATCTACCACGAGATCAGAGAGGCTAAACCCTAGAAGCTAGCCTATGGTATGATTGTATGTTGTGATTGTTGTCCTACGAACTAAAACCCTTCGGTTTATATAGACACCGAAGAGGGTTAGGGTTACACAAGGTCGGTTTCAAAGAAGGAGATATCCATATCCGTATTGCCTAGATTGCCTTCCAAGCCAAGTAGAGTCCCATCCGGACATGAGACAAAGTCTTCAATCTTGTATCTTCATAGTCTAACAGTCCGACCAATGGAGATTGTCCGGCTGTCCGGAGACCCCCTAATCCAGGACTCCCTCAGGGGGGCCACGAGGGTGGAGGGCGCGCCCCCTGCCTCGTGGCCTCCTCGTAGATCCCCTAACGTGCACTCCAAGTCTTCTGGGCTTCTTCTGATCCAAAAATAAGTTCCGTGAAGTTTCAGGTCAATTGGACTCCGTTTGGTTTTCCTTTTCTGCGATATTCTAAAACAAGGAAAAAACAGAAACTGGCACTGGGCTCTGGGTTAATAGGTTAGTCCCAAAAATAATATAAAAGTGCATAATAAAGCCCATAAACATCCAAAGTTGATAATATAATATCATGAAACAATCAAAAATTATAGATACGTTGGAGACGTATTAGCAGCGCTGCAAGCAAGCAGTGAAGATTTGAACTTGGAAAGGAAGGTGGAAACAAGGGAATGCAGATTTTGGTCAGGAGGAGGGGGGGTAGATATTTCTGTGGATACCAAAACAATTGCTCGGTGCAGCAGAAAATTGGCACGTAAAGTGTCATCAGACGCGGTCCCTTATTTAGCATTGTGTATGATATCTGAACATCACAATCGATTCATATAGCTTACCCCGTGTGTGATGAGTTTGAATGTGCAAATTTTGGTCCAAATTTCCCTAGTTATTATGGTCATCCATGCCATTCCATAATTTGGGTACACAAAAGAGCCTACAACACATCCACACTTCTTAATCGAGCAAGTTCAACAATTAAATAGAGCTAGCTAACCTAAAAATTACTCTAACAAAAGACCGGTGCTCTAAACAAAGACTACTACTTCGCCTGGAGCTCGTCGATCTGGGCGTGGACGGTCGTGGTCCGAGCGTGGACAGCCTCCATCTCGACAAGGGATGCCGCGGATAAATGGACGGCTGCTCGAATGCTCTCGACGATTGCCAACTCTTCGAACGTGGGTTGTCGACCATTGTCGGAGAAGCTTCGTCCAATTTGTGCGGTGACCGGCACGAGCTGGGCGTGGCTGGCCTCCATATGGGCGTGGGCAGCCTCCATCAAGGCTAAGGCGGATGCCACGGAATTGACAACTGTCGTGCCACTCTCACCATTTGCTATCCTCGTCGCAAATGTTGTCGTCGCCATCTGAGCAGCAGTTGTTGGCTTTTTGGCTGCTGCAGTCGGCTGGTCACAGATTGCAGCCGTGCTCATGCAGGTTGTGAGGGCGCTCATGTCGATTTCGGCCGCACTCTGGCTGGAGTGGTCCGCCGAAGTTTCCCTCACGACACGGGTCCACATCCCCATCTTCGAATGGGGACGATTGAACAGTAAAATGATAATGGGGGGCTAGTGTGCTTGAGCGCCAGCGGTGGACTGTAGCCGACGAGACTTCTCGCGTAAGCCATATATGAGGGTGCTCTAAGATATTTTGTACAACATCTCACACAATTCGTGATAATAAATTGTGTGTGATGTACTTGCTTTTTCATTTTGATTTGAAATACAGAATGGGGTCACAACGGTAAAGGATGGTGTTTGAACTGGTAGAACATTTATCTGCAGTGAACATGCAAGTATAGGAGTGTCATGATAAAATTTGGAATTATTCAGGGTTTGTTTGGACATTTTTATACATTTACTGGGTTTCCTAGGCACTTAATATACATAATTCAAATTTGAACTACATGCACATGCTCGAGTGCACCAAAATGGGTTGTAAAATCATATATGTGTTCATGGGTGCATGTTTAGGTCCCATGCAAGAAATGGCAATAAATTTCATACACCTCGACATCGTGGCCCAGCCGCAAACATTGAGATACTTGGTTTTTAAATTCTAGTGAATCCACCCCGCCCTCAACACATTGATCCGTCTCTGTAGTAGTGGCATCTTGTAATCATGTAATTGTAACGTCCCATTTTTTATTAATATACACCCCTTAGTAGGAGCCTCTCATACTATTTCACTGTAAAAAACTCGTCTGAAATTCATGAAACTTGGCATGCTATATGTAGTGGCACCAACAAGAAGCCCTCGTGGTTCTGGTAGGGAACATGTCACCTTTGTGAACGAAATGACGTTCATCGCCTCTTCTCGCCTTGAATTTTTTTTCTAGAGGCAACACAGAGCAATATGAGTGTCATGTTAAAATTTGAAAATATTCGGGGTTAGTTTGGATATTTTTATACATTAACTGAGGTTTGTTGGCATTTTACGTGCATAATTCAAATTTGAACTGCACGCACATGCTCCGCTGCACCAAAAAGGGTACAAAAATCATATATCTGTCCTTGTGTGCATGTTTAGGTCCCATGTAAGAAATGGGGATGAATTTCAAACACCTCGGCTTCGTGGCTTGGACGCAAATTAAGAAACTTAGTTTTTAAATTCATGTAAATCCAAAACTCGTCTGCAATTCATGAAACTTGGCATGCTATCATGATATGGCACCAACATGTTGTGGTATTTATCATGTCCAATTTGAGAGTGGGCGCACAAATTAATAGCCAACAAAGGCATTTTGAAACAAATAGCTGCCACGATATCATCTCAAATGTTTGTACAATTTAAATCATGGGCATTCTCCTAACCATTCACGTGACGCCATGTGTGACACTTTTATTGCCTAGGAGGTGCCATGTAGGCAATTTACTTGAGTAGACGGGAGGCATGCGAGAAGTCCTTGGCTGCGTAGGCTCATCGAGAAGCGTGAGAGCAGTACGCTACGTAGGCTCACTAGGAAGTGAGCCTTTGAACTCCATCGGCGCCCACCTCGCTCCCAACTTCTCCATTAATGGTGCCCGAGCCGCTATTTAATAGGCGGCCTTACTCCTTGGCTCCTATTCCCCTCTCACCCCGAATCCTATCTCCTAGACCTCCATCTACTCCATGAAGCACAAGGATCATTTGCCACTAGTCTTCTGGTTTGGTGAAGTCAACTCCAAGCCGAAGGAGATAGAAAATAAGGATGAATAGGGCCTCAGGGACATGGCCCTGAACGAGTTGGCTGTGGTGGATGCTGCCGCCACACCCATCCCAGCTCCCATCCCCGTGCCTGTTGGAAATATGCCCTAGAGGCAATAATAAATTAGTTATTATTATATTTCCTTGTTCATGATAATCGTTTATTATCCATGCTATAATTGTATTGATAGGAAACTCAGATACATGTGTGGATACATAGACAACACCATGTCCCTAGTAAGCCTCTAGTTGACTAGCTCGTTGATCAATAGATGGTTACGGTTTCCTGACCATGGACATTGGATGTCATTGATAACGGGATCACATCATTAGGAGAATGATGTGATGGACAAGACCCAATCCTAAGCTTAGCTCAAAGATCGTGTAGTTCGTATGCTAAAGCTTTTCTAATGTCAAGTATCATTTCCTTAGACCATGAGATTGTGCAACTCCCGGATACCGTAGGAATGCTTTGGGTGTGCCAAACATCACAACGTAACTGGGTGGCTATAAAGGTACACTACAGGTATCTCCGAAAGTGTCTGTTGGGTTGGCACGAATCAAGACTGGGATTTGTCACTCCGTGTAAACGGAGAGGTATCTCTGGGCCCACTCGGTAGGACATCATCATAATGTGCACAATGTGATCAAGGAGTTGATCACGGGATGATGTGTTACGGAACGAGTAAAGAGACTTGCCGGTAACGAGATTGAACAAGGTATAGGGATACCGACGATCGAATCTCGGGCAAGTATCGTACCACTAGACAAAGGGAATTGTATACGGGATTGATTAAGTCCTTGACATCGTGGTTCATCCGATGAGATCATCGTGGAACATGTGGAAGCCAACATGGGTATCCAGATCCCGCTGTTGGTTATTGACCGGAGAACGTCTCGGTCATGTCTGCATGTCTCCCGAACCCGTAGGGTCTACACACTTAAGGTTCGATGACGCTAGGGTTATAAAGGAAGTTTGTATATGGTTACCGAATGTTGTTCGGAGTCCCGTATGAGATCCCGGACGTTACGAGGAGTTCCGAAATGGTCCGGAGGTAAAGATTTATATATAGGAAGTCCTGTTTCGGCCATCGGGACAAGTTTCGGGGTCATCGGTATTGTACCGGGACCACCGGAAGGGTCCCGGGGGCCCACCGGGTGGGGCCACCTATCCCGGAGGGTCCCATGGGCTGAAGTGAGAAGGGATCCAGCCCAAAGTGGGCTGGGGCGCCACTTCCCCTAGGGCCCATGCGCCTAGGGTGAAAGGGGAACCCTAGGGAAGAGTCCCAAGGAGGGAAGGCACCTCCTAGGTGCCTTGGGGGGGGAGGGACTCCTCCCCTGGCCGCCGCCCCCTTGGAGATTGGATCTCCTAGGGGCTGGCGCACCCCCCCTTGGGATCCCTATATATAGTGGGGTAGGAGGGCCTCTCAAACACACCTTATGCCTTTGGTGCAGCCCCTCCCTCTCTCCCAAGTTCTTCTCCTCTTCTGTGGTGCTTGGCGAAGCCCTGTAGGATTGCCACGCTCCTCCATCACCACCACGCCGTTGTGCTGCTGCTGGATGGAGTCTTCCTCAACCTCTCCCTCTCTCCTTGCTGGATCAAGGCGTGGGAGACGTCACCAGGCTGTACGTGTGTTGAACGCGGAGGTGCCGTGCGTTCGGCACTTGATCATCGGTGATTTGGATCACGACGAGTACGACTCCATCAACCCCGTTCACTTGAACGCTTCCGCTTAGCGATCTACAAGGGTATGTAGATGCACTCTCCTTCCCCTCGTTGCTAGTCTCTCCATAGATAGATCTTGGTGACACGTAGGAAAATTTTGAATTTCTGCTACGTTCCCCAACAGTGGCATCATGAGCTAGGTCTATTGCGTAGTTTCTATGCACGATTAGAACACAAAGTAGTTGTGGGTGTTGATTTTGTTCAATATGCTTGCCGTTACTAGTCTTATCTTGATTCGGCGGCATCGTGGGAGGAAGCGGCCCGGACCGGCCTTACACGTACTCTTACGTGAGACAGGTTCCACCGACTGACATGCACTAGTTGCATAAGGTGGCTAGCGGGTGTCTGTCTCTCCCACTTTAGTCGGATCGGATTCGATGAACAGGGTCCTTATGAAGGGTAAATAGCAATTGGCATATCACGTTGTGGTTTTGCGTAGGTAAGAAACGTTCTTGCTAGAAACCCATAGCAGCCACGTAAAACATGCAAACAACAATTAGAGGTCGTCTAACTTGTTTTTGCAGGGTATGCTATGTGATGTGATATGGCCAAAGGATGTGATGAATGATATATGTGATGTATGAGATTGATCATGTTCTTGTAATAGGAATCACGACTTGCATGTCGATGAGTATGACAACCGGCAGGAGCCATAGGAGTTGTCTTTATTTATTTATGACCTGCGTGTCAACATAAACGTCATGTAATTACTTTACTTTATTGCTAACCGTTAGCTGTAGTAGTAGAAGTAATAGATGACGTGACAACTTCAAGAAGACACGATGATAGAGATCATGATGATGGAGATCATGGTGTCATGCCGGTGACAAGATGATCATGGAGCCCCAAGATGGAGATCAAAGGAGCTATATGATATTGGCCATATCATGTCACTATTATTTGATTGCATGTGATGTTTATCATGTTTATACATCTTATTTTCTTAGAACGACGGTAGTAAATAAGATGATCCCTCATTAAAATTTCAAGAAGTGTTCTCCCCTAACTGTGCACCGTTGCTACAGTTCGTCGTTTCGAAGCACGCCGTGATGATCGGGTGTGATAGATCCTTACGTTCACATACAACGGGTGTAAGACAGTTTTACACAGCAAAACACTTAGGGTTAACTTGACGAGCCTAGCATGTACAGACATGGCCTCGGAACACAGAAGACCGAAAGGTCGAGCATGAGTCGTATAGAAGATATGATCAACATGAAGATGTTCACCGACGTTAACTAGTTCGTCTCACGTGATGATCGGACACGGGCTAGTTGACTCGGATCATGTAATCACTTAGATGACTAGAGGGATGTCTATCTGAGTGGGAGTTCATAAGATGAACTTAATTATCCTGAACATAGTCAAAAGATCTTTGCAAATTATGTCGTAGCTCACGCTTCAGTTCTACTTTTTAGATATGTTCCTAGAGAAAAATTAGTTGAAAGTTGATAGTAGCAATTATGCGGACTAGGTCCGTAAACTGAGGATTGTCCTCATTGCTTCTTAGAAGTCTTATGTCCTTAATGCACCACTCAGTGTGCTGAACCTCGAACGTTGTCTGTGGATGTTGCGAACATCTGACATACACACTTTGATAACTACGTGATAGTTCAGTTAAACGGTTTAGAATTGAGGCACCAAAGACGTTTTGAAACGTCGCGAAACATATGAGATGTTTCGAGGGCTGAAATTGGGATTTCAGGCTCGTGCCCACGTCAAGAGGTATAAGACCTCCGATGATTTTCTTAGCCTACAAACTAAGGAGAAAAGCTCAATTGTTGTGCTTGTGCTCAGATTGTCTGAGTACAACAATCGCTTGAATCGAGTGGGAGTTGATCTTCCAGATGAAATAATGATGGTTCTCTGAAGTCATTACCACCAAGCTGCTAGAGCTTCGTGATGAACTATAATATATCAGGGACATATATGATGATCCTTGAGATATTCGCGATGTTTGACACCACAAAAGTAGAAATCAAGAAGGAGCATCAATTGTTGATGGTTGGTGAAACCACTAGTTTCAAGAAGGGCAAGGGCACAAAGGGATACTTCATGAAACGGCAATTCAGCTACTGCTCTAGTGAAGAAACCCAAGGTTGAACCCAAACCCGAGACTGAGTGCTTCTGTAATAAGGGGAACAGCCACTGGAGCAGAATTACCCTAGATACTTGGTAGATGAGAAGGCTGGCAAGGTCGATAGAAGTATATTGGATATACATTGTGTTGATGTGTACTTTACTAGTACTCCTAGTAGCACCAGGGTATTAGATACCGGTTCAGTTGCTAAGTGTTAGTAACTCGAAATAATAGCTACGGAATAAACGGAGACTAGCTAAAGGTGAGCTGACGATATGTGTTGGAAGTGTTTCCAATGTTGATATGATCAAGCATCGCACGCTCCCTCTACCATCGAGTTTGGTGTTTGCGTTGAGCATAGACATGATTGGATTATGTCTATCGCAATACGGTTATTCATTTAAGGAGAATAACGGTTACTCTGTTTATTTGAATAATACCTTCAATGGTCTTGCACCTAAAATGAATGGTTTATTGAATCTCGATCGTAGTGATACACATGTTCATGCCAAAAGATAGTAATGATAGTACCACCTACTTGTGGCACTGCCACGTAAGTCATATCGGTATAAAACGCATGAAGAAGCTCCATGTTGATGGATCTTTGGGCTCACTCGTTTTTGAAAGGTTTGAGACATGCGAACCATGTCTATTGGTGTATATGCATGAAGAAACTCCATGCAAATGGACCGTTTGGACTCACTTGATTTTGAATCACTTGAGACATGCAAATCATACCACATGGGCAAGATGACCGAAAGCCTCGTTTTCAGTAAAATGGAACTAGAAAGCAACTTGTTGGAAGTAATACATTTTGATGTGTGCAGTCCAATGAGTGCTGAGGCATGTAGTGGATATCGTTATGTTCTTACTTCACAGATGATTTGAGTAGATGTTGAGTATAGTTACTTGATGAATCACGAGTCTGAATTATTGAAAGGTTGAAGTAATTTCAGGGTGAAGTTGAAAGATCGTCGTGACAAGAGGATAAAAGATCTATGATATGATCATAGAGATGAATATCTGAATTACGAGTTTGGCACAGAATTAAGACATTGTGGAAATTGTTTCACAACTAATACAGCCTGGAACACCATAGTGTGATGGTGTGTCCGAACATCATAACTGCACCCTATTTGGATATGATGCATACCATGATGTTTCTTATCGAATTACCACGATAGTTTATGGGTTAGGCATTAGAGACAACCACATTCACTTTAAATAGGGCACCACGTAATTCCGATGAGATGACACCGTATGAACTATGGTTTAGAGAAACCTAAGCTGTCATTTCTTAAAAGTTTGGGGCTGCGACTCTTATGTGAAAAAGTTTCAGGTTGATAAGCTCGAACCCAAAGCGGATAAATGCATCTTCATAGGACACCCAAAACAGTTGGGTATACCTCCTGTCTCAGATCCGAAAGCAATAAGGGATTGTTTCTGGAATCGGGTCCTTTCTCGAGGAAAAGTTTCTCTCGAAAGAATTGAGTGGGAGGATGGTGGAGACTTGATAAGGTTATTAAACCGTCTCTTCAACTAGTGTGTGGAAGGGCACAGGAAGTTGTTCCTGTGGCACCTACACCAATTGAAGTGGAAGCTTATGATAGTGATCATGAGACTTCGGATCAAGTCACTCCCAAACCTCGTGGGGTGACAAGGATGCGTACTACTTCAGAGTGGTACGTAATCCTGTCTTGGAAGTCATGTTGCTGGACAACAATGAACCTACGAGCTATGGAGAAGCGATGGTGGGCCCGGATTCCGATAAATGGCTCGAGGCCATATAATCCGAGAGAGGATCCATATATGAAAACAAAGTGTAGACTTTGGAAGAACTACTTGATGGTCGTAAGGCTGTTAGGTACATATGGATTTTAAAAGGAAGACGGACAATGATGGTAAGTATCACCGTTAAGAAAGCTCGACTTCTCGTTAAGATGTTTTCCGACAAGTTCAAGGAGTTGACTACGGTGAGACTTTCTCACTCGTAGCGATGCTAAGAGTCTGTTGGAATTATATTAGCGATTACTGCATTATTTATGAAATCTTGCAGATAGGATGTCAAAACATTGTTTCCTCGATGATTTTCTTGAGGAAAGGT
The DNA here is from genome assembly GCF_056163025.1 of Triticum urartu. Taxonomy (NCBI): domain Eukaryota; kingdom Viridiplantae; phylum Streptophyta; class Magnoliopsida; order Poales; family Poaceae; genus Triticum; species Triticum urartu. The sequence goes on from NC_141876.1 coordinate 561,284,793, forward strand.
TGTATGTGATACAACCGGAAGGTTTTGTCAATCCTGAAAGATGCTAATAAGTATGCAAAGCTCCAGCTATCCTTCTGAGGACTGGAGTAAGCATCTCGGAGTTGGAATGTATGCTTTGATGATGATCAAAGATTTTGGGTTTATACAAAGTTTATTAGAAACTTGTATTTCCAAAGAAGTGAGTGGGAGCACTATAGAATTTCTGATAAGTATATGTTGACATATTGTTGATCAGAAATGACATAGAATTTCTGGAAAGCATATAGGGTTATTTGGAAAGTGTTTTCAATGGAAAGCCTGGATTAAGCTACTTGAACATTGAGCATCAAGATCTATAAGGATAGATCAAAATGCTTAAAAGTACTTTCAAATGAGCACATACCTTGACATGATCTTGAAGGTGTTCAAGATGGATCAGTCAAAGAAGGAGTTCTTGCCTGAGTTGTAAGGTATGAAGTTAAGACTTAAAGCTCGACCACGGCAGAATAGAGAGAAAGGACGAAGGTCGTCCCCTATGCTTAAGACATAGGCTCTACAGTATGCTATGCTGTGTACCGCACCTGAAGTGTGCCTTGCCATGAGTCAGTCAAGGGGTACAAGTGTGATCCAAGAATGGATCACAGGACAGCGGTCAAAGTTATCCTTAGTAACTAGTGGACTAAGGAATTTTCTTGATTATGGAGGTGATAAAGAGTTCGACGTAAAGAGTTACGTCGATGCAAGCTTAACACCTATCCGGATAGCTCTGAGTAGAGATGTCGGATACGTATAATGGAGCAACAATTTAGAATAGCTCCAAGTAGAACAGTTATTTGGAATAGCTCCAAATAGAACGTGGTAGCTACATCTAGGAGATGACATAGAGATTTGTAAAGCACACACGGATCTGAAAGGTTCAGACCCGTTGACTAAAACCTCTCTCACAAGCAACATGATCAAACCCAGAACTCATTGAGTCTTAATCACATGATGATGTGAACTAGTTTAGTGACACTAGAAAACTCTTTGGATGTTTGTCACATGGCGATGTGACCTGTGAGTGTTAATCACATGGCGATGTGAACTAGATTATTGACTCTAGTGCAAGTGGGAGACTGTTGGAAATATGCCCTAGAGGCAATAATAAATTAGTTATTATTATATTTCCTTGTTCATGATAATCGTTTATTATCCATGCTATAATTGTATTGATAGGAAACTCAGATACATGTGTGGATACATAGACAACACCATGTCCCTAGTAAGCCTCTAGTTGACTAGCTCGTTGATCAATAGATGGTTACGTTTTCCTGACCATGGACATTGGATGTCATTGATAACGGGATCACATCACTAGGAGAATGATGTGATGGACAAGACCCAATCCTAAGCTTAGCTCAAAGATCGTGTAGTTCGTATGCTAAAGCTTTTCTAATGTCAAGTATCATTTCCTTAGACCATGAGATTGTGCAACTCCCGGATACCGTAGGAATGCTTTGGGTGTGCCAAACGTCACAACGTAACTGGGTGGCTATAAAGGTACACTACAGGTATCTCCGAAAGTGTATGTTGGGTTGGCACGAATCGAGACTGGGATTTGTCACTCCGTGTAAACGGAGATGTATCTCTGGGCCCACTCGGTAGGACATCATCATAATGTGCACAATGTGATCAAGGAGTTGATCACGGGATGATGTGTTACGGAACGAGTAAAGAGACTTGCCGGTAACGAGATTGAACAAGGTATAGGGATACCGACGATCGAATCTCGGGCAAGTATCGTACCGCTAGACAAAGGGAATTGTATACGGGATTGATTAAGTCCTTGACATCGTGGTTCATCCGATGAGATCATCGTGGAACATGTGGGAGCCAACATGGGTATCCAGATCCCGCTGTTGCTTATTGACCGGAGAACGTCTCGGTCATGTCTGCATGTCTCCCGAACCCGTAGGGTCTACACACTTAAGGTTAGATGACGCTAGGGTTATAAAGGAAGTTTGTATGTGGTTACCGAATGTTGTTCGGAGTCCCGTATGAGATCCTGGACGTCACGAGGAGTTCCGGAATGGTCCGGAGGTAAAGATTTATATATAGGAAGTCCTGTTTCGGCCATCGGGACAAGTTTCGGGGTCATCGGTATTGTACCGGGACCACCGGAAGGGTCCCGGGGGCCCACCGGGTGGGGCCACCTATCCCGGAGGGTCCCATGGGCTGAAGTGAGAAGGGATCCAGCCCAAAGTGGGCTGGGGTGCCACTTCCCCTAGGGCCCATGCGCCTAGGGTGAAAGGGGAACCCTAAGGAAGAGTTCCAAGGAGGGAAGGCACCTCCTAGGTGCCTTGGGGGGGAGGGACTCCTCCCCTGGCCGCCGCCCCCTTGGAGATTGGATCTCCTAGGGGCTGGCGCACCCCCCCTTGGGATCCCTATATATAGTGGGGTAGGAGGGCCTCTCAAACACACCTTATGCCTTTGGTGCAGCCCCTCCCTCTCTCCCAAGTTCTTCTCCTCTTCTGTGGTGCTTGGCGAAGCCCTGCAGGATTGCCACGCTCCTCCATCACCACCACGCTGTTGTGCTGCTGCTGGATGGAGTCTTCCTCAACCTCTCCCTCTCTCCTTGCTGGATCAAGGCGTGGGAGACGTCACCGGGCTGTACGTGTGTTGAACGCGGAGGTGCCGTGCGTTCGGCACTTGATCATCGGTGATTTGGATCACGACGAGTACGACTCCATCAACCCCGTTGACTTGAACGCTTCCACGTAGCGATCTACAAGGGTATGTAGATGCACTCTCCTTCCCCTCGTTGCTAGTCTCTCCATAGATAGATCTTGGTGACACGCAGGAAAATTTTGAATTTCTGCTACGTTCCCCAACAGTGCCGACAACCATCCCCGTGGCATTGATGGGCTGATCACTGAGCACCATCGCAGCTCTGGAAGTCGCGAGCGTCAGAGAGGTGCCCACAGACACGCGGGAGCTCGCGTACGTGCCAACACCAACGCCCGCGCCTACAATCATGCACATCCTTGCACCCCCCGCGGCACCGGTCCCCGTGCGCTTGACTGCACCCGCCGCGCCCCCCTTAGCATCATGGACAACGTCATCGACCGCTACCTCATAGCGCCGCAAGTGGTCATCCCCACATCCCCTCCCGTCGATCGCGTGACGTATAGCTCTTTGATTTGCAAGTCAAGAACATTCTGGGCTGGCATGAAGATTTTAACAACGGCGGCCCGGAGGATGAGAACGTCGGTGCATCATGCCACCGCCACCCCAATTATTATTTTTGTTTAATATTGTATCTCGATCGTATGAATGTAAAGTCATAGTGTGATGGAATGAAATCAATGGTTTTGATCAACTTAACGTTTTTCTCTCTGAATGTACAGACTTATCAAAATAAAAAATAAAAAACATCAATGTTTTTCTATGAATAAAACACTCATCGCAGATGTTTCAGATTGGACACCCGTATGCAAAGCGAGAGCTATGGTTCCTTCCCCACTAAGCCAAGAGAAAATTTGGCACCCAAGATTTGTGCATCTCTTCATCACAAACAATTTTGTATGATGATATAGAACCATCCCTCCTGGCATTTTTTGCTGGACTCGGTTAGCTCTCACTCAAGGTAGCTAGTTACGAGCTTCTTCATAATAGCGTCCCTGCTGCATTCGCAGATCTCCATGACACTGGTCTAGATTTTCACTTGGATATACAGCCGCCAGAGGCCAAAATGGAGCTCGACTCCAAGAAAACATTTGCACAAATCCATGAAGCATGTGATGTGCAAGATGTTGTTCAGCGTCAAGTGATGGTCTTGGAGCCCGTAAAAGTGAAGAAGTCCTCAGAAGAAGGGATGCACCAAGAAGCTAGGTCCACTAAGGAAGGATTTGAAGCATGCTCTCTCGTCTCCTATGATTTGGAACAACTTTAGTAACATCTCCCTTTTCGGTTATCGTCACCGACGAGCGACAGTTCACAACCACCATCAGTGGTAGATATCCCTGCTTGGAGTGATGGTGGAGATGCGTGGTGATGGATGTAGAATCCATCCACTTCCCTTTGGTGTTGAAAGCAATGTTTTGTTTCCCCTTGCCGCTGCCCTTGCCAGCGACGACCTCCTTGCTTGCAGCGTTGCTCTGCACTGCCTCACTCTTGGCCAACTTGGGAGCCATTGGTCATCGGCGTGTGTGCGTGGAGATCAAAGTGATGCAAGCAGAGAGAGAGAGAGAGGGGAGAGGGAGAGAGAGAGCTCAGGCGAGAACAACAGTGGATAAAGAGGCACTCAGGAGGAAGAAGAGGGAGAAATAAGCAAAGAATAGAGCCATCCGAGGCATTCCTCTTAGACTATCCACAGTGGGAGTAACATAGATAGTAACACCACACATATCTAGATAAAATAGATGATGTGGCAAGCAATAAATGAAGAAAGAGCGGCATGTGGTAACATAGCTAGTTACTACTAGTATGCGTAACATCACAAATATCAAGGCAAGTGAGTCTATAGCCTAATGAATGAAGTGTTGCATGTTACCACACATATGTTACTTTCCACTATAGAGGTAGTAACATAGAATAGTACATGGGCATGTTACTACTCTATGTTACTACCCATTGTGGCTAGTCGTATAAAGCCTGGACGAAAAGGAAACAACTGCAACCACACCGTAACACACGGTGGGATGACCCTGCCAATTTTACACTGACACACAATAAAGCACAGGGGTCGAGGAGCTCCGTTAGTGACGCTGGCACCCAAGAAGACACGTCTGGTCACATCGCCTCGGCTGACGGGACGTGGCCTTAGTAGGGACCATGACACTTCGCGCACCCCTGATTAACTACTCCCTAGTGTCAAAAACGTTCTTATATTACGGGACAGAGGGAGTAGTAGTCAGCAGGACCAAGCTGATCCGGCTAGACCTGAGCCTGGTCCGCTCCCCCAAGACTAGTGTTCGATTCGAAAAAATTTGTAAGTGTTCCACGGGAAATCTTCTTGGTGGAACCGGCTTTGCGGGAAAACCTTTCCATAGAGGTCAACATTTACACCAACAAGTCAAGACCGAATAAGGCCCCCATTCGGATGGATAGGCCAGATTCAGAGGACATGACGAATGAAGAGCATCACCCGTTCCTTTAAAAAGAATCGGTTGTGCATATCTAGTTTCAAGGAAGCTTCAGGAACCAATTATGATCTCGACCAGCTTGCAGAAGAATACACATCAAGATCGGCTTCGACCAAGACACAACCGAGCTCGAACACCAGTTCATGGGCTACTGATGGTGTTATGGCCTTGGGGTGCCTCATCATACCGAAAATCGGCCCATGCCGGCCCCCTAGGCCGGTTTATGCCCTAGACCGCCATCCCAACCTATGGCTAACAGAGAGAAGACCTAGAACACTTGGAGTACATGACAAGAAGGCTGTCGTCTGGGAGGACTCCTTTCTAACCATAGTTGACTAGGACCATGTAATCCTAGACCCCGGCACACATATAAGCAAGGGCTAGGTTGGTCGATAGGACAAGCACCATAGAGTTGATACTCAATCCATTGACCATCGTTGTAAACCCCCTATACTCAAGCAATACAAACGAGTAGTAAGTAGTGTTTTACCTCCATCATGAGGGTCTATACCTAGATAAGCCCTCTCTTGTTTCCTCATCGGCGTCTACTCACCTAGCCTTAGGGCATTTCCAACGGCAACCCGCAAATTTCCTCCTGCATCCGTCCATGGATAAGGGGACCAGTCCGCGGACATAGATGCGGGAGGCCGCCATCACAAGCTATCATGTATATGTCCACCAGTAAATTCAAATTCAAATGTACTCCGATCCACACGGCGCGCCGGATCACACCAGTGCCGGATCGCACGCCCGATCACAACCAAAAAGAGGCAAATATGCTTAGTTTTTACATGCCCACATCCAAAAGAACATCAACCAGGTAGTCCGTGCAATTCTGCCCTGCCAGACCGGCAATCCCAGCCGTCTGCTCCCCGATCAAGGTGGTGTCGTCACCGCCACGTAGGCAGCCTCTGCTTCCACATATGCGTCCACCGCGTCCTCATTCTCCGCTACTACCAACTAATCTTTTTGTTGCTGCAACATCTGGTAGCGGGCGGCTTGCATGATGATTCTTACATAGGCATCCAAAGAGTCCACATTCAAGGTCAACATCTTAGCGTCCTTCGCATTTTGGCGGTGTTCTTAAACTTCTGTTTCTCGAGCGTAGCCTTCCTTTCTTCGATCATGGTCCTCCTCTCTTCGAGCTTGAGCTTTTTGTCTGTCGTCTCCATCAATAGTTTGAACCTCTCTGCCTTCTTCTCATCTTTGATGTCCGAGTGCTTCATGATGTCCTCCTTCTTCGCCAAGATGTCCTCGATCCTATCGTTGAGCTTGGCCACCACACCTTCTCGCCTCACCCTCTCCTCCTCCCACTTCTTCCCCAGTAAATTTCTTCTAACCTTCTTCGAGAGTTCTTGGGTTGGGTCGGTAGGGTCACCAATTTCTTCCTCGTTGGCTTGGGCGGCGGTCTTGGCTATGAAAAGGTTCCACTTTGGTTGCCCATTCAAGTTCAACCAACAATGCATGACGATGAATGACTTATTCTCCAATTTCTTATACACCACACAAGCATGAGTAGGCTACAAAGTGAAACATTGTGGAAAATGCATATCCATCTAGTGAGCAACAAAACAACACATGTTCGGCTAGTGATCACCAAAACTAAGCATTCCACATAGTGATCAACTTGCTCGGTGATTGTGTGCATTGCTAGGCCACCATGCGATGAGATGCTTCAAGTGCCCGCAATACATGGACACGGCCTCTTAGATGGCGTACCATCGATGGTTGAGGGACTTCCATTCACGGTTGCGGATGACCACATCGAAGTAGGGTGCGAAATGCTTGTGTTTGTGGAACCATATGTGAATATTCCTCCAAAAGGTTGTGCCATTTTGCATCGCGCCATGGATCGGATCAATGCTAGTGGCCAACCATGCATTGCACAATAGATCATCCTCCCGCATGTCGAAGCTTTCTCCTCTACCCTTTGAAAGGATCGATATGGTTGACTGGAGGGGGGGGGTGAATAGGCAACTACCAATTTTTAGCTTTTCTTAACAAATTAGGTTTAGCACCAAGTAGGTTGTCTAGATGTGCAACTAGGTGAGCAACCTATATGATGCTAACAATAACAATAACAAGAGCAAGAGCAAGCAAGATATACAACACAAGTAAATCTTGCACAAAGTAAAGGTAAGAAATAACCACAAGTGGAGCCAGTGGAGACGAGGATGTGTTACCAAAGTTCCTTCACTTTGAGGGGAAGTACGTCTCTGTTGGAGCATTGTGGAGACACAATGCTCCCCAAGAAGCCACTAGGGCCACCGTATTATCCTCACGCCCTCACACAATGCGAGATGTCGTGATTCCACTAGTAGTGCCCTTGAAGGTGGTGACTGAACCTTTACAAACAAGGTTGGGGCAATCTCCACAACTTAATTGGAGGCTCCCAACACCACCATGAAGCTTCACCACAATGGAATGTGGCTCCGAGGTGACTTCAACCGTCTAGGGTGCTCAAACACCCAAAAGTAACAAGATCCGCAAGGGATTAGTGGGGGGAATCAAATTTCTCTTGGTGAAAGTGTAGATCGGGGTCTTCTCAACCAATCGCTAGAAAATCAACAAGTTTGATTGGCTAGGGAGAGAGTTCAGGTGAAAATGCGTTTTGGAGCAACAATGGAGTTTGGGGGAGGAAGAGGTAGGTCTTCTAGGAGAAGAAGACCCCCTTATATAGTGGAGGACAAGATTCCACCGTTATTCATGTGCTCAGCCCGCAACGCGTCTTACTACCGGTCAAGGGAACGGTACTACCGCTTGCTGCTGTGGTACTACAGCCGGTACAACACTCATTAGCTTACGAGAGCACAAGGGAGAGACAGAGGGAAAAAACCACGAGCGGTACTAGTAGCGGTGGTAAGCGCGATACTACCGCTTGTAAGCTTAGCGGTACTACCGCTCCTACCGTCGCTGCTATACTACCGCTGCTCGAATGGGTCTAGTTGGGGTCAGCAGTAGTATGCCAGTGAGACCACCACTGAACTATCGCTGAACCTGGCACGAGAAACTCGAGTCCCGAATCGAGGCGGTAGTACAAGCGGTACTACCGCTTGCTGCTATCGGCGGTACTACCGCTTGCTCTCCACGGTACTATCGCTGGCTCCATCCTGAGCCACTGCCAACACAACGAAGAATACTCCAAAGAAGCGGGAAAGAACTTGGGGTGCAAAGAAGATGTGTATGTGTTGATTCCACCCAAACCTTTCCGATATGGACCCCCTCTTGATAGTACGGTATATCCTATGACTCAAGTCCACCGAAAATGAAACGAAGGAAAAAACACCGTCTTCTCTTTTAAACATCGAGGGGGAGAAACGTCTCGTGCCATATGAAGGAAGATCTGAAATGCTCAATGCACACGACTAGTCCGCCAAAGCATTGTCATCAGTCACCGAAACCACTGAGAGAGAAATATAACAATCCCCCCTTTTTGGTGGATTGATGACAATATAGGATTTGCATTGAGATACAATAAGAAATTAAGTAGACCCCAGAATCTATAAAAATAGAGGGGCTCCCCCTAGATGTGTGCACTTAATTAAGAATGCTTTTGGAATGCAAAGTACACACACTAGGATCAACACTCCCCCTATATTTTATAGATCGGAAACACTTGCATCTATGAGATATGGGAGAAATAAACTAAAATGCAAGGAGTAGCATGTGAGCATAAGGATAGGACAAGTTAAGCATAAAACTCACCTACTAACAAGGTACTAGACACCATAAGGACAATGATAAGATATCATATGTCTCACACCATATGACAAGATATCCAAGTCTCACAAGCACAAACCAAACCAAATCAAACGAACAATAAACGAGTTTATGAGACAGAAAAACAAAGCAAATAAGACACACTCGCAACTCGGCAAATCCCCTAAACCCTCTCCCCCTTTGGCATCGAGACACCAAAAAGGGCAAAGCGTGCTACAACAGTCATAGGTGATAGCAATGTCGGAGATCCCCATCGTCATAGCTCCGCATGGTCGCTCGTGCCTCCGTCATTGGTAGAAGCAGCAAGCTGATCGGTCTCTGAATCCGTCCAGGGACAGTGTTGAGAGATCCACGCCTCCTCGTCAGTGACCTTGTTATTTGACCCATTGACAACCTCTACTCCAACCTGACACATAAGGACCTTGTGACGACTACGTGATTTCTTCTCTGACACATGTGCCACATACTGCTCGTGAGCCTCCATACATAGCAACTTCTTCATCTTTAACTTGAGCTTCTTATCCCAAGATGGCTCATAATCCGACCCATCATCCTCAGCCTCAACATCTCCCAAAGTAGTCTCTGTATCCAGAATAGGAGTGCCCAGTTCTCCTTCTGTCTCATTCAAACACAATCTCATGAGAGATCAAGTCACTGGTCTCAAACGTGATATCAGGATAAGTGTATGCCCATGCCATCTCAATAAGTAACATCAGGAAGGGGTCATAGATGGGACACTTGCGCTCAGTGATGGCAGAGAGGAGCTCAGACCACATGACATGAGAAACATCCAAAGATTCTCATGTGTTTACCTCTTTCTCATGCCGACAGAAGAGCAACATATCCACTAGGTAGGAATGTACCTGATCCAAGTTCCCAATTTGAGGGAAAAGAGTGTGCCTGAATATGCGATGAAGAATGTCCAGAAAAGGAAACAACTCATAAGTCTTCTTCTTTGTGACGGGATTAATCTTTACCGTGCTACAGGGCCAAATAGCAGACTTGTGGGTAGAAGTGATCTCCTTGTGAGGCGAAAGCCAACTGGGTTGTCAAGCCCTTGGTCCTCATATACCAAAAGTTCCATGAAAGCCTTCCATTTGACATAGAGAAGTTTGCCATTAGTCATCCACGTCATAGTCCTTTCCTCATCAGTGCCAAGGTGAACCGTGGCATAAAATTGAGCCACAATGTCAGCATCAAAATCCTTGTTGAACTCCATGGCCTTGATGATATTCAGCTGAGCACACATCTCAAGAGCCTCTCCAAAGTAGGCATGGTCCTTCTCCAAATAAGGAATGTCAATGGACCTGACACTCACAAACAGGTTCTTCTTGCTTTGAGCACATCAAAATAAATAGAGTGCTGCTGCTTGCTCCAGAAGGGACGATTGATAAGAGCGGGATCTTGAGGATGAGAATACGGATTGTGGCGATGAGCCACACAAAACTCCTTAGCAGACATCTCTAACATGGACTTGTCCTTCGGCTTTGGATTTCTAGCAACTTGCTTGGTAGTCTGCTTGGGCTACATCGATTGAGCACTAGAGGATGCACCAACCTCCTCAAAGGTGCGATAGCGCTTGGACCCTCTGGGACACTTGGGGTTCTTGTGACGGCCTTGAAACCCAGAATTGCCATCACCTAGTACCCATAAAAAGCGAGGGAAAGCAGGTGTAAAACATTGCATAAGCCAACAAAAGGAAGCAATATGGATCAAAGGTTGATGCGAGGAAAGAGGAAATTCGCATCCCGAGCGGTAGTACCGCATCTAGACAGCGGTAGTGCCGCCAACAAGCGGTAGTACCACCCGAGGTGGAGGCCAACGGCCTGACCACTGCTGTTGTTGGATCCAGTACTATTGGGGGTGCCAAATTTAAATTTCTTCCTACCAAACTTCAATCCACCTAATCTAGCAGTCTTCTACGCCCTACTCAAGCCTTGATTTAACCAAAAATCAATGAATGCCACAAATATTGCCCTAAAGCCTAGATTCAAAGAATAGAACCATAGGAGAGGAAAGCGGAGGCAATACTGGCATCCATGGCAAGAGGGGAAGGTGGGGAACGATCCCACCGGATGGAATCGCAGAAGACGACATGAAGACGGAGGCCCGGTGATGGCTGTCCGCTGCTTGTTCGTCACTTGAGAGAGGAAAAGAAGTGGGAGGGAGAGGTGAATGGGTATGGGGGAGTTGAAACTCCCCCTTCCTGACTCATAACCCCCACGCCCCGCCTCAGAGCAGTAGTATCGCCCCGGTACTACACAACGGCAAGATGCCTGGTAGTACCGCTCAAAGCGGCAGTACCGCGGAGCTGGTGGTAGTAACGATTATGTATATAAATGGCAGTACCGCCTAGTCCCAGCGGTAGTGCCGTGCAAGTGACAACAAACAATAGCAAGGAGAAAAAGAAAGGGGCTTACACAATTAACAAAGCAAAGAAAAACAATGACTTGGATTGGAGACATGAACACGAACAACCCAAGGGAGCTACCCCAAGTGCAAAAGACAAATAAACATGAGAAACAAACTTGGAGTGACTCAAAGCACAAACAAAGTCCTTAGCGACTAGATAAGATCAAAGAAATCCAAGACACCTCTCAAGGAGAGGGCGGTGGCCGAAGCCACCTATATTTGAGTCAATTGGTATGGCACCGTGAAGATTTTAACCTTGGGCCCATAATCAAAACTCATCTTTGAAGCACAAGTACCATAAAAATGGCTAATGTGAAAGACTTGATCGATTTATGCATAATGGGGGGAGGGAGAGTTCATTGAGAGAACAACACCCCCTATGTCCATGCCTACATCTAGAACAAGATAGAATGATGAGTGCGGTCGGTGTGCCTAGATTCAAGCCACATTGCTCGAATCAATGATATTTATCTCATGCCTTAACTCGTAGAAACTTTTGCTTCATCTAGAAGCTTGGTGAAAATATCCGCTAGTTGCTCTTGAGTGTTGATGTAGATGATCTCTATATCTCCACTCTTGATATGATCCCGAATGAAATGATGAAAAATCTCAATGTGCTTCATCTTGCTATGTTGCACTGGATTGTGTGAGATCTTGATAGCACTTTCATTGTCACATAGAAGAGGCACTTTGCCACAAGTGACACCGTAATTCTTTACAGTTTTCCTCATCCATAGCAATTGTGCACAACAACTTCCGGTGGCCACATACTCGGCCTCGGTGGAGGAGAGAGACACACAATTTTTCTTCTTCGAAGACCAACTTACCAAAGAGCGACCAAGGAATTGGCACCCTCAGAAAGTTGACTTCCTCTCCACACAATCTCCTGCCCAATCCGAGTCCAAATAACCCATGAGACCAAAGCTTGCTTCTTTGGGGTGCCATAAGCCAAAGTTTGGGGTATGGGCCAAATATCGAAAGATTCGCTTGACCGCCACATAGTGGCTTTCGTTAGGTGCATCTTGAAACCGTACAAAAATTCCCACACTAAACATGATATCCGGTCTAGATGCACAAAGGTAAAGTAGGGATCCAATCATGGAGTGATATACCTTTTGATCCACCGCTTTACCATTGGGACCACTGTCAAGCTTGCATTTGGTGGGCATGGGAAATTTGACGGGCTTGACATCATCCAGCTTGAATCTCTTAAGCATGTCTTGTGTATACTTGGCTTGGTTGATGAACGTTCCTTCTCTCCTTTGCTTGATTTTGAACCCAAGAAAGAACTTCAACTCTCCCATCATAGACATCTCAAACTTCTCGGTCATTAGTGCGGAAAACTCATCATTGAAGGATTTGTTAGGAGAACCAAATATAATATCATCAACATATAGTTGGCATATGAACAAATCCCCTTTGACCCTCTTAGTAAAAAGAGTGGGAAAATTTGCCCAATTTCAAACCCATGATCTTGCAACAACTTGGTAAGGTGCTCATAACACGCACGTGGGGCTTGTTTAAGGCCATAGAGCGCCTTCTTAAGCTTGTATACATGATTGGGGAGCTTGGGATACTCGAATCCCGGAGGTTGTTTGACATATACCAACTCATTCAAAGGACCATTAATAAATGCACTTTTCACATCCATGTGTTGCAACTTAAAATCATGATGAGATGCATATGCAAGCAACATGCGAATAGATTCAAGACGTGCGATGGTGGCAAAGGTTTCACCGTAGTCGATACCCTCAACTTCGGAGTAACCTTGTGCCACCAATCTTTCCTTGTTTCAAACAACCACACCGCTCGCATCTTGCTTGTTCTTGAAGATCCATTTGATCCCAATGACATTGTGTTCCTCCGTTGGCCTTGGCACTAATTCCCACACCTGGTTGCTCGAAGTTATTGAGTTCATCATGCATGGCTTCAAGCCAATCCTCATCAATGAGCACCTCATGTACCTTTTGGGGTTCAACACACGAAACAAACGCGTGATTCTCACAAAAGTTTGGCAATTGTTTACGAGTAGTTACCCATTTTCTCAAGCTTCCAAGCACATTATCCATGACATGTTGTTGACGCTCGAGCTTGGAAGCCACCTTGGCGGCACGACGCTCCAAAAGTTCCTCAATAGGAATTTGAGGATCATCATCTTGTTCATCTTGGGAACCCTCTTGAGCTTGCCCTTGATTTTGAGAAGCCTCTTGCTCTTGAGCTTGCTCGATATCATGAACTTGATCTTTGGCATCACTTGGTGCAACACCATCATCATGAGGTTGATCTTGCACTTGATCTTTTGTTCACTTGGTTGAGGGTCTTCACTTTGTTCTTCCGAAGCGTGTGGGTCTAGCGATGGTGATGGCTCCACTTGAGTAGAGCATTATCCTTCTCCTTCGGCCATAAGGGGTTCCTCAATGGGGAGTATTTGACCAATCCCCGTTCTTCTTATGGCTTGAGGAGGAATTTCATCACCTACATCACAAAGACCACTTTGCTCCACTTGGGAGCCATTATTTTCATCAAACTCCATGTTACCACATCTCCTCAATGAGTCTGTTGTACTTGTTGATGACACGGTAAGCATGAGAGTTTGTAGCATAACCAACAAATATGCCCTCTTGAGCTCTAGGTTCGAATTTAGACAAACGAACACCTTTCTTGAGAATGAAACACTTAAAATAGAACACCCGAAAGTAATTGAGCTTGGGCTTGTTACCTATAAGTATCTCATAAGGAGTATTGTTCAAGCCTTTGCAGAGGTAGAGCCGATTGGATACATGACATGCGGTGTTGATGGCTTCGGCCCAAAAGTTGTATGGAGATTTGAATTCCGCCATCATGGTATTGCTGCATCCATCAACGTTTGGTTCTTCCTCTCCGCCACCATTTTGTTGAGGGGTATAGGGTGCGGCATATTGGTGCTTGATCCCCTCATCACTAAGAAACTCATCCAAAGTGTAGTTCTTGAACTCAGTGCCGTAGTCACTTCTAGTCATCAATATCTTTGCTTCATGTTGACGTTGAGCTTCATCAGCAAAGTTGATGATGGTCTGTTAGGTCTCACTCTTCCTGAGGGAGTCCTGGATTAGGGGGTGTTCGGATAGCTGAACTATACCTTCAGCCGGACTCCTGGATTATGAAGATACAAGATTGAAGACTCCGCCCCGTGTCCGGAAGGGACTTTCCTTGGCGTGGAAGGCAAGCTTGGCAATACGGATGTTCAGATCTCCTACCATTGTAACCGACTCTATGTAACCCTAACCCTCTCCGGTGTCTATATAAACCGAAGGGTTTTAGTCCGTAGGACAACATAAACATCAACAATCATACCATAGGCTAGCTTCTAGGGTTTAGCCTCTCTGATCTCGTGGTAGATCTACTCTTGTACTACCCATATCATCAATATTAATCAAGCAGGACGTAGGGTTTTACCTCCATCGAGAGGGCCCGAACATGGGTAAAACTTCGTGTCCCTTGCCTCCTGTTACCATCCGGCCTAGACGCACAGTTCGGGACCCCCTACCCGAGATCCGCCGGTTTTGACACCGACATTGGTGCTTTCATTGAGAGTTCCTCTGTGCCGTCACCGTCAGGCCCGATGGCTCCTACGATCATCAATGGCGATGCAGTCCAGAGTGAGACCTTCCTCCCCGGACAGATCTTCGTCTTTGGCGGCTTTACACTACGGGCCAATTCACCTGGCCATCCAGAGCAGATCGAAAGCTACGCCCCTGGCCATCAGGTCAGATTCGGAAGTTTAAACTACACGGCTGACATCCACGGGGACTTGATCCTCGACGGATTTGAACCACTACCGAGCGCGCCACACTGTCACGACGAGCATGATCTAGCTCTGCCGTCGAACAGTGCCCTGGAGGCCGCACCCGCATCGGCTCCAACCCTTAGTTCGGAGCCGACCGCGCCGATCGAGGATGGGCGGTTGGACGCCACCTCGGGGGCTGCGATCCAAACGGTGATTGAGCCAAACACCAGCCCCGTACTCTGCGAGGCTCGTGAGTCCAAGGAGCCGGACTCCTCTCCGGACTCCGAACCCTCCACGCCCCTGCCAGTCGAATCCGATTGGGCGCCGATCATGGAGTTCGCTGCCGTAGACATCTTTCAGCACTCGCCTTTCGGCGATATCCTAAAGTCACTAAAGTCTCTCTCTTTATCAAGAGAGCCCTGGCCGGACTATGGTCAGCAAGGTTGGGGTACGGACGATGAAGAAATTCAAAACCCACCCACCACCCACTTTGTAGCCACTGTCGACGACTTAACCGACATGCTCGACTTCGACTCCAAAGACATCGACGGTATGGACGCCGATGAAGGAGACGATGAAGAACCAGCGCCTACTAGGCCCTGGAAAGCCACCTCGTCATATGACATATACATGGTGGACACCCCAAAAGAGGGAGAGGGCGATGGAACAGCAGAGGATGACCCCTCCAAGAAACAGCCCAAGCGCCGGCGTCAGCGGCGCCGCTCAAAATCCCGCCAACACAAAAACGGTGATTCCAGCACGGGAGATAATAATACTCCGGAGAGTGCCGAAGAAAACCCCCTCCAGCAAGGTTTAGCACAGGAGGATGGAGAAGCCAGCCCTCATGAGAGAGCGGCAGACAGAGAGGTCGAGGACGATAGTTATATGCCTCCCTCCGAAGACGAGGCAAGCCTCGACGATGACGAATTCATCATGCCAGAGGATCCCGTTGAGCAAAAGCGTTTCCAACGCAGGCTTATGGCCACGGCAAGAAGCCTCAAGAAAAAACAGCAATAGCTCAGAGCTGATCAAGATTTGCTAGTTGACAGATGGACTGAAGTCCTTGCGGCCGAAGAGCATAAACTCGAACGCCCCTCCAAGAGCTACCCAAAGCGCAGGTTGCTACCCCAATTAGAGGAGGAAGCACTTGATGCGGCCGACCGGCCACCTCGTGGCCGCGACAGAGAGGCCTCCCGGCCCTCCACTCAAGTCGCACCCCGTACCAAGGCACGGGAATATGCGCCGGACTTATGAGACATGTTGGAGGACAAGGCAACGCAAACATGTTCGATCTACGGATCGCGTGGGCACCCCACGGCTCGAGACGGTAAACGTCACGCCGGCCACACACTCGGCAGGGCCGAACACAGTAGACAAAGCTCATTGGAGCTACGTCATGATATCGCCCAGTACAGAGGCGCCACACACCCACTGTGCTTTACAGACGAAATAATGGATCATCAAATCCCCGAGGGTTTCAAATCCGTAAACATCGAATCATATGATGGCACAACAGACCCTGTGGTATGGATCGAGGATTATCTCCTTCATATCCACATGGCCCGCGGCGACGATTTTCACGCCATCAAATACCTCTCACTCAAGCTTAAAGGACCAGCTCGGCATTGGCTCAACAGCTTACCAACAGGGTCAATCAGTTGTTGGGAGGACCTGGAAGCCGCATTCCTCGACAATTTCCAGGGCACTTATGTGTGACCCCCAGACGCCGATGACCTAAGTCACGTAATCCAGCAGCCAAAGGAATCGGCCAGACAATTCTGGACACGGTTCCTAACAAAGAAAAATCAAATAGTCGACTGTCCGGACGCTGAAGCCCTAGCAGCCTTCATGCACAATATCCGTGACGAGTGGCTGGCCCGGCACCTCGGACAGGAAAAGCCAAAATCTATGGCAGCACTCACGACACTCATGACCCGCTTTTGCGCGGGAGAAGACAACTGGCTCACTCGTAGCAACAATATGACCAAGAACCCTGGTAGTTCGGACACCAGGGACATTAGTGGCAGGTCGCGTCGCAACAAGCAGAAGCGCCGCATTAACGGCGACAATGCTGAGGATACGGCAGTTAATGCCGGATTCAAAGGCTCTAAATCCGGTCAGCGGAAGAAGCCATTCAAAAGGAATCCTAGGGGCCCGTCCAGCTTGGACCGAATACTCGACTGCTTGTGCCAAATACATGGCACCCCCGAAAAGCCGGCCAATCACACCAACAGGGATTGTTGGGTGTTCAAGCAGGCAAGCAAGTTAAGCGCTGACAATGAAGACAAGGGGCTGCATAGCGATGATGACGAGGAGCCCCGGCCGCTGAACAACAGTGGACAGAAGGGTTTTCCCCCACAAGTGCGGACGATGAACATGATATACGCAACCCATGTCCCCAAAAGGGAGTGGAAGCGTGCGTTAAGGGACGTATACGCGGTAGAGCCAGTCGCCCCAAAGTTCAACCCATGGTCCACCTGCCCGATCACCTTCGATCGAACTAGCATCCATCATGGCGGATTCGCCACATTGGTTCTAGACCCAATTATTGACGGATTTCATCTCACTAGAGTCCTTATGGACGGCGGCAGCAGCCTGAACCTGCTTTACCAGGATACAGTGTGGAAAATGGGCATAGATCCCTCGAGGATTAAGCCCACCAAAACGACCTTTAAAGGCGTAATACCAGGTGTAGAGGCCAACTGCACAGGCTTAGTCACACTTGAAGTGGTCTTCGGATCTCCGGATAATTTCCGAAGCGAGGAGTTAATCTTCGACATAGTCCCGTTTCGCAGTGGCTATCACACACTGCTCGGGCGAACCGCATTCGCCAAATTCAATGCGGTACCGCACTATGCATACTTTAAGCTCAAGATGCCAGGCCCTCGTGGAGTAATTACAGTCAATGGAAACACCGAACGCTCCCTCCGAACGGAGAAGCACACGGCGGCCCTTGTAGCGGAAGTACAAAGCAGCCTCTCCAGGCAGTTCTCCAGTCCGGCCATTAAACGTCCGGACACCGTCAAGCGCGCCCAGAGTAACCTACAACAAGACCGCCTGGCACGTTCCGAGCAGGCGTAGCAATGCGGCCCCAACCCCAACCCTCGCAAAAAGGCGACGCCAGTACTTCGCGTCCATAACTACGCTCTGGAAATACCATGGGCATAGGGGGAGGGGCACCATCACGGCACGCCCAAAACATGGCTTAAACCGCACCAGGGGCTGCTGATTTTTTACTTTTCTCTTATTTCCAGGACTCTACTCTTCGGAAGGATTGTTCGGCAGTTCAATTGCCACACAAACGATGCAGGGAAGCATACAAGCCATGCCGCATTACGGAAATCCCAGGTGGTCTCTATCACGAGCAGTATACCTGTTTCGCATACTATTCCGCAGCTTGCCCCTGGAGCAGACATGTTAAATAGTCCAACTTTTCGTTTATCGCATTACTTGTATCGTTCTGCTTTGATCGCAGATATTTTTAATAAACAATGCATAGCTTTTGTCTATTTTTTGCATTATATTTTTATAAATAAATGTTCCTTAACGACATGTTGCGCCCGTACAACTTGGTACGGCCAAAATACGCCAGGGGCTTTTAGCACCCCTCAATATGGTGTGAGAAGTCCGAACACTTTCACAAGTGCGGCACCCCGAACTTTTAGCACTATATGCATCGGCTTCGAATCATGTCTTGGGTCAATAGTTGGGTTTGCCCGGCTCCTATGTTTTGGTGCCTTACGTTCCGCTATATCGGCTAAGGTAGCACTAGGAGAACCACTGCGATTGTGCCCCAGTTGAGCTGGGTCGAGCACCTCAGTGGAGAAAGCTAAAACTGACTGTCATGATGAAGCGAGAGCCGGTCGCTGTTCGAGAGGTCTTTCGAGTCCCTAAAGACTTATGCCGCTTAGGGTGAGGAGCCGGCTCTGTCCGGCCAAGGCGTGGATAGCACCCCGAACTCGGTCTTCGGAATACTAGGGGCTTCGCCGAAATTTTAAAATTATATAATTCTATGGCTAAGTGAGAGTGTTCACGCATTATAGTCTGATTGCCTCGTTCGTTGGGCTGAGCGCCTCCCTCGAAGGACCCAAATATGGGAAAAAGAGCGCCCAGGTTTATCCCCGAACACCCCAGCACTAGCGGCAAGGGGGCAGAAGCCGACGACTCGCCATCTCTCAGTATTGATAAACAGCCGCACAGAAGGTAATATTTTAGATTCAAGCAGCATTGCTTAGCGCATATGAACAAGTTTTCAGCGCACAGGATAACACGAGCGGGTTTTACTCAAAAAATACATCCTTGCTACATTCATCAACAAGGCGGGCACCCTTCAGAACATCCTTATAATAATTCTCGCACTTGCGATGCTCTTTCCCCGGTGGTGGCCCGTCCTTCACAAGCTTCTCCGCATCCAGCTTGCCCCAGTGCACCTTAGCATGGGCAAGGGCCCTACGGGCACCTTCAATGCAGACGGAGCGCTTGATGTCTTCAAGCCTCGGACAGGCCTCCACCAGCCGCCGCACCAGCCCGAAATAGCTCCCAAGCATAGCCTCTCCAGGCCACAGCCGAACTAGGAGGCCCTTCATGGCCTGTTCGGCCGCCTTGTGGAGCTCGACCAGTTGCTTCAGCTGGTCGCTCAGGGGCACGGGGTGTCCGGCCTCAGCGTACTGAGACCATAACACCTTCTCCGTCGAGCTGCCCTCCTCGGCTCGATAGAATGCGGCGGCATCGGATACACTCCAGGGAAGATCTGTGAACGCTCCTGGAGAGCTCCGAATTCGGGTAAGTAACAGGTAACTCACGTTTATGTGTTTGCTTTTCATAAAGAATGCCTTACCCGCCGCAATCTTCTTCACCTCATCCAACTCCTGGAGGGTCTTCTGGGATTCGGCCTTGGCAGATTTGGCACTTTCAATAGCCACCGCAAGCTCGGACGCCTGCGTCTTCGAGTCACGCTCCAAACTCTCATGTTTTTCCATGAGAGCCTGAAGCTCTTGCCGCACCTTGCCAACCTCGGCCTCATACTTCTCCCGCTCGGTGCGCTCCGAGGCTGAATTCTTCTCGGCCTCGTCCGGCGCTTGCTTAAGGGTCGCCACCTCAGACGTGGCCCCTACAATAGCCATGTTAATCCTGTCATTTCTTGCAATTGCACCTTTTATATATATATATATTTTTTACAAGGTATTTCTTACCTTCGTTGTCCTCGAGCTGCTTCTTGGCACGCTCGAGCTCTTGCTCGGACCTTTCGAGGTCCTGCTTTAGCGTGTCCACTTCCGCAGTCAGTGCGGTGGACGCAAGCAGGGTAGCCTGCACATGCATATTGACTCATTTTTGTTAGACTCCTGCGAATTCTATTTGATCCTCTATTCGGCTTGTCTTCCCGAACGCCAAACAGAGCATCAGGGGCTACTGTCTATGCGGTACTATTATTTACACTTTCTTTACTTACCTCGAAGCCTGTCAAAAGGCTAGTACAAGCTTCAGTCAGTCCATTTTTTGCGGACTGAAACTTCTGGACCACCGCACTCATAATAGCATGGTGCTCCTCATCGATGGAGGCGCCTTGGAGCGCCTCCAGCATATTGTCCGGCGCCTCCGGTTGGACGGAGGCCGCCAGCCGGTGGACTTGCTCCTCTTGGAAGGAGGTCCCCCGCCGGACTCTGGAACCTTTGAAAGTTCCGGAGCGGTGTCCGGCCTAGAGCCGGACTTGGAGCCCTGGGGGGTTTCATCCCCCTTACTCCTGGAGTCCGGGAGGTCGCCTCGCGGCGCCTCCAGGATTACCTCCTCCCGGATTGGAACCTGTTGGGACAACACTTCGGTGTCGTCCGTAGGGCGGGGGGAGGAAGTCGTCGAAAGTGAGTTCATGTCCGACGAGTCCAGTGAGCCGCTCGACGACGCGTCGAGCCGGTCTTTGGGTGGGCTGCATAAACACATTCGACATAAGGGAAAGCTGTGAAATAAACGAATACTATGAATTACTCCGGTATCCGGATACTTACAATTTTGCCAGGGGCTTGGCCCTGGGCTGCCACTCATCTCCGTCGTCGTTGGCGTCGGCAGAGTAGACCGGAGGAAGGGTTTTCCCCTTCTTGGACCCTCCGGCCTCCTCAGAGAGGGAGGCCTTCCTTTTCTTCCCTTCCCCCGCTGGAGGGGGAGGGGTCTCTTCTTCCTCCTCCTTGTCTTCACGGGAGGAGTGCGTCCTGGATTCGTCGGATGACGAATCCGACACCTCTGGGCATCGGGCACTCTTTCAAGTCCTCGTGGCCTTCTTCTTGACCTTCTTCTCTGGCACCACATAGGGTGCCGGAACCAGCAGCTTCGCCAAGTGAGCATCCGCTGGGCCTTTGGGCAAAGGAGCCGGACAGTTGATCTGTCCGGACATCACCTGCCAATCCTGTCAAAGGTAAGGGAGTTTAGATCCCGCATAGAGTCAAACTATGGAAAACTGATACCCTGTATAAGGAAAAAACAGCTTACCGCGAGCGCGTGACGCTGCGCGCTGAATCCGCGATCCTCGGTAGCGGATGCGGGAGCCTCGGCGCCCTTGAAAAGCATCCTCCAGGCATCTTCGTACATCGTGTCGAAGAGCCTGTTTAGAGTTTGATGCTACGCCGGGTCGAACTCCCACAGATTGAAGGCCCGTCGTTGACACGGGAGGATCAGGCGGATGAGCATAACCTGGACTATGTTAACAAGCTTGAGCTTCTTGTTCACCAGGGTTTGGATGCATGTTTGGAGTCCGGTCAGCTCTCCTTTTTTACCCCAAGACAGGCCTGTCTCCTTCCAGGAGGTGAGCCGCGTAGGGGGGCCGGATCCAAACTCAGGGGGTGCGACCCATTCGGCGTCGCGCGGCTCGGTGACGTAAAACCACCATGATTGCCACCCCTTCAGGGTCTCCACAAAGGAGCCCTCGAGCCACAGGAGGTTGGCCATCTTGCCAACCATGGCACCGCCGCACTCCGCCTGGCTGCCGCGCACCACCTTTGGCTTGATGTTGAAAGTCTTAAGCCATAGGCCGAAATGGGGGCGGATGCGGAGGAACGCCTCGCACACGACGATGAACGCCGAGATGTTGAGGACGAAGTTCGGGGCCAGATCGTGGAAATCCAGGCCGTAGTAGAACATGAGCCCCCGGACAAATGGATGCAGAGGGAAGCCCAGTCTGCGGAGGAAATGAGGGAGGAATACCACCCTCTCATGGGGCCTAGGAGTGGGGATGAGCTGCCCCTTTTCGGGAAGCCGGTGCGCGATGTCGCTAGCCAGATATCCAGACTTCCTCAGCTTTTTGATGTGTCCCTCCATGACGG
Organism: Triticum urartu; assembly: GCF_056163025.1. Classification (NCBI taxonomy): domain Eukaryota; kingdom Viridiplantae; phylum Streptophyta; class Magnoliopsida; order Poales; family Poaceae; genus Triticum; species Triticum urartu. Next base: position 561,307,100 of record NC_141876.1, read on the forward strand.
AGGAGACCATCCACTTGCCTCCCGCTCCGGACATGACTGGAGAAGGTTGAGGTGGTAGTGCGGACTTGAGCGCTGGAGCTCGGGTGCGCAAGAATGGATAGGCAAAGGAGGAAGAAGGCGTGGGTGAAAAGGTGGATCCTTATCCCCTTATATGGGTGGACGCAACTACGTGTCCCCACCAGCCTAGTAAAACTCGCTTATCTCCACGCGCCGCTATCAATGGCGCGGTTGGGTTACCCACGCCTGTATTGATGAGAATCCCGGAATAAGGGGACACGATCTCTGCTTTAACAAGACGTGCCAAGGAAACGGCCTCGCATAACGCACTAAGATGGGACAGTAAAACGGTTCGAATAAAAGATGTCACACTACGGAGTATGTCAGCAGATTAGATTTGTGTAAATATTATTCTCTCTATGGCAATATGTGGAAACTTATTTTGCAGAGCCGGACACTATCTTTGTGTTCAAAATCTTCTATGAAGTGCTTGGAGGAGGAACCCGCCTTGCAATGTCGAAGACAATTTGCGCGCCGGACTCGTCGTCATTGAAGCCTGGTTCAGGGGCTACTGAGGGAGTCCTAGATTAGGGGGTGTTCGGATAGCCGAACTATACCTTCAGTCGGACTCCTGGATTATGAAGATACAAGATTGAAGACTCCGTCCCGTGTCCGGAAGGGACTTTCCTTGGTGTGGAAGGCAAGCTTGGCGATACAGATGTTCAGATCTCCTACCATTGTAACCGACTCTATGTAACCCTAACCCTCTCCGCTGTCTATATAAACCGGAGGGTTTTAGTCCGTAGGACAACATACACATCAACAATCATACCATAGGCTAGCTTCTAGGGTTTAGCCTCTCTGATCTCGTGGTAGATCTACTCTTGTACTACCCATATCATCAATATTAATCAAGCAGGACGTAGGGTTTTACCTCCATCGAGAGGGCCCGAACCTGGGTAAAACTTCGTGTCCCTTGCCTCCTGTTACCATCTGGCCTAGACGCACAGTTCAGGACCCCCTACCCGAGATCCGCCGGTTTTGACACCGACACTTCCTCTTTAAGAAGTATAGCCATGTATATCTTGAGTAGTCGTCCACAACTAAATCTGGCAATGGTTTTTTGATTAACTGGCGCCAATAGTTTGATTTTCTTCTCTGGGCTTGATTGGTTTGGGTTGTGATGGGCTCAACCTCTCACTAGTTTAGTTTGGTTTTGGTTTGCGTAGGAACGAGTTGGGTATGGCTGGGTGTGGGGCTAAATGGTTTGGTCGCTGACAGTTACTAATCATGGTTCAGAACCATTCTAGGACTGGTTTCGTCGTCCGTGCAACTGGTAGAAATGTTTGTTCTGCTCACGGACTTGGTGCAGTCCATGTTGGATAGCTAGCTAGCTACCAGTACTCAATTTGATCCATCCATCCATTTTCTCGATTGCGTGTCATGCATGATGTCATGTATGTATGTACACGAGTGGAGGAATGAAAAGACCGATAGTTGAAACGAATCAAACATATGAGAGATTGTACGTGCACTCTCGCCATCACATGCTCAGGACCTGCACCGTCCACCTTTTCGACCAGCTGCTACTACCCGAGGTGGGGGGGACATAACAATAGTTTGATTTGGTTTCAACCAAAAGCTAAGAACTAGTTTGAACCCATAGATTGAAGAGTGGTTTGGTTTTGGTTGAGGTGGACAGAGCATATGGTTTGGTTTGATTTTGGTTCTGCACCATCATTTGAGGTGTGGTTTAGTTCTGGTTCAAACTCCATAGTGATTGGTTATAGTTTAGGTTTGGTTCAGTTGTAGAACCATTGCCAGGTTTATCCACAATCACCAAGCAATACTTTCTTCCACCAAGACTATCAAAGGATGGAGAACCAAAGAGATCCATGTGAAGGACCTCCAAGGGCCTCTTTGAGTAGATGATAGTCGAGGGTTGGTGAGCTATCCTCATGTAACTTTCCTTCAATACAAGCACTGCAAGCATGATCTTTGGCAAAACTCACATTTGTTAGTCCACGGATGTGATCCCCTTTGAGGATACTTTGCAAAGATCTCATATTGACATGGGCTAGTCGGCGATGCCAAATCCAACCCACATCAACTTTAGCCATTAGGCATGTCGCGGTCTTAGTGGGTCACTCCGAAAAGTTCACCACATAGAGACCATTCTCGACATGCCCAACAAAAGCTACTTTAAGAGTCTTGCTCCACAAAAGGGCCACGGTATCAAGATCAAAGAATGTTGCAAAGCCCATAAGTGCAAGTTGACGAATGGAAAGCAAATTGTATGCAAGAGACTCAACAAGCATGGCCTTATCAATAGATAAATCTTGAGAGATGATCACCTTGACAAGTCTCAATACCTTAGATGTTGAAGCATCACCGAATTGGACATGGGTGGGCATAGATGGAATTGGGTGCACATCCACCACCAAGTCCTTGCTCCTATGAATTCTTGCTTTAACGCTTCGATAACATACTTATCACCAGGTATCTTCGGGAGCGGGGCTCGCCCTCAACAGATATTGTCTTTGCTTCAACTGATGTCGTGTCAACTGCGGTCATATGATTTTTTGCTCCACTGTCGAGCAACCATGACACCCCATCGGAAGCAAACTCCTACAAGAGATCAATGCTTGGATTTAGGTACCCATTTTTAATGGGTCCTTTGATGTTAGTAATAAGGGTCTTAGGAACCCAAATAGACCATTCTATGTACGCATAATAAGAACCAACAAATTTGGCATAAACATGCCCATCACTAACTCGACCCAAAACATAAGAGGGGTTAAAGTCGTCGGCTTTGTTGGTAGGGCGGTTTTGCCCTTCTTGGCATTACCACCCAACTCCTTGTTATTCTTCTCATGAGTACCCTCACCCACGTTGATAAAGGTTTCCTTGAGCAGAAGAGGTCGCTTGGTCTTCTTCTTCTTCTTCTTCTTCTTCTTCTTCTTCTTCTTCTTTGACTTGGGTACAAACCCAAGTCCTTCCTTTCCCACAGCTTCCTTTTGATTACTCAAAAGGTCACCGAGGTTCTTCTTGCATTGTATGCGAGTCACAAGGCCCTTCTCAAGTTGCTCTTTCAACTTGGCATTTTCCTCCACAAGATGCACATGCTCACAACAAGGGTTAGTAGCATGGGCATTATCAATTATAACAAAAGGAGGCACGTGGAAATCTCCTTGGTTAGCTTCACTTGGAGTTGATCATGAGACTCCTTGAGAGAAGCATGAACACCCTTCAAGACCTTGTGAGCCTTGTCAAGTGTATCAAACTCTTCCTTGAGTCTATCATGGCCAACCCCAAGTGCAACTTTCTCGGATTTAAGTACACGAGTAAGAACAATAGCATTATCAAGATCTTTTTGCAATTTAGAATGATCAATGTTGTGTGACTCCACAATAGTCAAACGAAGATCTCGCTCTTCCTCTAAAGCAATGGAAAGATCCACAATCTCAACGGCATAGTCACGACTGTGCCCCTCCAACTTGGAGACATTATCCTCATGGGACTCAATGATGTCATTGACCTCACCAAGTTGTTCCAAGAGAGCAACAAAGTGCTTCTTGGATTCACCCTTGAGCTTACTCATGAACTTAGTAAACTCATTCTCATCAATATTCACAACCTCACTATCATCAACACAATCTAACAATGAAGGAGTAGTAGTGCTGGTGGTTTTGATGTTTGAGGTTACCTTGTTGATACCTTTGGCCATGAGACACTTGGCAATGGTGTTCTCATTGGGGGTGTCGAAGAGCGGCACCTTGGAGGGGGAAGATGTGGCAATGGCCACAATTGTCATTGCCATTTCTTCTCCACTTGTGTCTTCATCATCATCATCGGAGGCATACTCTTCATGTGCCACCAAGCCCTTTGGAAGTATCTTCTTGGTGAAGTTGTTCTTGCTTAGCAAAGATTTGATGTCTTTGGGAATGAGTTTGCCACCATTGTATTCCCTATTCTCATAAGGACACTCCTCCACAAGGTGACTCACATTGCCGCAATTGTAGCAAGTCCTCACTCGTTGCTTGTTCGTGAGCCACTTGAGTTGTTCTTGGTGAAGTTGGGCCTTGAGTTCCTCTTGTTGCCCCAAAATTGCCTTAATGCAAGAGACATGTGCTCATGGTAAGCATATTTGGTGTCCTTGGGGCAACTATACTCTTCTTCCTCCTCTTCTTCTTCTTCTTCCGGAATGGCCTTGGCCTTCAAGGTAAGAATGGGTGAGCTTTTATTTGACTGAACACGAGCAAGAGCATTTTCGGTGGTCTTGTTCATGATGTTCATGGCAACAAACTCATCCAACACTTCACTTGAGGTTAAGGTGTGGAAATCCGACCTTTGATGAATCACGGAGGACATGGCCTTGTTGAATGGCATGATGGCCTTGAGAAACTTGCGTTTGATCCAATTGCCATCTATATCCTTGCTCCCATGGTCTTGGAGAGCAACTGCAAGAGTTGTCACCCTCCAGTAGAGATCACGCGGATCCTCATCTTTTAGCATCACGAATTCATAGGCCTCATCAAGGACCACTTCAAAGTTGGACCATTGGATCCTTGAGCTTCCCTTGTACAAAGATATGATGTGTTCCCAACAATCCTTTACACGAGTGAAGGGACGCAAGTGACATAGATCTTCAGGAGGAACCGCATCTTGAAGGATGAACAAGGCGGAGTGATTGTATTGATTGTCCACTTCTTCTCTTGGGGTGAGTTTGTTTGGATAATGTGGGTAGAAGCCTTGCTCAATGAGTCTCCAAAGGTTTGTTGATCTGTGATTCAAATGAGACTTGATGCGAAAAACAAAATTAGCAAAAAAAAACCCCTTAACAAGCTTAGTAGGAGGGCCAAGATGATTAATGCGCGGTGTAGGGACCGGTCCTCCATAGACCGGGGGAGGGGGAACCGAGGCAAAGGTTCTCGTCCCATTCTTGTCATGAGGGGAAGAAACCTGAGTACCTTTAGCCGTTTCCATGGCGGAATTGGCCTCCGACTCCGATGCGGTGGGATTAACCACAAGCAAAGTATTGAGAGAGGCTTTTAACCCCTCAAGCAATTCTTTCAGCATGGACTTGACTTCGGTCGTCATGGACGTCTTAAGTGAAGACACATCTTCATTTAAGTCGTCACGTGTGATCGAAGTCAACTCCACAGCCTCGGGCACTTTCTCCCCGGTGTCAACCATACTCTTCGGGTGGTGAAACCCTTAATAAAGAGACGCAGATCTGATACCAATTGAAAGGATCGATATGGTTGACTAGAGGGGGGTGAATAGGCAACTACCAATTTTTAGTTTTTCTTAACGAATTAGCACTACTGTAGGATGCTACTAACGCGACACTACGATCAGAGACCCTTCGGGAAACTGTGTGCGATGCAATAATCGCAAACGGTGCTGTATGAAAACCGTCAGAAATGTATAAAACATTTGCGATGACGGATGCATCAAACATGGTTCAGGTTTAGTTGCATGTTCGATGAAGGGCATACGGTTCAGTTCAATTAACTGTTTGTGATGAGGAGGAACAAAATAAACGGGCAGCCAGATGAAGGCGTGTGTGATACACAGCATACGGTTCACTCGGATGATGGGCATATGCTTCAGCGAGATCAAGGTGTGTGTGATTAAGGGCATATGCTTCAGAAGGATTAACTGTTTGCGATTAGGCAACATAATAGAAATGGGTCAGCCAGATCAAAGTGTCTGCGATTGATGGCATACACTTCACATGGTTGAATTGTTTGCAATTAGCCACAACAAACTGAAACAGTTAGATAGATCAACGTGTGTGCGCTAGATAGGCACACACATTCTAATTAAAAGAACCGTGCGCGATGGTGCTGACATTGCCTATTGCGGTGCACCCTATGGTGCAAACGCCACGTACGTGGCCGAGAAGGCGTACGTGCCAACGTTACGCCTTCCGGGAATAGTACCGCACTTATAACCGTCAGTAAATTTTGAGCATGCATCCCATCACATTCCAAATTACGAACCTGTTCACACCGATCAAAACTTAAACGGTTTCCCACTTAGGAGCGTATTACTACGCGGTTATAAATACTACTACTCCAAGATGACTGCACATTCCTCCTCAACTCCTCATCCACAAAAAGTCAAAAACAAACAAGTCATTCATCATCGTTCCCTTGCGTCCGCCATGGCCAGCGTGAGTTCTGGGTCGAGAGATTTCCACCAGGGAGAGGCGAGCCTAGAAGCGGGAGCACGAGAGATGTCCCGCCTCGCCGCGAAAGCAGCCAACATGTCCCGCCGCACGGCCGTAGCAGCAGAGAGGTCCCGTCGCGCCGCCGAAGCAGCACGGAGGACCCGCCGTGCTGTCGATGCAGCAGACTGGTCCGGCCGCACCGCGGAAGCAGAAGAGATGTCCCGCCGCGCCGCGAATGTAGTAAAGATGTCCTTCCTTTCTGCGGCGGCCTGGGAAAATGCCTCGCGGGCAGGCGAGGACTCTTACAGGCGCATGCGTGCCCTCGTCCTTAGGCAGATGGATCAGATCTCCAGGTGGGCGAGGTTGCAGGATGACCTACAAGCCTCATTTGAACAGTCTACCGACGTCATCCGACAACTAAATGAAAGCAATGCGAAGCTCCGGGCCAAGCGCGACCTGCTGAGGGTGAAGATCGTCGGAAGTGCGAAGCAGCAGGAGCAGACCACTGCCTTGTTGACGAGGACCGGCGTCATTGTCGAGAAACTTATGGACGAGAATGCCATGCTGTGCATCGAGTGCAGAAGGCTGGCGGAGGAATCCGTGGATGCTCTCAACCAGCATCTTGAGGACAAGAAAGAGCTCGTCGCCGCCCGCCGCGGAGACTGGTTGTCTTCCTTCTTATTTTGCCCTTGTGTATATCGGGCATTGCCACATGTGGCTTTTTAATTATGTTTATAAATATGTAAGACAATTATTATCCAATGTCATCGTCCTTATATTCATCATGCTTGCTATAAGTCGCAGTCGATGCTATATAGGTCCGTCGGATCTTACATCAAGATCCGTGCAAAACTTTCTTTTCAGATTTTCATTTTTCTCTCTTAAATCTCAGTCTAGTGAGACATATAGCCACGCCGTAGAACAGGTGCTCGGGCGCCATTAATGGAGACGTTGGGAGGGAGGTGCGCGGCGGGTAGCGGTCAAAAGGGCTCTCCTCCCGATGAGCACCGACAGGTGTCTGATCGCACGCCTCTCGTACTCAAATAGCTACCCCGCACGACACCTCCTAGCCAATAAAAAAAGAGGACGGGTGGCCGCACGTAATTGGTAAGTCGAACATCCACGGATTCAATAATACTTGTGTTTCCAATTTGTAACGTGACAACACTTGTTCCAAAATGACTCTGTTGATTGTTAATGTGTGCGTCTTCGCAAATCAGACAGAAAAATTACCACAGCATGTTGGTGCCATGTCATGAGACCATGCCAAGTTTCATGATTTTCAGGCGTGTTTTGGAATTACAGGAATTAAAAAACCAAGTTTCTCAATCTTTCCGGCCGAGCCACGACGCCCAGATGTTTGAATTTCACTCCCATCTCTTGCATGGGACTTACAAATTCACCCAAAGACACACATGTGATTTTTCAAACAACTTTGGTGCATTGGAGCATGTGCTTGTAGCTCAAATTTGAATTATGCACATTAAATGCCCAAAAACTCAATTAATGTATAAAAAAGGCCAAACGAACCCGGAATAATTCTGAAATTTAGCACGGTACTTCTATCTGGTCTAATCTGGCTGTGTAAAAAAATTAAGGCGGGAGAAGGCAGTGTACGTATGTCGTTTCGCATACGGAGGTGACACGTTCCCTCTCGAAACCACGAGCCTTCTTGAGGGAAGCTCCGGTTTGCAAGAAGCTTACGCCAAAGCTTGTCCCAATTCAGCCAAAAAAATTACCGTAGCATATTGGTGCCATGTCATGAGACCATGCCAAGTTTCATGATTTTCAGGCGTGTTTTGGAATTACAGGAATTAAAAAACCAAGTTTCCCAATCTTTCCGGCCGAGCCACGACGCCCAGATGTTTGAATTTCACTCCAATCTCTCTTACATGAGACCTAGAAATTCACCCAAGGACACACATGTGATTTTTCAAACAACTTTGGTGCACTGGAGCCTGTGCTTGTAGTTCAAATTTGAATTATGCACATTAAATGCCGAGAAACTTAATTAATGTAAAAAAGGCAAAACGAGCCCAGAATAATTCCAAAATTTAGCATGGTACTTCTATTTGGTCTAATCTGGCTATGTAAAAAAATTAAGGCAGGAGAAGGCAGTGTATGTATGTCGTTTCGCACACAGAGGTGACACATTCCTTCTCGGAACCATGAGCATTCTTGAGGGAAGCTCCGGTTAGCAAGAAACTGTCACAGCCCTAGAATTGTTTGCAGATAGTTGCATCAGTGAGCATCATGCATCCTATTATTTTCAAGAAACTTGAAATGAGGAAATTGAAAGCCTCAGAAATCATTTTAAAAGAAGGGCAAGAACCCTTTAAATTGCATTCATTGTTTCCAAAATGACTTCATAAATGTTTGATAATTTTGGCAAGGCTTTGAGACCAAACCAAAAATAGTGAACATTTTTGAAGGAATTATTTTGGGACTTTGAAATTAAATCAATAAGTATTTGAGTTTTGGATTATATTCATTTTTTATAGAATATAATTCAAAAGGCCCTGGAATTATTTATGTGCCTCTGGAAAAGTCCATAATGGCAACATAAAAATATCCAGAAGGTTTTTCCCTATTTTGAATTTATTTTGAATTTTGAATCCGTGGCAAAATGAATAAATAAAAACAAAACAAAACAGAAATAAAACAGAGCAGAGGCCTACCTAGAGCCCACTCACCTGTGGCCTGGCATTGTTGCTGGCGGCCCAGCCCACCAGGCAACATGCTAGTCATCCCCTTCCTCCCGCCAGTGTGCATTGTGCGTGGCGCACGCACAGGAGGCGAGGGCCACCTCCTGCTTGCCACCTCCCGAGCGTCCCCGTGCCCATCCACATCGCCTGGGAGATGCCCCACATCCCCCTCTGCCTTTCCCCTCACCCTCTCCTCTAGCCCCCTCCCCGAGCACGCCGAGAGGGCTCCGCCGTCGCCGTGCTTCACCCGCGTGGCCATCGCCACCCTTTCGTCGCGCCGTCGTGTCTGGAATCTCCGCCGACGAGCACCATGCCTCCACGCAGAAGGAAACAAGCCAGAGAGCTCCACTTTGCCGCCATCTAGTCGTCTTCAACCTCGGCACCCGTTGGATGCCGCTCGTCGATTCACGCGCTAGAGGTCGTCCCCGAGCCCGCTGAACCGCTCTCCGACCTCACTGTGAGCGCCTCTGTTGATTCCCCCTAACCTCGTGGCCCTTTGCTCGTTGTACCCGTCGTTTCACGACGCCCATAGCAAACCGCCGCACATGCTCGTCGCCGGCATCCTCCGATGAGCATTTGGTCATGCCATGGTGCCCGCTAGCCTCTCTAGAGCCCGCAGGCCACTTCGGGCATGCTAACCCGCCCGAGAACCCGCTCTAGGGCCGTCGTCGCACCTGACCGAGCTTCGGTCGCCGCCGCCGACATTGCTGCCGTCTTTGCAGACCACCCCAGCACCTCCCACCACCACCACCCGACGCGCCGCACCGCCAGCTCGCCGTCGCCACAAACCACGCGCGAAACGGTGCTCTGTAGCGCCGTCCCGACCAACGCCGGTGAGCCACCGCCGCGGGATTTGGTCACCGGCGGCAAAACACCGTTCCCTGATGTGGCACTAGCTCAATTAGCGCCTAATTAACCCCCCTCTCACTGACAGCGGGCCCCAGGCCTGGTCAAACCCCAGTCAGCGCTGGGTTTGACCAGGATTAGCCATGTGTCGCTGAAGTGTGGCCCCCACATGTCAGGTTTGACCTGGGTCAACCCAGTTGACTGCTGACGCAGGCATGACGCAGTGCTGACGCAATTAATGATTTTCTGGTTTTAAAAATAATCAGGAAATTCCAGAAAATATCCAAAACTTCTAAAAATCATAGAAAATTAACCGTAACTCCAAATGAAAAGATTTATATATGTAAAATGATCAGAAAAATCCAATCTATCCATCTGTACTAGTTTCATGCATGTTAGAGCAACCTAACCTTTATGTTTAGATGAAACATGATAATGCACTTATATGAGTTCATAGTTTAGGCTTATATTTGAATCTTTGATTCACATAAGCTCAAACCACCGTGGTTTTAGTTGCATTAGCTCAAAACACATCATATTGACATGTCATGATCATGCATCATATTGTGCATTGCATTGAATGTGTTCTTTCTGTGTTTGCCGGTGATTGTTCCCCCTCAGTAGACGTATGTTCCGACAATGAATTCAATGACACCGATGAAGAGCTATATCATCTTCAGAAGTGCCAGGAAAGCAAAACCCTCTTGTTCATTCCGATACAATCCCACTCTCTCGCTATTGCTCTCTTTTACTACATTAGGACAACAACGATTCAATGGTTACATGCTGCGGTAGTTGAACCCCTTTCCTCTGCATGACCTGTCATTGCCACAGTAAATAGATGAAACCAACTAGCATGAGTAGGAGTTGTTTTGAGCCCTGATGTGACTACTCATTCATGCTTGTTTGTCATGCCTGCTATTGCTTAGAGTTGTGTCAGGTCTGATTCATCGGGGATGAATTGGAAAGTTGTGAACATGTCCTACTGTGTGTGAGCTAAGTGTGTTGAACACGATTTGGTAAAGGTATCGATGAGAGGCCATGTAGGAGTACATGGTGGGTTGTTTCATTGGAACCGTCCTTAAGCACCGAGATCTGTATGTGTGATTCAAGAACCAGCTACTACCATGCATTGGGCCCGAAACCAATGGACCCTCTCGGCTTCTTAACCACCCTAGTCCTCTGTCCAGGAGTTGCAATTAGTTTCTGGTGTTTATAGGATATGTGTTGGTGGCCGTGCGTAGCACTGAACCTAGGGGTGGGCTATGATGCGGTAGATACACCGTGGCACGGTGTACCGAGTCGCCCATTTGGTGTCTCGGGAACCCTGTACACATCGTTCGGGGCCGTATGTGGAAACCTCGGCCGGACTCCCTGCAGATGGAACCTGGATATGCAATAAACCTGGACTAGAGACTTGAGTGTTTAGGTAGGCCGTGGCCGACACCCTCGTTGGGCTTCCGCTTGAAGGTTGCCGAGTACATGTCGTGTAAACGACGGTAAGTGGTGAGAGCGTGTATGAAGAAGTACACCCCTGCAGGGTTAACATCATCTATTCGAATAGCCGCGTCCGCGGTAAAGGACTACTTGGTTGCCTATATAGTTCATAGACAAGTGAAAGTGGATACTCTAAAATGCGCAAGATAAGCGTGAGTGCTGTGGATGGCGTTCTTGTAGGGAGACGAGAGCGGATCCATAGTGGTGTGTTGATATGGTGAATATGTGGACTCGTGTGCGCCACCTCAAAAGAGTTACTTCTAGACTTAGTTTAAGATAGCCACCGAGTCAAAGCTGGCTTGCTGCAGTTAAACTCCACCACCCCCTTTGTTGATACCGATGCATATGTAGTTAGTTCTGATGTAAGTCTTGTTGGGTACATTTGTACTCACGTTTTCCTATTTTATGTTTTGCAGAGAGATGTCAGTCTCGCTAGTAGTTCCGTGTGGATGTCGATGTTTAGCTTGATACCTCAGCTACGATCTTGTGCCCTCGGTAGGGTCTTGTAGATAGTCAGACTTCTCAGCCTTTTTCATTTTAGATGTCTGTACTCAGACATTTAAGCTTCCGCATGTGCTTTGATTTGTATGCTATGATTGTTGGGTCATGAGACCCATGTTTGTAATATCTCGCTCCTCGGAGCCTAATGAATAAATACTCTGAGTCATAGAGTTTTGTTGTGATGCCATGTTGTATTTGCACATATCGAGCATATTGTGTGTATGTTATTGAAATGCTTGGTATGTGTGGGATCCGACAACCTAGTTGTTTATCCTTGGTAGCCTATCTTATGGGGAAATGTAGTCTTGTGCTTCCATGAGCCATAGTAGTCCGCTACAGCCCGGTTCACCGGAGTCTTGCTAGCCCAGCACTACTGCCCCGGAACACTTGACTGGCCGGCATGTGATTCACCTCGTTCCTATGTCTGTCCCTTCGGGGAAAGGTCACATGGTGACATTTGGAGTCCTGCCTAGCCTACTACAGCCCGGTTCACCGGAGTCCTGTTAGCCCAGTGCTACAGCCCGGATTCGCACGCTGTTGACCGACATGCTCGATGTTGATTCATGTATGCCTGTCCCCGTAAGTTAGTGCCACTTTGGGTTCACAACTAGTCATGTAGGCCCGGGTTCTCTATCATATGGATGCTAGCGACACTATCATATACGTGAGCCAAAAGGCGCAAACGGTCTTGGGCCATGGTAAGGCGACACCCGTGGGAATACCATGTGTGAGGCTGCAAAGCGATATGAGGTGTTACCGGCTAGATCGATGTGACTTGGAATCGGGGTCCTGACAGCGTTGGTATCAGAGCCTGACTGCCTGTAGGATTACCAAGCCAAACTAGCTGAAGTCATGTCTAGAAATGCTTTAGTTATGTAAGGGAATTGATTGTGGAAGGGAACGTAAGGCTCTTTTTACTCCTTATACCTTATGCCTTCTGATCTGAGTCACCCTCTTCTCTTCTACGGGGATTAAGAACTAGGCTTCTCATCTTTCTATCAGGATCACGTGTTACTAATCCGTAGATTCATAGGATTGTTGGTCTCAAGCCTCGGTTCAGTTTCTACTACTCCAGTGTGTTGTTAAATGGCCTCAGAACCCTGATATGATGTTGTTGAGTGGTTATGCCACCATTTTGCAGGATGTCTCAAATATTTTTGAGCATTTACAGCCGTTATGCTGTCCGAGTCATCCCAGGTTTCTAAATAGTCTGATGCATCTGCAAATCCCTTCTTTCCGTTCCTGGTGTCCCTTTGGGCCAGTTCAACCACACTAATCGATGAGTTGAGGTACTCTATTGCCTCGACATATATGTTGGAGCTATTATTATGACCCTAGGTGTCTTAGGGAGTCACCTAGTAATCTAGCAATGCTTTGTATTCCCAGTGTGATGATTCTGGCCATTAATCCCGAAGCATCCCATGATGCCATTAGTTAGTAGGCATTCTATTCCTGGGTTTTTGAACCCGAGATTCACCCTACTTACTTCATGTTGATAGTGTTTGCTCGTTCCTTTAGGTTATTAGTAACCTTTGCATTAGTCCTCGAGGTCCGTGGTATTTCCTTCTTCCAAATACTATGAACCACTTATGGCAGAAGTTTGTTGGATCAAAAGATCACAATCAGAGTGCTCTTGATGAGTTCTTTGTTCTACATTGTGAATCTGCCAGTTCTACCTTTCTGCATGGGTTATCCAGAAGAAATGTTGAGCTTGCTCGACATACTAATCCATGCATCCACAACTCATAAAATCATATGTTCTTTGAGTTGTCCCTCATTAGTTGTTTTTTTGACCTCCATCTATCAATTTGTAGTCAGGAGTAGTCGTGCACTCGTGTTATCGATGCCTATTACTCTTGTGGTTCGTCAAGCCATTCTATTCCAGAATGACTAGGAGAAACAGACTCCAGTACCTCATCCATATCTAGGATTGGGTCAAAGCAGTTGTAATCCGCAAATCAAATGCCAATCCAGCTTTTGATTTTGTTCTACCTTGGAGTATTACCATCTTTATATCAAGAATGTCATAGAAATTGCACACCATCCTATGAACTCTTGATACAGTGATACTTCTTGCCATCATTATTCATTCCTTGGTCCCCATGTTATCTGACAAGTGAATCATGATGCGTGAAATCTATACTCCTAGCAACTTCGTTGCTTGGTAGTTAATGGACAATAATTTCATTCTTAGCATGTTGGTTACAGAATCATCATCCTAAGATTGATCGTGCTACCTAGCCTTATTCCCAGTGCACTTTTCGATCAATGAGTTAGGATTGTGTCAATCCCTTGCTCTTTTGATCATATCATCTTGCCTCGAAAGCAAGATTGCTCCCGAGCTTAATAACATTTCGGTGGTTTGTGATTTTCCGAATATCTTCTGGGAAGTGTTACCAGGTTGTCACCTGACCGCTATGTTGAGTTCGTGATCAAGTTGGTTTCTTGTAAACCACTCCTTCTCCAAGAATCCATGTTGGATACCCCTGAGCTAGTTGGTTAAGCTAAACAACAACTTGGAGAGTTGGAAGATAAAAGCTTGTCTGGCTTAGTTCGTGTTAAGGGATAACTTTTATGTGTGTGTGTTGAAGAAAGATAAAATCTTCATCGATTGGTCCTCGTGATAAGTTATTGGATCTATTGTCCTATCCAAACTTTGATTTGAGTGTGGGCTATCCTCAAATCAAATCAGAACCAACGATGTTCGTAATGTTGTCTCACTCGTGGTTGATCCCTCGGGCATACACCATTACATCATTTGGTCTGACCAATGCTATCACCATGTTCACTTAATTACGGAATTCCATCTATATGGAAGCCTGGATGGTTTGTTGTTGAGCCCATTGACAACAATTTCATCTTGTCCATGATTCATGTTGACCACGTAAATTAGTGTTGGAAACTTTGTAAGCAATGCTTCGTGCCCCGTTCATGAAGCTTATGCTTGGATGGAAGAAGTGGCTTCCTCGAATTCATGCACATTCTATGCAAGTTGCCGCCGTGAATACGAGAAAGATTGTTTTTGCTTCCTCTGGAATCATCCCAAGTTAGTCACGCATGTGCGAAGTACTCTATGGTTTGATAGGTTGGCCGCCTCCATTCTATATGTGTTTCCTAGCACACCAAGCCACTGAATGACTTGTTCAAGGAGAAGAAGTTCCTTCTAAAGAGCATGCCTTATGCAAGGACTTTGATATCCTAGACGATGGTTCCCCACCAGAACTCGGTGGTGTTTTATTATAAGACTACTACGTGGTCATGCTTGTCTGGGACATCGTGTTCACATGTGTGTAGCAGAACCAGCTCATGTTTTGGAGCTTACTACCATAGTCTGTTTCCCAAGAATCTCGCAACGTCATCTCGAATAATTGTGTTGTGAACTTTCCTTCCAAACATGATGAGTCTGGAATATTCTGACACCAACCAGATCTGAATCTCAGGCAGATATGATGGTTGGAACATTCCCGACATTTGCATTTTGTTCCCAGCTTGCACCGCCTTGTGCCAATTTCCCATGGGCTGCCCTTATCAGTAATTATTGTTTAGGATCATCTTTAGAAGTGGTCCTACCATGGGTCCCATCCATTTCCGATGATAAGAAAAAATCATCCATTGCATTGTCTTCAACAAGGTAGTCCACATCATCCATTCTAGTCAGGGTATGTCATTCTTTCGAACTCCTTCAAACGATTGCTCGAGATTTTCCCTAGGCTGGTATAGAGAATTTTATTGATCTCTGGATCAAAAGTAATTCTTTTTGCCACTTAAGGGATAATTCTACGAGTCATCCTTCTCTAGGGTGTCTCGTTATGGTATCATGGCAACTCAAATCCTCGCTACGTTGACAACCGTTCACCACCCTCTTAGGTGTGGCATTGTTGTCTACCTAGTGAACCCTCGTCATCTATTCCACTCCACCCCTCTATATGTGTACTTTGTGTCTCAGCTCGAGAGATGTTTCAATGTCTCACTCTGTGAGTTGATCCTGAGTTGTTCGATCTTCGATACGATCGATCCTTCTAGAGTTTTCTCTTTCCTCTCATTGTCATGTTAGTTGGAGTTCTCGGGGCAAGACATCGAGAAAATGATGGTGATCGAATCAACGTTCTTATGAAGTGCCACCTGGATCATGAAGATCATGTTAGTTTGCGTTCCCCCTTCTTTTTTTTCCCATGCTTGAATCTCGGGACGAGATTCTTGTTTAGTGGGGGTGAGTTGTCACAACCCTAGAATTGTTTGCAGATAGTTGCATCAGTGAGCATCATGCATCCTATTATTTTCAAGAAACTTGAAATGAGGAAATTGAAAGCCTCAGAAATCATTTTAAAAGAAGGGCAAGAACCCTTTAAATTGCATTCATTGTTTCCAAAATGACTTCATAAATGTTTGATAATTTTGGCAAGGCTTTGAGACCAAACCAAAAATAGTGAACATTTTTGAAGGAATTATTTTGGGACTTTGAAATTAAATCAATAAGTATTTGAGTTTTGGATTATATTCATTTTTTTATAGAATATAATTCAAAAGGCCCTGGAATTATTTATGTGCCTCTGGAAAAGTCCATAATGGCAACATAAAAATATTCAGAAGGTTTTGCCCTATTTTGAATTTATTTTGAATTTTGAATCAGTGGAAAAATGAATAAATAAAAAAAAAACAGAAATAAAACAGAGCAGAGGCCTACCTAGAGCCCACTCACCTGTGGCCTAGCACTGTTGCTGGCGGCCCAGCCCACCAGGCAACATGCCAGTCATCCCCTTCCTCCCGCAAATGTGCACTGTGCGTGGCGCACGCACAGGAGGCGAGGGCCACCTCCTACTTGCCACCTCCCGAGCGTCCCCGTGCCCATCCGCGTCGCCTGGGAGATGCCCCGCATCCCCCTCTGCCTTTCCCCTCACCCTGGAACTCTCTCCCTCTCCTCTAGCCCCCTCCCCGAGCACGCCCGAGAGCGCTCCGCCGTCGCCGTGCTTCACCCGCATGGCCATCGCCCCCTTTCGCCACACCGCCGTGTCCGGATTCTCCGCCGACGAGCACCACGCCTCCACGCAGAAGGAAACAAGCCGGAGAGATCCACTTTGCCGCCATCTGGTCGTCTTCAACCTCGGCATCCGTCAGACGCCGCTCGTCGATTCGCACGCTAGAGGTCGTCCCCGAGCCCACTGAACCGCTCTCCGACCTCACTGTGAGCGCCTCTGTTGATTCCCCCTAACCTCGTGGCCCTTTGCTCGCTGTACCCGTCGTTTCACGACGCCCGTAGCTCACCACCGCACTGTTGGGGAACGTAGCAGAATTTAAAATTTTCTACGCATCACCAAGATCAATCTATGGAGTCATCTAGCAAAGAGGGAGTGAGGAGTGCATCTACATACCCTTGTAGATCGCGCGCAGAAGCGTTCAAGAGAACGGGGTTGATGGAGTCGTACTCGACGTGATTCAAATCACCGATGACCTAGTGCCGAACGGACGACACCTCCGCGTTCAACACATGTACGTTTAGGAAGACGTCTCCTCCTTCTTGATCTAGCAAGGGGGAAGGAGAGGTTGATGAAGATCCAGCAGCACGACAGCGTGGTGGTGGATGCAGCAGGATCCCGGCAGGTCTTCACCAAACGCAAGCGGGGAGGAGAGGTGTTATGGAGGGAGAGGGAGGCGCCAAGAGCAAGGGGTGCGGCCGCCCTCCCTCCCCCCTCTTTATATAGGGGCCTTGGGGGCGCCGGCCCTAGGGAGATGGATCTCCAAGGGGGCGGCGGCCAAGGGTGGCTTCCCCCCTAAGCCAAGTGGGAGGCGCCCCCACCCCTAGGGTTTCCCAACCCTAGGCGCAGGGAAGGCCCAAGGAGGGGGGCGCAGCAGCCCACTAGGGGCTGGTTCCCCACCCAATTCAGCCCATGGGGCCCTCTGGGATAGGTGGCCCCACCCGGTGGACCCCCGGGACCCTTCCGGTGGTCCCGGTACAATACCGGTAACCCCCGAAACCTTCCCGATGGCCAAAACTTGACTTCCCATATATAAATCTTTACCTCCGGACCATTCCGGAACTCCTCGTGACGTCCGTGATCTCATCCGGGACTCTGAACAACTTTCGGGTTACTGCATACTAATATCTCTACAACCCTAGCGTCACCGAACCTTAAGTGTGTAGACCCTATGGGTTCGGGAGACATGCAGACATGACCGAGACGCCTCTCCGGTCAATAACCAACAGCGGGATCTGGATACCCATGTTGGCTCCCACATGCTCCACGATGATCTCATCGGATGAACCACGATGTCGAGGATTCAATCAATCCGTATACAATTCCCTTTGTCAATCTGTACGTTACTTGCCAGAGACTCGATCGTCGGTATCCCAATACCTCGTTCAATCTCGTTACCGGCAAGTCACTTTACTCGTGCCGTAATGCATGATCCCGTGATCAACCACTTGGTCACATTGAGCTCATTATGATGGTGCATTACCGAGTGGGCCCAGAGATACCTCTCCGTCATACGGAGTGACAAATCCCAGTCTCGATTCGTGCCAACCCAACAGATACTTTCGGAGATACCTGTAATGTACCTTTATAGTCACCCAGTTATGTTGTGACGTTTGGCACACCCAAGGCACTCCTACGGTATCCGGGAGTTACACAATCTCATGGTCTAAGGAAATGATACTTGACATTCGGCAAAGCTACAGCAAACGAACTACACGATCTTTGAGCTATGCTTAGGATTGGGTCTTGTCCATCACATCATTCTCCTAATGATGTGATCCCGTTATCAATGACATCCAATGTCCATAGTCAGGAAACCATGACTATCTTTTGATCAACGAGCTAGTCAACTAGAGGCTCACTAGGGACGTGTTGTGGCCTATGTATTCACACATGTATTATGATTTCCGGATAACACAATTATAGCATTAACAATAGACAATTATCATGAACAAAGAAATATAATAATAACCATTTTATTAGTGCCTCTAGGGCATATTTCCAACAGTCTCCCACTTGCACTAGAGTCAATATTCTAGTTACATTGTGATGAATCGAACACCCATGCAGTTCTGGTGTTGATCATGTTTTGCTCTAGGGAGAGGTTTAGTCAACGGATCTGCCACATTCAGGTCCGTATGTACTTTACAAATCTCTATGTCTCTATTTTGAACACTTTCACGAATGGAGTTGAAGCGACGCTTGATATGCCTGGTCTTCCTGTGAAACCTGGGCTCCTTGGCAAGGGCAATAGCTCCAGTGTTGTCACAGAAGAGAGTCATCGGGCCCGACGCATTGGGTATGACTCCTAGGTCGGTAATGAACTCCTTCGCCCAGACTGCTTCTTGTGCTGCCTCCGAGGCTGCCATGTACTCCGCTTCACATGTAGATCCCGCCACAACACTTTGCTTGCAACTGCACCAGCTTACTGCCCCACCATTCAAAATATACACGTATCCGGTTTGTGACTTAGAGTCATCCAGATCTATGTCGAAGCTAGCATCGACGTAACCCTTTACGATGAGCTCTTTGTCACCTCCATACACGAGAAACATGTCCTTAGTCCTTTTCAAGTACTTTAGGATATTCTTGACCGCTGTCCAGTGTTCCATGCCGGGATTACTTTGGTACCTTCCAACCAAACTTACGGCAAGGTTTACATCAGGCCTGGTACACAGCATAGCATACATGATAGAACCTATGGCCGAGGCATAGGGGACGACACTCATCTTTTCTCTATCTTCTGCTGTGGACGGGCATTGAGCCGTGCTCAATCTCGTACCTTCCAGTACAGGCAAGAACCCCTTCTTTGACTGATCCATTTTGAACTTCTTCAATATCTTGTCAAGGTACGTACTCTGTGAAAGACCAATGAGGCGTCTCGATCTATCTCTATAGATCTTGATGTTGAGGAACATAGTAATTTCAAAAAATTTCCTACGCACACGCAAGATCATGGTGATGCATAGCAACGAGAGGGGAGAGTGTGATCTACGTACCCTTGTAGACCGACAGCGGAAGCGTTATGACAACGCGGTTGATGTAGTCGTACGTCTTCACGGCCCGACCGATCAAGCACCGAAACTATGGCACCTCCGAGTTTTAGCACACGTTCAGCTTGATGACGATCCCCGGACTCCGATCCAGCAAAGTGTCGGGGACGAGTTCCGTCAGCACGACGGCGTGGTGACGATCTTGATGTTCTACCGTCACAGGGCTTCGCCTAAGCACCGCTACAATATTATCGAGGATTATGGTGGAAGGGGGCACCGCACACGGCTAAGGAAACGATCACGTGGATCAACTTGTGTGTCTATGGGGTGCCCCCTGCCCCCGTATATAAAGGAGTGGAGGAGGGGAGGGCCGGCCCTCTCTATGGCGCGCCCTAGGGGAGTCCTACTCCCACCGGGAGTAGGATTCCCCTTTTCCTAGTCCAACTAGGAGTCCTTCCATGTAGTAGGAGTAGGAGACAAGGAAGGGGAAGAGGGAAGAGAAGGAAGGAGGGGGCGCCGCCCCTTCCCCTAGTCCAATTCGGACTAGTCAATGGGGGGGCACGCGGCCTGCCTCTCCTTCTCCCCTAAAGCCCAATAAGGCCCATATACTTCTTCCCCCGTATTCCCGTAACTCCCCGGTACTCCGAAAAATACCCGAACCACTCGGAACCTTTCCGATGTCCGAATATAGTCGTCCAATATATTGATCTTTACATCTCGACCATTTCGAGACTCCTCGTCATGTCCCCGATCTCATCCGGGACTCCGAACTCCTTCGATACATCAAAACTCATAAACTCATAATATAACTGTCATCGAAACCTTAAGCGTGCGGACCCTACGGGTTCAAGAAGAATGTAGACATGACCGAGACATGTCTTCGGTCAATAACCAATAGCGGAACCTGGATGCTCATATTGGCTCCTACATATTCTACGAAGATCTTTATCGGTCAGACCGCATAACAACATACGTTGTTCCCTTTGTCATCGGTATGTTACTTGCCTGAGATTCGATCATCGGTATCTCAATACCTAGTTCAATCTCGTTACCAGCAAGTCTCTTTACTCGTTTCGTAATACATCATCTCGCAACTAACTCATTAGTTGCAATGCTTGCAAGGCTTATGTGATGTGCATTACCGAGAGGGCCCAGAGATACCTCTCCGACAATCGAAGTGACAAATCCTAATCTCAAAATACGCCAACCCAACATGTACCTTTGGAGACACCTGTAGAGCTCCTTTATAATCACCCAGTTACGTTGTGACGTTTGGTAGCTCACAAAGTGTTCCTCCGGTAAACAGGAGTTGCATAATCTCATAGTCATAGGAATATGTATAAGTCATGAAGAAAGCAATAGCAACATACTAAACGGTTGAGTGCTAAGCTAACGGAATGGGTCAAGTCAATCACATCATTCTCCTAATGATGTGATCCCGTTAATCAAATAACAACTCTTTGTCTATGGTTAGGAAACATAACCATCTTTGATTAACGAGCTAGTCAAGTAGAGGCATACTAGTGACACTCTTGTTTGTCTATGTATTCACACATGTATTATGTTTCCGGTTAATACAATTCTAGCATGAATAATAAACATTTATCATGAAATAAGGAAATAAATAATAACTTTATTATTGCCTCTAGGGCATATTTCCTTCAGTCTCCCACTTGCACTAGAGTCAATAATCTAGTTCACATTGCCATGTGATTTAACACCAATAGTTCACATCATTATGTGATCAACACTCAAAGGGTTTACTAGAGTCAATAATCTAGTTCACATTGCTATGTGATTAACACCCAAAGAGTACTAAGGTGTGATCATGTTTTGCCTATGAGAGAAGTTTAGTCAACGGGTCTGCCATGTTCAGATCCGTATGTATTTTGCATATTTCTATGTCAACAATGCTCTGCACGGAGCTACTCTAGCTAATTGCTCCCACTTTCAATATGCATCCAGATTGAGAGTTAGAATCATCTGGATCAGTGTCAAAGTTTGCATCGGCGTAACCCTTTACGACGAACCTTTTGTCACCTCCATAATCGAGAAACATATCCTTATTCCACTAAGGATAATTTTGACCGCTGTCCAGTGATCTACTCCTAGATCACTATTGTACTCCCTTGCCAACATCAGTGTAGGGTATACAATAGATCTGGTACACACCATGGCATACTTTATAGAACCTATGGCTGAGGCATAGGCAATGACTTTCATTCTCTTTCTATCTTCTGCCGTGGTTGGGTTTTGAGTCTTACTCAATTTCACACCTTGTAACACAGGCAAGAACTCTTTCTTTGACTGTTCCATTTTGAACTACTTCAAAATCTTGTCAAGGTATGTACTCATTGAAAAACTTATCAAGCGTCCTGATCTATCTCTATAGATCTTGATGCTCAATATGTAAGCAGCTTCACTGAGGTTTTCTTTGAAAAAATCCTTTCAAACACTCCTTTATGCTTTGAAGAATAATTCTACATTATTTCTGATCAACAATATGTCATTCACATATACTTATCAGGAATGTTGTAGTGCTCCCACTCACTTTCTTGTAAATACAGGCTTCACCGCAAGTCTGTATAAAACTATATGCTTTGATCAACTTATCAAAGCGTATATTCCAACTCCGAGATGCTTGCACCAGTCCATAGATGGATCGCTGGAGCTTGCATATTTAGTTAACACCTTTAGGATCGACAAAACCTTCTAGTTGCATCGTATACAACTCTTCTTTAATAAATCCATTAAGGAATGCAGTTTTGTTTATCCATTTGCTAGATTTCATAAAATGCGGCAATTGCTAACATGATTCAGACAGACTTAAGCATAGATACGAGTGAGAAACTCTCATCGTAGTCGGCACCTTGAACTTGTTGAAAACCTTTTGCGACAATTCTAGCTTTGTAGATAGTAACACTACTATCAGCGTCCGTCTTCCTCTTAAAGATCCATTTATTTTCTATGGATTGCCGATCATCGGGCAAATCCATCAAAGTCCATACTTTGTTCTCATACATGGATCATATCTCAGATTTCATGGCCTCAAACCATTTCACGGAATCTGGGCTCATCATCGCTTCCTCATAGTTCGCAAGTTCGTCATGGTCTAGTAACATGACTTCCAGAACAGGATTACCGTACCACTCTGGTTTACCTACGAGATTCGGTAGTAACTTGATCTGAAGTTACATGATCATCATCATTAGCTTCCTCACTAATTGGTGTAGTAGTCACAAGAACAGATTTCTATGATGAACTACTTTCCAATAAGGGAGAAGGTGCAATTACCTTATCAAGTTTTCTACTTTCCTCCCACTCACTTCTTTCGAGAGAAACTCCTTCTCTAGAAAGGATCCATTCTTAGCAATGAATGTCTTGCCTTCGGATCTGTGATAGAAGGTGTACCCAACAGTCTCCTTTGGGTATCCTATGAAGACATATTTCTCCGATTTGGGTTTGAGCTTATCAGGATGAAACTTTTTCATATAAGCATCACAATCCCAAACTTTAAGAAACGACAACTTTGGTTTCTTGCCAAACCACAGTTCAGATTGTGTCGTCTCAACGGACTTAGATGGTGCCCCTTTTTAACATGAATGCAGCTGTCTCTAATGCATGATCCCAAAACGATATTGGTAAATCGGTAAGAAACATCATAGATTGTACTATATCCAATAAAGTACGGTTATGACGTTCGGACACAGCATTATGATGTGGTGTTCCAGGTGGCATGAGTTTGTGAAACTATTCCACATTGTTTTAATTGAAGACCAAACTCGTAACTCAAATATTCGTCTCTGCGATCAGATCATAGAAACTTTATTTTCTTGTCATGATGATTTTCCACTTCACTCTGAAATACTTTGAACTTTTCAGACTTATGTTTCATCAAGTAGATATACTCATATCTGCTTAAATCATCTGTGAAGGTCAGAAAATAATGATACTTGTCGCGAGCTTTAATATTCATCGGACCACATACATCAGTATGTATGATTTCCAACAAATCTGTTGCTCGCTCCATTGTTCCAGAGAACGGAGTCTTTAGTCATCTTGCCCATAAGGCATGGTTCGCAAGCACCAAGTGATTCATAATCAAGTGATTCCAAAATCCCATCAGCATGGAGTTTCTTCATGCGCTTTACACCAATATGACCTAAACGGCAGTGCCACAAATAAGTTGCACTATCATTATTAACTTTGCATCTTTTGGTTTCAATATTATGAATATGTGTATCACTACGATCGAGATCCAATGAACCATTTTCATTGGGTGTGTAACCATATAAGGTTTTATTCATGTAAACAGAACAACAATTTATTCTCTAACTTAAATGAATAACCGTATTACAATAAACATGATCAAATCATATTCATGCTCAATGCAAACACCAAATAACACTTATTTAGGTTCAACACTAATCCCAAAAGTATAGGGAGTGTGCGATGATGATCATATCAATCTTGGAACCACTTCCAACACACATTGTCACTTCACCCTTAACTAGTCTCTGTTTATTCTGCAACTCCCGTTTCGAGTTACTAATCTTAGCAACTGAACTAGTATCTAAAACTGAGGGGTTGCTATAAACACTAGTAAAGTACACATCAATAACATGTATATCAAATATACTTATGTTCACTTTGCCATCCTTCTTATCCGCCAATCACTTGGGGTAGTTCCGCTTCCAGTGACCAGGTCCTTTGCAGTAGAAGCACTTAGTCTTAGGCTTAGGACCAGACTTGGGCTTCTTCACTTGAGCAGCAACTTGCTTGCTGTTTTTCTTGAAGTTCCCCCTTTTCCCTTTGCCCTTTTCTTGAAACTAGTGATCTTGTTAACCATCAACACTTGATGCTCTTTCTTGATTTCTACCTTCATCGATTTCATCATCATGAAAAGCTCGGGAGTCGTTTTCGTCATCCCTTGCATACTATAGTTCATCACGAAGTTCTACTAACTTGGTGATGGTGACTAGAGAATTCTGCCAATCACTATCTTATCTGGAAGATTAACTCCCACTTGATTCAAGCAATTGTAGTACCCATACAATCTGAGCACATGCTCACTAGTTGAGCGATTCTCCTCCATCTTTTAGCTATAGAACTTGTTGGAGACTTCATATCTCTCAACTCGGGTATTTGCTTGAAATATTAACTTCAACTCCTGGAACATCTCATATGGTCCATGACGTTCAAAACGTCTTTGAAGTCCCGATTCTAAGCCGTTAAGCATGGTGCACTAAACTATCGAGTAGTCATCATATTTAGCTAGCCAAACGTTCATAATGTCTGCATCTGCTCCTGCAATAGGTCTGTCACCTAGCGGTGCATCAAGGACATAATTCTTCTGTGCAGCAATGAGGATAAACCTCAGATCACGGATCCAATCCGCATCATTGCTACTAACATCTTTCAACACAATTTTCTCTAGGAACATATCAAAATAAACACAGGGAAGCAACAACGCGGGCTATTGATCTACAACATGATTTGCAAAATACTACCAGGACTAAGTTCATGATAAATTTAAGTTCAATTAATCATATTACTTAAGAACTCCCACTTAGACAGACATCTCTCTAGTCATTTAAGTGATCACGTGATCCAAATCAACTAAACCATGTCCGATCATCACGTGAGATGGAGTAGTTTTCAATGGTGAACATCACTATGTTGGTCATATCTACTATATGATTCATGTTTGACCTTTCAGTCTCCGTGTTCCGAGGCCATATCTGTATATGCTTGGCTCGTCAAGTATAACCTGAGTATTCCGCGTGTGCAACTGTTTTGCACCCGTTGTATTTGAACGTAGAGCCTATCACACCCGATCATCACGTGGTGTCTCAGCACGAAGAACTTTCGCAACGGTGCATACTCAGGGAGAACACTTCTTGATAATTAGTGAGAGGTCATCTTAAAATGCTACCGTCAAACTAAGCAAAATAAGATGTATAAAAAGATAAACATCATATGCAATCAAAATATGTGACATGATATGGCCATCATCATCTTGCACCTTTGATCTCCATCTCCAAAGTATTGTCATGATCTCTATCGTCACCGGCATGACACCATGATCTTCATCATCTTGATCTATATCAATGTGTCGTCACGTGGACGTCTCGCCAACTATTTCTCTTGCAACTATTGCTATCGCATAGCGATAAAGTAAAGCAATTATTGGCGCTTGCATCTTATGCAATAAAGAGACGACCATAAGGCTTTTGCCAGTTGCCGATAACTTCAACAAAACATGATCATCTTATACAAAAAGTTATATCTCATCACGTCTTGACCATATCACATCACAACATGCCCTGCAAAAACAAGTTAGACGTCCTCTACTTTGTTGTTGCAAGTTTTACGTGGCTGCTACGGGCTTAGCAAGAACCGTTCTTACCTACGCATCAAAAACCACAATGATAGTTTGTCAAGTTGGTGCTGTTTTAACCTTCGCAAGGACCGGGCGTAGCCACACTCGGTTCAACTAAAGTTGGAGAAACTGACACCCGCTAGCCACCTGTGTGCAAAGCACGTCGGTAGAACCAGTCTCGCGTAAGCGTACGCGTAATGTCGGTCCGGGCCGCTTCATCCAACAATACCGCCGAACCAAAGTATGACATGCTGGTAAGCAGTATGACTTATATCGCCCACAACTCACTTGTGTTCTACTCGTGCATATAACATCAACACATAAAACCTAGGCTCGGATGCCACTGTTGAGGAACGTAGTAATTTCAAAAAAATTCTGACGCACACGCAAGATCATGATGATGCATAGCAACGAGAGGGGAGAGTGTGATCTACGTACCCTTGTAGACCGACAGCGGAAGCATTATGACAACGCGGTTGATGTAGTCGTCCATCTTCATGGCCCGACCGATCAAGCACCGAAACTACGGCACCTCCGAGTTTTAGCACATGTTCAGCTCGATGACGATCCCCGGACTCCGATCCGGCAAAGTGTCGGGGAAGAGTTCCGTCAGCACGACGGCGTGGTGACGATATTGATGTTCTACCGTCGCAGGGCTTCGCCTAAGCACCGCTACAATATTATCAAGGATTATGGTGGAAGGGGGCACCGCACACGGCTAAGAAAACGATCACGTGGATCAACTTGTGTGTCTATGGGGTGCCCCCTGCCCCCATATATAAAGGAGTGGAGGAGGGGAGGGTCGGCCCTCTCTATGGCGCGCCCTAGGGGAGTCCTACTCCCACCGGGAGTAGGATTCCCCTTTTCCTAGTCCAACTAGGAGTCCTTCCATGTAGTAGAAGTAGGAGACAAGGAAGGGGAAGAGGGAAGAGAAGGAAGGAGGGGGCGCCACCCCTTCCCCTAGTCCAATTCGGACTAGTCAATGGGGGGGGCGCGCGTGGCCTGCCTCTCCTTCTCCCCTAAAGCCCAATAAGGCCCATATACTTCTTCCCCCGTATTCCCGTAACTCCCCGGTACTCCGAAAAATACCCGAACCACTCGGAACCTTTCCGATGTCCGAATATAGTCGTCCAATATATCGATCTTTACGTCTCGACCATTTCAAGACTCCTCGTCATGTCCCCGATCTCATCCGGGACTCCGAACTCCTTCGGTACATCAAAACTCCTAAACTCATAATATAACTGTCATCGAAACCTTAAGCGTGCGGACCCTACGGGTTCGAGAACACTGTAGACATGACCGAGACATGTCTCCGGTCAATAACCAATAGCGGAACCTGGATGCTCATATTGGCTCCTACATATTCTACGAAGATCTTTATCGGTCAGACCGCATAACAACATACGTTGTTCCCTTTGTCATCGGTATGTTACTTGCCTGAGATTCGATCGTCGGTATCTCAATACCTAGTTCAATCTCGTTACCGGCAAGTCTCTTTACTCGTTTCGTAATACATCATCTCGCAACTAACTCATTAGTTTCAATGCTTGCAAGGCTTATGTGATGTGCATTACCGAGAGGGCCCAGAGATACCTCTCCGACAATCGGAGTGACAAATCCTAATCTCGAAATACGCCAACCCAACATGTACCTTTGGAGACACCTGTAGAGCTCCTTTATAATCACCCAGTTACGTTGTGACGTTTGGTAGCTCACAAAGTGTTCCTCCGGTAAACGGGAGTTGCATAATCTCATAGTCATAGGAACATGTATAAGTCATGAAGAAAGCAATAGCAACATACTAAATGATCGAGTGCTAAGCTAACGGAATGGGTCAAGTCAATCACATCATTCTCCTAATGATGTGATCCCGTTAATCAAATAACAACTCTTTGTCTATGGTTAGGAAACATAACCATCTTTGATTAATGAGCTAGTCAAGTAGAGGCATACTAGTGACACTCTTGTTTGTCTATGTATTCACACATGTATTATGTTTCCGGTTAATACAATTCTAGCATGAATAATAAACATTTATCATGAAATAAGGAAATAAATAATAACTTTATTATTGCCTCTAGGGCATATTTCCTTCACTTGATGCCTAATATATAAGCAGCTTCTCCAAGGTCCTTCATTGAAAAACACTTGTTCAAGTAGGCCTTTATGCTTTCCAAGAATTCTATATCATTTCCCATCAACAGTATGTCATCCACATACAATATGAGAAATGCTACAGAGCTCCCACTCACTTTCTTGTAAATGCAGGCTTCTCCATAAGTCTGCGTAAACCCAAATGCTTTGATCATATCATCAAAATGAATGTTCCAACTTCGAGATGCTTGCACCAGCCCATAAATCGAGCGTTGGAGCTTGCACACCTTGTCAACATTCTTAAGATCGACAAAACCTTCCGGCTGCATCATATACAATTCTTCCTTAAGGAAACCATTAAGGAAAGCCGTTTTGACGTCTATTTGCCATATCTCATAATCATAGAATGCGGCAACTGCTAACATGATTCGGACGGACTTCAGCTTCGCTACGGGTGAGAAAGTCTCATCGTAGTCAACCCCTTGAACTTGTCGATAACCCTTAGCGACAAGCCGAGCTTTATGGATGGTCACATTACCATCCACGTCTGTCTTCTTCTTAAAGATCCATTTATTTTCTATGGCTCGCCGATCAACGGGCAAGTCAGTCAAAGTCCATACTTCATTTTCATACATGGATCCTATCTCGGATTTCATGGCTTCCAGCCATTTGTCGGAATTCGGGCCCACCATCGCTTCTTCATAGTTCGAAGGTTCACCGTTGTCTAACAACATGATTTCCAAGACAGGGTTGTCGTACCACTCTGGTGCGGAGCGTGTCCTCGTGGACCTATGAAGTTCAGTAGCAACTTGATCTGAAGTTTCATGATCATCATCATTAACTTCCTCTCTAGTCGGTGCAGGCACCTCAGGAACATTTTCTTGAGCTGCGCCACTTACCGGTTCAAGAGGTAATACTTCATCAAGTTCTACTTTCCTCCCACTTATTTCTTCCGAGAGAAACTCTTTCTCTAGAAAGGACCCATTCTTGGCAACAAAGATCTTGCCTTCGGATCTGAGGTAGAAGGTATACCCAACAGTTTCTTTAGGGTATCCTATGAAGACGCATTTTTCCGACTTGGGTTCGAGCTTTTCAGGTTGAAGTTTCTTGACATAAGCATCGTATCCCCAAACTTTTAGAAACGACAGCTTAGGTTTCTTCCCAAACCATAATTCATACGGTGTCGTCTCAACGGATTTCGACGGAGCCCTATTTAAAGTGAATGCGGCAGTTTCTAAAGCATAGCCCCAAAATGACAGCGGTAAATCGGTAAGAGACATCATAGATCGCACCATATCCAATAGAGTGCGATTACGACGTTCGGACACACCATTACGCTGAGGTGTTCCAGGCGGCGTGAGTTGTGAAACTATTCCACATTTTCTTAAGTGTGTGCCAAATTCGTGACTCAAGTATACTCCCCCACGATCTGATCGCAAGAACTTGATTTTCTTGTCACGTTGATTCTCAACCTCACTCTAAAATTCCTTGAACTTTTCAAAGGTCTCAGACTTGTGTTTCATTAAGTAGACATACCCATATCTACTCAAGTCATCAGTGAGGGTGAGAACATAACGATAGCCACCACGAGCCTCAACACTCATTGGACCGCACACATCAGTATGTATGATTTCCAATAAGTTGGTTGCTCGCTCCATTGTTCCTGAGAACGGAGTCTTGGTCATTTTACCCATGAGGCATGGTTCGCACGTGTCAAATGATTCGTAATCAAGAGACTCTAAAAGTCCATCTGCATGGAGCTTCTTCATGCATTTGACACCTATGTGACCAAGGCGGCAGTGCCACAAGTATGTGGGACTATCATTATCAACCTTACATCTTTTTGTATTCACACTATGAATATGTGTAGCATTATGCTCGAGATTCATTAAGAATAAACCATTCACCATCGGAGCATGACCATAAAACATATCTCTCATATAAATAGAACAACCATTATTCTCGGATTTAAATGAGTAGCCATCTCGAATTAAACGAGATCCTGATACAATGTTCATGCTCAAAGCTGGCACTAAATAATAATTATTGAGGTTTAAAACTAATCTCGTAGGTAAATGTAGAGGCAGCGTGCCGACGGCGATCACGTCGACCTTGGAACCATTCCCGACACGCATCGTCACCTCGTCCTTCGCCAGTCTCCGCTTATTCCGCAGCTCCTACTTTGAGTTACAAATGTGAGCAACCGCACCGGTATCAAATACCCAGGAGCTACTACGAGTACTGGTAAGGTACACATCAATTACTTGTATATCACATATACCTTTAGTGTTGCCGGCCTTCTTGTCCGCTAAGTATTTGGGGCAGTTCCGCTTCCAGTGACCACTTCCCTTGCAATAAAAACACTCAGTTTCGGGCTTGGGTCCATTCTTTGGCTTCTTCCCGGCAGCTTGCTTACCGGGCGCGGCAACTCCCTTGCCGTCCTTCTTGAAGTTCTTCTTACCCTTGCCTTTCTTGAACTTAGTGGTTTTATTCACCATCAACACTTGATGTTCCTTTTTGATTTCCACCTCTGCTGATTTTAGCATTGAATATACCTCAGGAATGGTCTTTTCCATCCCCTGCATATTGAAGTTCATCACAAAGCTCTTTTAGCTTGGTGGAAGCGACTGAAGGATTCTGTCAATGACCGCGTCATCCGGGAGATTAACTCCCAGCTGAGTCAAGCGGTTATGCAACCCAGACATTTTGAGTATGTGCTCACTGACAGAACTATTTTCCTCCATCTTACAGCTGAAGAACTTGTCGGAGACTTCATATCTCTCGACCCGGGCATGAGCTTGAAAAACCATTTTCAGCTCTTCGAACATCTCATATGCTCCGTGTCTCTCAAAACGCTTTTGGAGCCCCGGTTCTAAGCTGTAAAGCATGCCGCACTGAACGAGGGAGTAATCATCAGCACGTGACTGCCAAGCGTTCATAACGTCTTGGTTCTCTGGGACAGGTGCGTCACCTAGTGGTGCTTCTAGGACATAATCTTTCTTGGCAGCTATGAGGATGATCCTCAGGTTCCGGACCCAGTCCATATAGTTGCTGCCATCGTCTTTCAGCTTGGTTTTCTCTAGGAACGCGTTGAAGTTGAGGACAACGTGGGCCATTTGATCTACAAGACATATTGTAAAGATTTTAGACTAAGTTCATGATAATTAATTTCATCTAATCAAATTAGTCAATGAACTCCCACTCAGATAGACATCCCTCCAGTCATCTAAGTGAAACATGATCCGAGTTAACTAGGCCGTGTCCGATCATCACGTGAGACGGACTAGCCAACATCGGTGAACATCTTCATTTTGATCGTATCTTCTATACGACTCATGCTCGACCTTTCGGTCTTCCGTGTTCCGAGGCCATGTCTGTACATGCTAGGCTCGTCAAGTCAACCTAAGTGTATTGCGTGTGTAAATCTGGCTTACACCCGTTGTATTCGAACGTTAGAATCTATCACACCCGATCATCACGTGGTGCTTCGAAAGAACGAACCTTCACAACGGTGCACAGTTAGGGGGAACACTTTCTTGAAATTATTACGAGGGATCATCTTATTTAAGCTACCGTCGTTCTAAGCAAATAAGATGTAAAACATGATAAACATCACATGCAATCAAATAGTGACATGATATGGCCAATATCATTTGCTCCTTTTGATCTCCATCTTCGGGGCTCCATGATCATCGTTGTCACCGGCATGACACCATGATCTCCATCATCATGATCTCCATCATCGTGTCTTCTTGAAGTTGTCTCGTCATCTATTACTTCTACTACTATGGCTAACGCTTTAGCAATAAAGTAAAGTAATTACATGACATTTATGTTGACACGCAGGTCATAAATAAATAAAGACAACTCCTATGGCTCCTGCCTGTTGTCATACTCATCGACATGCAAGTCGTGATTCCTATTACAAGAACATGATCATCTCATACATCACATATATCATTCATCACATCCTTTGGCCATATCACATCACAAAACACTTGCTGCAAAAACAAGTTAGACATCCTCTAATTGTTGTTGCAAGTTTTTACGTGGCTGCTATAGGTT
Organism: Triticum urartu; assembly: GCF_056163025.1. Classification (NCBI taxonomy): domain Eukaryota; kingdom Viridiplantae; phylum Streptophyta; class Magnoliopsida; order Poales; family Poaceae; genus Triticum; species Triticum urartu. The sequence goes on from NC_141876.1 coordinate 561,339,334, forward strand.
TCTAGCAAGAACGTTTCTTACCTACGCCAAAACCACAACGTGAATTGCCAACTTCTATTTACCCTTCACAAGGACCCTGTTCATCGAATCCGATCTGACTAAAGTGGGAGAGACAGACACCCGCCAGCCACCTTATGCAACTAGTGCATGTCAGTCGGTGGAACCAGTCTCACGTAAGCGTACGTGTAAGGTCGGTCTGGGCCGCTTCATCCCACGATGCCGCCGAATCAAGATAAGACTAGTAACGGCAAGCAAATTGACAATATCGACGCCCACAACTGCTTCGTGTTCTACTCGTGCATAGTAACTATGCATAGACCTAGCTCATGATGCCACTGTTGGGGAACGTAGCAGAATTTTAAAATTTTCTACGCATCACCAAGATCAATCTATGGAGTCATCTAGCAAAGAGGGAGAGAGGAGTGCATCTACATACCCTTGTAGATCGCGCGCGGAAGCGTTCAAGAGAACGGGGTTGATGGAGTCGTACTCGACGTGATTCAAATCACCGATGACCTAGTGCTGAACGGATGACACCTCCGCGTTCAACACATGTACGGTTAGGAAGACGTCTCCTCCTTCTTGATCCAGCAAGGGGGAAGGAGAGGTTGATGAAGATCCAGCAGCACGACGGCGTGGTGGTGGATGTAGCAGGATCCCGGCAGGGCTTCGCCAAGCGCAAGCGGGGAGGAGAGGTGTTACGGAGGGAGAGGGAGGCGCCAAGAGCAAGGGGTGCGCCTGCCCTCCCCCCTCTTTATAAAGGGGCCTTGGGGGGGCGCCGGCCCTAGGGAGATGGATCTCCAAGGGGGCGGCGGCCAAGGGTGGCTTCCCCCCCCCCCAAGCCAAGTGGGGGCGCCCCACCCCTAGGGTTTCCCAACCCTAGGCGCAGGGCAGGCCCAAGGGGGGGGGCACCAGCCCACTAGGGGCTGGTTCCCCACCCAATTCAGCCCATGGGGACCTCTAGGATAGGTGGCCCCACCCGGTGGACACCCGGGACCCTTCCGGTGGTCCCGGTACAATACCGGTAACCCCCGAAACCTTCCCGATGGCCAAAACTTGACTTCCCATATATAAATCTTTACCTCTGGACCATTCCAGAACTCCTCGTGACGTCCATGATCTCATCTGGGACTCCGAACAACTTTCGGGTTACTGCATACTAATATCTCTACAACCCTAGCGTCACCGAACCTTAAGTGTGTAGACCCTATGGGTTCGGGAGACATGCAGACATGACCGAGACGCCTCTGTGGTCAATAACCAACAGCGGGATCTGGATACCCATGTTGGATCCCACATGCTCCACGATGATCTCATCGGATGGACCATGATGTCGAGGATTCAATCAATCCGTATACAATTCCCTTTGTCAATCGGTACGTTACTTGCCCGAGACTCGATCGTCGGTATCCCAATACCTCGTTCAATCTCGTTACTGGCAAGTCACTTTACTCGTGCCGTAATGCATGATCCCATGATCAACCACTTGGTCACATTGAGCTCATTATGATGATGCATTACCGAGTGTGCCCAGAGATACCTCTCCGTCATACGGAGTGACAAATCCCAGTCTTGATTCGTGCCAACCCAACAGATACTTTCGGAGATACCTGTAATGTACCTTTATAGTCACCCAGTTATGTTGTGACGTTTGGCACACCCAAGGCACTCCTACGGTATCCGGGAGTTGCACAATCTCATGGTCTAAGGAAATGATACTTGACATTTGGAAAAGCTACAGCAAACGAACTACACGATCTTTGAGCTATGCTTAGGATTGGGTCTTGTCCATCACATCATTCTCCTAATGATGTGATCCCGTTATCAATGACATCCAATGTCCATAGTCAGGAAACCATGACTATCTTTTGATCAACGAGCTAGTCAACTAGAGGCTCACTAGGGACGTGTTGTGGTCTATGTATTCACACATGTATTACGATTTCCGGATAACACAATTATAGCATGAACAATAGACAATTATCATGAACAAAGAAATATAATAATAACCATTTTATTATTGCCTCTAGGGCATATTTCCAACACGCACGTGCTCCTCGCCGGCATCCTCCGGTGACCATTTGGTCACGCCAAGGTGCCCGCTAGCCTCTGTAGGGCCCGTAGGCCACTTCGGGCATGCTAACCCGCCTGAGCACCCGCTCTAGGGTCGTCGTTGCACCTTACCGAGCTTCGGTCGCCTCCGCCGACGTCGCTGCCGTCTTTGCAGACCACCCCAGCACCTCCCACCACCACCACCCGACGCGCCGCACCGCCAGCTCGCCGTAGCCGCAAACCACGCGTGAAACGGTGCTCTGTAGCACCGTCCCGACCAACGCCGGCGAGCCACCGCCGCGGGATTTGCTCACCGGCGGCAAAACGCCGTTCCCTGACGTGGCACTAGCTCAATTAGCGCCTAATTAACCCCCCTCTCACTGACAGCGGGCCCCAGGCCTGGTCAAACCCTAGTCAGCGCTGGGTTTGACCGGGATTAGCCCTGTGTCGCTGAAGTGTGGCCCCCACACGTCAGGTTTGACCTGGGTCAACCCAGTTGACTGCTGACGCAGGCATGATACAGTGCTGACACAATTAATGATTTTCTGGTTTTAAAAATAATCAGGAAATTCCAAAAAATATCCAAAACTTCTAAAAATCATAGAAAATTAACCGTAACTCCAAATGAAAAGATTTATATATGTAAAATGATCAAAAAAATCCAATCTATCCATCTGTACTAGTTTCATGCATGTTAGAGCAACCTAACCTTGCTGTTTAGATGAAACATGATAATGCACTTATATGAGTTCATAGTTTAGGCTTGTATTTGAATCTTTGATTCAAATAAGCTCAAAGCACCCTGGTTTTAGTTGCATTAGCTCAAAACACATCATATTGACATGTCATGATCATGCATCATATTGTGCATTGCATTGAATGTGTTCTTTCTGTGTTTGCCGGTGATTGTTCCCCCTCGGTAGACGTATGTTCCGACGGTGAATTCAATGACAGCGATGAAGAGCTATATCATCTTCAGAAGTGTCAGGCAAGCAAAACCCCCTTGTTCATTCCGATACAATCCCACTCTCTCGCTACTGCTCTCTTTTACTACATTAGGACAACAATGATTCAATTGTTACATGCTGCGGTAGTTAAACCCCTTTCCTCTGCATGACCTGTCATTGCCACAGTAAATAGATGAAACCCACTAGCATGAGTAGGAGTTGTTTTGATGTGCCTACTCATTCATGCTTGTTTGTCATGCCTGCTATTGCTTAGAGTTGTGTCAGGTCTGATTCATCGGGGATGAATTGGAAAGTTGTGAACATGTGCTACTGTGTGTGAGCTAAGTGTGTTGAACACGATTTGGTAAAGGTATCGATGAGAGGCCATGTAGGAGTACATGGTGGATTGTTTCATTGGAACCACCCTTAAGCACCGAGATATGTATGTGTGATTCAAGAACCAGCTACTACCATGCATTGGGCCCGTGTTTATAGGATATGTGTTGGCGGCCGTGCGTAGCGCTACTACCATCCATCTGTACTAACTTCTCAGCCTTTTTTCATTTGTAGATGTCTGTACTCAGACATGTTAAGCTTCTGCATGTGCTTTGATTTGTATGCTATGATTGTTGGGTCATGAGACCCATGTTTGTAATATCTCGCTCCTCGGAGCCTAATGAATAAATACTCTGAGTCGTAGTGTTTTGTTGTGATGCCATGTTGTATTTGCACATATCGAGCATATTATGTGTATGTTATTGAAATGCTTGGTATGTGTGGGATCCGACAACCTAGTTGTTTATCCTTGGTGGCCTCTCTTATGGGGAAATGTAGTCTTGTGCTTCCATGAGCCATAGTAGTCCGCTATAGCCCGGTTCACCGGAGTCCTGCTAGCCCAGCACTACTGCTCTGGAACACTTGACCGGCCGGCATGTGATTCACCTCGTTCCTATGTCTGTCCCTTCGGGGAAATGTCACGTGGTGACATCCGGAGTCCTGCCTAGCCTGCTATAGCTCGAATTCGCATGCTGTTGACCGACATGCTCGATGTTGATTCATGTATGCATGTCCCCGTAAGTTAGTGCCACTTTGGGTTCACAACTAGTCATGTCAGCCTGGGTTCTCTGTCATATGGATGCTAGCGACACTATCATATACATGAGCCAAAAGGCGCAAACAGTCCCGGGCCATGGTAAGGCGACACCCGTGGGAATACCATGCGAGAGGCCGCAAAGCGATATGAGGTGTTACCGGCTAGATCGAAGTGACTTGGAATCGGGGTCCTGACAGAAACTTACACCAAAGCTTGTCCTAATTCGGCCAAAAAAATTACCGCAGCATGTTGGTGCCATGTCATGACACCATGCCAAGTTTCATGATTTTCATGCGTGTTTTGGAATTACAGGAATAAGAAACCAAATTTCTCAATCTTTCCGGCCGAGCCACGATGCCCAGATGTTTAAATTTTACTCCAATCTGTTGCATGGGACCTAGAAATTCACCCAAGGACACACATGTGATTTTTCAAACAACTTTGGTGCAATGGAGCATGTGCTTGTAGTTCAAATTTGAATTATGCATATTAAATGCCCAGAAACTCAATTAACGTACAAAAGGCCAAATGAACCCGGAGTAATTCCAAAATTTAGCATGGTACTTCTATTTGGTCTAATCTGGCTGTGTAAAAAAATTAAGGCGGGAGAAGACAGTGTACGTATGTCGTTTCGCACACGGAGGTGACACATTCCCTCTCGGAACCACGAGCCTTCTTGAGGGAAGCTCTGGTTTGCAAGAAGCCTACACCAAAGCTTGTCCCAATTCGGCCAAAACAATTACCGCAGCATGTTGGTGCCATGTCATGAGACCATGCCAAGTTTCATGATTTTTAGGCGTGTTTTGGAATTACAGGAATTAAAAAACCAAGTTTCTCAAACTTTTTGGCCAAGCCACGATGCCCAGATGTTTGAATTTCAGTCCCATCTCTTGCATGGGACCTAGAAATTCACCCAAGGACACACATGTGATTTTTCAAACAACTTTGGTGCACTAGAGTCTGTGCTTGTAGTTCAAATTTGAATTATGCACATTAAATGTCCAGAAACTCAATTAATGTATAAAAAGGCCAAACGAACCTGAAATAATTCCAAAATTTAGCACGGTACTTCTATTTGGTCTAATCTGCCTGTGTAAAAAAATTAAGGCGGGAGAAGGTAGTGTACGTTTGTCGTTTCGCACATGGAGGTGACACATTCCCTCTCAGAACCAGGAGCCTTCTTGAGGGAAGCTCCGGTTTGCAAGAAGCTTACACCAAAGCTTGTCCCAATTCGGCCAAAAAAATTACTGCAACATGTTGGTGCCATGTCCTGACACCATGCCAAGTTTCATGATTTTCAACCGTGTTTTGGATTTACAGGAATTAAAAACCAAGTTTCTCAATCATTCCGGCTGAGCCACGACACCCAGATGTTTGAATTTTATTCCCATTTCTTGCATGGGACCTATAAATTCACCCGAAGACACACATGTGATTTTTCAGCAAACTTTGATGCATTGGAGCATGTGCTTGTAGTTCAAATTTGAATTATGCACATTAAATGCCCAGAAACTCAATTAATGCATAAAAATGCCAAATGAACCCAGAATAATTCCAAATTTAAACACAACACTCATGTACTAGTTGCATGTTCACTGTATGTAAATGTTCTAGCAATTCAAACACCATCCTTTCCCTCTGTAACACCATTTTGTCTTTCAAAACATAATGAAAAAAATCAGGTATACCACAAACAGTTTACTAGAAAGAATCGTGTGGGATGCGATATAAAATATCTTGGCGCACCGTCTTGTCTGGCTTACGTAGGAAGCTTCGTTGTCTACAGTCCACCACCCCTTCTTGAACCACACTTGCGCGCCAGTTTCTCGCGGCACCGAGCGAAATTTTTTCCCACCACGGAAATATCTATCTCCCCGCCCCCTTCCTCCTACCAAAAGCCACATTTTCACTGTTCCTCCTTGCTTTCGAAGTTGAAACCTTCACTACTGCTTTCTGGCAGCTTAGCCTCCTCGCCGGCGACCCTTCTTCTTGCAGCGTCGCCTCCTCATCGGCTACCCTTCTTCTTGCAGCGCCGCCTCCTCGCCGGCGACCCTTCTTCTTGCAGCGCCGCCTCCTCGCCGACGACCCTTCTTCTTGCTGCGCGGCCTCCTCACCGCCGACCCTTCTTGCTGCGCGGCCTCGTCGATATGGTTAGGTAATCCACACACCACCCACACCATCCTCCTCATTTCCCATCCCACATGCCCCGACTGACGGAGCGACACCTTCCACCGAAATCACTGCCCCCTCCTCCAATTAAGCGCCACCCATAGCCATTTTACACGCAGTATAACGTGGAGCTGAGTAGCATGCGGCCGCACACGCGAACGAGGTCGCTATGGCTGACATGCGTGTTGACCGCCAGATCTTGGAGGAGCACCTCGTCTTCGAGGCCACCGTCGACACTGCCGCGTGGTTGTCTACTTTAAAATACAGTTCGTGATGTTTTCTCGAGGCCACCACCAGTGCCTTCTAGTGATTTGTCCTCTGTAATGTTAATATGCAATCTGATATTCAGTTAACAGTTTGGTCCTCTGAAATGTAATGTTCAATTAACACTTTGGTCCAACAATTGCTACATTTCGTAGTATAGTTCTCAAGCATTCTTTGTTTTGTTAACTATCTTATCTTCTAGTACATGTTTCTATTCTGCAATGTCATGCTCAGTTAACTATTTTGGTTCATTTGGTCTGCTGTCCATTTAACTGTTTGGTTCAGTTCTGCAATTTGATTTTCATTTTCTGTGGGTACAATTTTGTATTGTTATGCATGTGACACCAATCGAATTTGGCTGTACTCAATACATATTCTACTGATAGCATGGCAACTCTCAGTTAACCTGATCAAGATCTTCCTTATGTGTGTTGCAGGGAAACAATGGGAGACACTGCAGTTTACCATCGAGGTTTGTTCAAGCAGGGTCCTTTGGCTAATAGCACATTATTGTGCAGTTGCAAGAATCATTCTAATATTTTGGTTTCTTACAATTTGGTCTTGCACATGTAGGTCCTACTGTCAGAGGCTTAGACCCACTATTCGACCCATTTTGCATATGGGGAAATGAGATGTCCATGAATATCAATCAAGTCAAGAAACTCAGAAAGATTGTTAGGATGAAGAAACCTGCGACGAATAATAGCAAGATCTTTGTTTGCACAATGAATAAGACATCAGTCAACTATAGGATGGTACCAACTCTTTTACCTTGTTTTTACCCCTTGCGCCATTTCAAAATTTACAACGGCGATTTATGCATAGCTTTGTTTTTAGTACTTTTCAAAGCAGTTCACTGACGATTACCTCTCAAACCACCTGCATGGTCAAGAGGCGAGGAAGGTATTCATTCAACACCCACGGTACAATATTGAAGTCTTGCTAAAGAGGACGAAGGTTGGGCGGGCAATTATCCATAGCCACTGGCCTAAAGTTGCAAGGACATTCAACATCACTGAAGGCTCAATATTTGCCTTCCGCTTCTGCAGTTTCCCAGATGAGATTCATCTGTCTATTTACCGTGTATGATGCTACTTTCCAAAGGTTTTTGATGCTGCATGTGAAACTTGGTTCTGTTGTGTAATGGCGTAACTGAGTGCCGAAGCTATCTGATGTAATTCGATTATGAAATCTTGGTTGCTTTTATACGGATATGAAATATCTAGCATGTTTTATAAGAAATATCAGTTTGATTAGTACATGGATTATCAATAATAGGCTAATTACCCTGCTTATTGGGGTTTTCTATTGCAAACGGTTACTCACACAACACCATGGGCGATGAACTCAAACAACCCGCACGGTTTCTAGAAAGTAGGCGTGCTGGATCAACTAACAATCACACACGGCTTCCGGCAGCGAACTATTTGCGTTAGGCCACCTTGCGCACATGTTTCCACACAAAGAACAGTGTGGGATGTACTTACCTACGGAAATGATTTTCTGGGATTCACCGTGTGGGATGTACATATCTACGGAAATGATTTCTGGGATTCACCGTGTGGGATGTACATACCTACGGAAATGATTTCTGGGGTTCACCGTGTGGGATGTACATACCTACGGAAATGATTTTTGGGATTCACCGTGTGGGATGCACATACCTACGAAAATGATTGGGTTTCCATGCCTTGCCCGATCGCACACGGCCCTAGCCTGGGTCCCGTGAGGGCCTATCCCCGACGATTTCTGGGTCATGTGGGAAGGACCCCCCTATCGCCCACACTCACTTGGCGACGGTTCCAAATGTCGTCGTGGAAAGGGGTTTTAAACCATTTGTTTAGGACGTCGCTGTACCAGTGTAGGTTTAGCACCAAGTAGGTTGTCTAGATGTGCAACTAGGTGAGCAACCTATATGATGCTAACAATAACAACAACAACAGCAAGAAATATATACAACACAAGTAAAGCTTGCACAAAGTAAAGGTAAGAAATAACCACAAGTGGAGCCGGTGGAGACGAGGATGTGTTACCGCAGTTCCTTCCCTTTGAGTGGAAGTACATCTCCGATGGAGCGGTGTGGAGGCACAATGTTCCCCAAGGAGCCACTAGGGCCACCGTATTCTCCTCACGCCATCACACAATGCGAGATGCCATGATTCCACTAGTGGTGCCCTTGAAGGCGGCGACCGAACCTTTACAAACAAGGTTGGGGCAATCTCCACAACTAGATTGGAGGCTCCCAACACCACCACAAAGCTTCACCACAATGGAATGTGGCTCCGAGGTGACATCAACTGTCTAGGGTGCTCAAACACTCAAGAGTAACAATATCCTCAAGGGATTAGTGGGGGGAATCAAATTTATCTTGGTGGAAGTGTAGATCGGGGCCTTCTCAACCAATCCCTAGAAAATAAACAAGTTTGATTGGCTAGGGAGAGAGATCGAGCGAAAATGAGTTTTGAAGCAACAATGGAGTTTGGGGGAGGAAGATGTAGGTCTTCTTGGAGAAGAAGACCCCATTATATAGTGGGGGACAAGATCCAACCGGTATTCCCGTGCTTAGCCCGCAACGCGCGGTACTACCGCTCAAGGTAGCGGTACTACTGCTTGCTGCAGCGGCACTGCCGCTTGCCTCAGCGGTACTACCGCTGGGACAGCGCTCAGCAACTTACGAGAGCACAGGGGAGGGACAGAGGGACAAAAACCACGAGCGGTACAAGCAGCGGTGGTAGGTGTGGTACTACCGCTCCTACTACCGTTGCTACTACTGCTGCTCGAATGGGTCTAGTTGGGGTCAGCTGTAGTATGCCAGTGGGACCACCACTGGACTACTGCTAAACCCGGCACGAGAAACTCGAGTCCTGAATTGAGGCGATAGTACAAGCGGTACTAGAGTGGTACTACCGCCTGCCGTTATCGTCGGTACTACCACTTGCTCTCCGCGGTACTACCGCTGGCTCCATCCCGAGCCAATTCCAACACAACGGAGAATACTCGAGAGAAGCGGGAAAGAACTAGGGGGTGCAAACAAGATGTGTACTGTTGATTACACCCAAACCTTTCTGATAAGGACCCCCTCTTGATAGTACGGTATATCCTACGGCTCAAGTCCACCGAAAATGAAACAAAGGAAAAAAAACACCGTCTTCTCTTTTAAACACCGAGGGGAAGAAATCATCTCGTGCCATATGAAGGAATATCTGAAATGCTCAATGTGCACGATTAGTCCGCAAAAGCATTGTCATCAATCACGAAAACCATTGAGAGAGAAATATGCCCTAAGAACCTTCTTCTTCGGATCACCGATTGTATCATCCAGATCATCATCCTCGCTATCCTCATCCTCCCCTCCCCATATGGCTGCTGCTCTTCGGTGGCCCAATGTTGTTGTTGTTGTGTGCCATCGCCGGTCTAGTGTAGGACTGTTGTGTGGCCTCTCACTACTAGGGAAAACCTTATACACAGAGGTATAGTAGTAGCGCCGGTTAGAACAGGGCGATACTGCTACTTACCCATAGCGCATGTCAACAAAGTGCGCTACAACTATGGTCGTAGCAGTAGCGCGTCTGCAGGTAAAAGTGCTACTACTATAATTCCCACACTGTTGTCGGTAGGCTAGGAATAGTAGTAGCGATCCTGCGAAAAGCACGCTACCGCTAAGTGACATGTAGTAGCGCATTTTTTGTATAGAGCGCTACTGCTAAAAAAAGAAAAAGAAATGAAAAGGAAATAGAAAAGTAAATGAAAATGATAGAATTAGAAAAAGGAGAAATGAAAAAAAGAAAATGTAAAGAAAAACAAAAGAAAAAGAAAAATAAAGGAGAAAGGCATAGCAGTAGCGCTTCTTCTCACAAAGCGCTATAGTTACTCTAGCAGTAGCATGTTTTATATGCACGCGCTATAGCTACGTTCCTTAGATAAAAGCAAAAGGAAAAGGAAAATAAATAACTATTTCCTATAGCAGTAAAACGTTTTGGTAGAAAGCGCTATAGCCTATGACGACGGAGGATTGATGGCTCAACAGTATGAGTACTCAGGGTTTGAGCATGATGAGTTTGTGCCTGAATTGCCGGAGGATGAACGTATTATAGGCTCACTTCCAGTAGCAAAGAAGCATAGGAAGAGACCGAGGAAAGGTGAAGGAAATATGCCCTAGAGGCAATAATAAAATTATTATTTATTTCCTTATATCATGATAAATGTTTATTATTCATGCTAGAATTGTATTAACTGGAAACATGGTACATGTGTGAATACATAGACAAATAGAGTGTCACTAGTATGCCTCTACTTGACTAGCTCGTTGATCAAAGATGGTTATGTTTCCTAACCATAGACACAGAGTTGTCATTTGATTAACGGGATCACATCATTAGGAGAATGATGTGATTGACTTGACCCATTCCGTTAGCTTAGCACTTGATCAATTAGTTTGTTGCTATTGCTTTCTTCATGACTTATACATGTTCCTATGACTATGAGATTATGCAACTCCCGTTTACCGGAGGAACACTTTGTGTGCTACCAAACGTCACAACGTAACTGGGTGATTATAAAGGTGCTCTACAGGTGCCTCCGAAGGTACTTGTTGGGTTGGCGTATATCGAGATTAGGACTTGTCACTCCGATTGTCAGAGAGGTATCTCTGGGCCCACTCGGTAATACACATCACTTAAGCCTTGCAAGCATTGCAATTAATGAGTTAGTTGCGAGATGATGTATTACGGAATGACTAAAGAGACTTGCCGGTAACGAGATTGAACTAGGTATTGAGATACCGACGATCGAATCTCGGGCAAGTAACATACCGATGACAAAGGGAACAAACATATGTTGTTATGCGGTTTAACCGATAAAGATCTTCGTAGAATATGTAGGAGCCAATATGAGCATCCAGGTTCCTCTATTGGTTATTGACCGGAGACGTGTCTCGGTCATGTCTACATAGTTCTCAAAACCGTAGGGTCCGCATGCTTAAAGTTCGATGACAGTTATATTATGGGTTTATAGTTTTTGGTGTACCGAAGGTAGTTCGGAGTCCCGGATGTGATCATGGACATGACGAGGAGTCTTGAAATGTTTGAGATGTAAAGATCGATATATTGGACGACTATAGTTGGATACCGGAATGGTTCTGGGTGAGATCGGAATAATACCGGAGCACCGGGAGGTTATCGGAACCCCCCGGGAGGTATATGGGCCCTAATGGGCTTTAGTGGAAAGGAGGGGAAAGGAGCAAGGGAGGGGGCACCCCCCTGACGGTGTCAAAACCGGCGGATCTCGGGTAGGGGGTCCCGAACTGTGCGTCTAGGCGGATGGTAACAGGAGACAAGGGACACAATGTTTTACCCAGGTTCGGGCCCTCTTGATGGAGGTAAAACCCTACGTCCTGCTCGATTAATATTGATGATATGGGTAGTACAAGAGTAGATCTACCACGAGATCAAGGAGGCTAAACCCTAGAAGCTAGCCTATGGTATGATTGTTATATATATTGTATCTCTATCGACTAGCCTGGCCTCGGTTTATATAATGCACCGGAGGCCTAGGATAATAAGAGTCCTAGCCGAATACACCGGTGGGGAGAAGTCCTTGTCTTGATCGCCAAGTCTTGTGGAATCTTCCTTGTATGCGGTAGCCGTCCGAACTGGCCCATGAGTATACGGCCAAGGGGGTCCTCGGCCCAATCTAATAGATCGGGAGACGACGTGGTGAGTACCCCCTAGTCCAGGACACCGTCAGTAGCCCCCTGAACCGGTCTTCAAGTTAGGGACGCTCCTCGATTCTTCCGAGCTGTTCTTCATCTTCGGTTGCCGGTCTTGAAAACTGGTTCAACAAATCTTCTTTATCTTCGATCTTGAGGATCGCCGAAATGTATTCGACGAGTTTACACGTTGGGTATCCAAGGAGCCCCTTTAAGTTTCCGGCCTTTATCAATGCCTTGTTTATTTTTATGCCACACCTCGGGTTTGAAGTTGTTCCTGGGAGGCAGGGTCCTCTTGCGTCCGAGCTCCAACGCCGGACTGCATTCGAGGTATCTTTTGCAGCCGAGCACCAACGCCGGACCGCTTCCCAGCTCTAGCGCCGGAATGTATCCGAGCTCCAACGCCGGACTATGTATCCGAGCTCCAACGCCGGACTGTATATCCGAGCTCCAACGCCGAAATATATCCAAGCTCCAACGCCGGACTGTATATCCGAGCTCCAACGCCGAAATATATCCAAGCTCCAACGCCGGACTGTGTCCAGGCTCCAATGCCGGACTATATCCGAGGTGTCATATCACCTTGGTTCAAAAAAGTTGAAGGAGTTTAGCCGAGCTTAATGCTGGAAATGCCCTCTATGGAGCCAGCCACTAGCGCCCGAGCTTTATGCCGGACTGCTTCCGAGGTGGTGCACCACCCCGACTATGGGCCGTTTTTTGTCAATATTTTTTATTGGTGCAATTTATTCTCTGCCGAGATATATAGCCAGTAGCCCTCAAGGTGTGTATCGGTCTAAAACCCGAGATGCACATGAAGGATGACATAAGACCACTGATCCCAGTAGCCGCTGAGACTCAGGTTGATTTGCAAAATCGGCCTGAGGATCAAGTCCTAGCTCGGCAGAATACTTCGGGACACAAAAGCGGCGTGCTCAGTCCTCAAGACTCAGGTTGGGTGCGGCCGACCAACCTGAGGATCAAAATCTCCTCGGAAACTATATTGCACATAAAATTTTCTGCATTGGACAAGCAATGCAGTAGCCCCCGAGACACTGGTCGGGTGGCAACACCAGATCAGGGGATCGATGTGCCCCTTTAATATTTGTAAATAATAAGCCCAAAGCCCAGTAGCCCCCGAGCCTTAATGCGGGCACGGGTGGCCGAATTAAGGATCAATATCCATAGTAAAATCACAAATTATGTGTAATGACTCTATGTATCCAAGTACTTTACATCATTAATGCTCGGATCCGCATTGTACAAAACTTTGTTGACCGACCATCGGCTTCCACATCCTTGGCCAGTAGCCGAGGAGTGTTTGTCCTACTTTATAAAGCCTTTATGAGGGCAAAGATTTACGACAAACAAGGCAATCTGGCCACACGGTTTTATAAACAAAGGTACGTAGAGAGATATGTTATATTACTGTTTAACAGAAGAAATGTATTCCAAAGAAAATAGTCCCGCTATCGGTTCCTTTCTTTGGGTTGTCATGCTAAGCATGATCATGAAACCTCAGCTCGAATGTAAGAGCAAAATATCGAGGATTTAGTTTGGGAGGCCAGTTAATAGCCCCCGGTAGTGTTCGGCGACAGTCGAGGTCAAGCCGTAAACACTTCGGCCAATGTTATGAATGGCCTATCATAGTCATAGGATCGCTGACCAGTTTACGCTTATTGTGACAGTCAGTTTTTGGCTTTCTCCACTAAGGTGCTTAACCATGTGAGCTGGAAGCACAATCGCAGTGGTTCTCCCTTTGCACGCCTAGCCGAACAAAACGGAACATAGGAAGCAAGTGCAGGAGCCGGGCAACCCAACTATTGACTGAAGACACAATTCGAAACCGAAGCATATATAGCAATATCTGAGAATGTTTTTGCCGAATCCCTAAAGGTGTCCAGCGTTGCACTGCGAGACTAATGCTGGAAAAGCACAAATAGTTTAAAAGTGCCAAAAAGCTTGGAAAACCAAGAAACGTCAGTAAAAACATGACGTCCGAACAAGATTAAGTGTTCGGTGCCAATCCGAAAACTGGTCTTAGAAAAAAGAAGTGCTTCTGTCGTCCTTTAACATGACACATCCTATCTCAAGACTTCGAGCGGGTCAGCCTACGGCTTCAACCTCCTATCCCGAGGGCGGAGTACTTCTCATTAGGCCAGTTTAGCAAACTAAACTCTAGCGGCTTTGAGAGAGAAATTAGGCTCCCCGGCTAGTGACCGCACACTCGCGTCGAAAAAAGGAGTGATAAATAATAATATTAGAACATTGCAACGACTGAGAAGAAGAACACTTATTATAAAACGGCTCAAATAAACTTAAGAGCCCCCAAGTGACTTGGGTAGAAGAATGAGTGCATGTACCGAAGTACTTATATCATATCTATGTTCAACCGAACTTTAAACGCGTCTTAACCGACCGTCGGCTTCTCCCTCTTCGGTTAAGGACCGAAAAGTGTTATGTACTCCATCGGTCGAGAATATCGACAGTGTTTCCAATAACCAGGCAATCAGGCCATAAGGCTGTAACAGACAAAGCGCGCTCAGGGAACTTATGCTATATTACTACGAAGAGTAAGAAGCATCTTCGAAGAAAATAGTACCCCCACCGATACCTTTCTTCGGTGCTCATTGTTATTATGAGACTTGTGCAATAGATTTTTGTACTCATGAGTTCCATTGTGTGCCGACCATCATTGAATAACTATAAGAGCGCTAGCTTTCGGCTTCACCCAGTCTGAGGTCCGGCTCGGGTGACCCGATCGTGACAATCGCAGAGGTGCTCCCTTTACTCCCTAGCCGAACAATCGGGAACATAGGGGTAAACACAGGAGCGAGGCAACCCAGCTTGCAAATCGCTTAAGTCAATGTGGTGCATATTGTGGCGTAATACACGAACAAGGAACGAAGCCGTACAAGTATAATCATATGCAACAGGAAAAGCTTCATAAAGGAAGCCCCCAAGTAAACGGGGTATTTGAATTTATGCGTCACAAACAAAGTTTGGACAAGGAAATTTTTTAGAAGCAACTTTTTTCCAAAAAAGTATAATGCTTGGTCGAACCGAACGCAAGTTAGAAATTAAAGCTTTGAGCATGAAAGCGACTTAGCTGGTTAATGTGTTCGGTATTGATGACGCGGTCCGAGCTTGATGCGGGGCAAGGTTCCATCCCTCAAGCCGGTCCCGAGGTGGCGGAGCGGAGAGCTTGACACGCCGAAGTGGTGACATAGCACGATCAATGCAGACCGGTAGAGTGACGCCGAAGTCCCCGGATCATTTTCCTGTGCACAAAAAATAGTGCAAACCGGAGATAATAGTAATAATGATAATTAAAAAAATCGTTGCATAATAAATAATTTATGCAAAGTGGGTAATAAAAGAAATATGGCCTGGCGCCGAAGTCAAGTCGATGCAGAGCGTCGGCGTGATGCGGTAAAGGCGTGGCAAAGCCTGGATTCGCAGGTCGGTCCGAGCTCCGAGTGCGGCGTTCGCCGGACTATGTACGGAAACTGACCGAACCACCATGCGACTATCGTTAATGCAGCCACCATTTGATAGACCTGTGTACATATGACGGACAAACCAGAGTAATAATCCCTTGGGAAAAATGAACCCAAACAAGTAAAAAATACTGGGATTAATAGCACCTGGTTTATTTGTTGTAGCAATCCGAAGGAAGGTGATTCCTAAAATTGGGACCCGCTCCGCACACCCATTGCCTGATGAGCGATAAAACGACGGCATGGCAATGTTGGTAAAGGTTGACTCGCCGAGGCAAAGCCCTCGGCCCAGCTAACGTGACGGAGCTGGTCAGCTAGTGACGCCGAAGTGTCCGGAGTAGGTTGATGAAGAGATGGCGAAGCCCCCGGTCCAGCCGAGATGTCGAAGCCTCGATGTCAGCCGATGAGTCGAAGTAGGTCGGCGTGATGGACACCAGCTTGAAGAAGCAATAGTGCGGCCATGTCGATGCAGGTCGTGACGTGGTCGATGCCGGCTTGATGAAGCGACCGTGCGGCGATGCCGGTATGCCTGCTCCGTGTAATCCATGGGGCGGCGATGTTGGTGATGATTTATCCTTCGTGATGCCGGGCTCTTGTTCGGCTTGCCGAGATGATGATCCGAAGAAGTTGAGCTCGGCTCAACAAAGTGACGCCGTGTCTAGCGCAGGTCGGCAGCCGTGGAGTAATATTGCCGGATTGGTTTGACACCAGCATGATGTTGAAGATCATGTTCAAAAGATCTTACAGTTAGTGGGATGTGTTCGGAAACAAAACACAATACCCCTTACAAAACTTCCTTCAAAAGGGATGTCCGAAATCCAGTTTATAAAAAAGATGAACTTGGGTCGGATTCGTTTTCGCGCAGAAAACAGATCCGAAAAATGATGCACTAATCGGAAGGTTCCCGGAGTTTGGACGGTCGGATCAAGCCGAAATTTTGAGAGGTGGTAGATATAGGAATTCCGCAGCCGATCAACGGTTGGATCTTCCAAAGGACATCCGAGCTAGAAGCTGGACACCATGCCCTAAACTCATCCAAATTCCCGTCTAGATTTGACAGGGCTCCGGTATATCGTGGATTGCCAGAGATTCCTCTATCGGAACTCGACGAAATTTTCCATGGTTCTTGTAGACTCAATTCTGCACAATTCCACCAAAGCGATCGTCAGAGCGATACTCGAGGAGGTGGTGGTGGCAGATACGAGTTCGTTGTCCAGAAAAACAGCACGGTCGCTTGAGGGCAATGTTGACGTTGAGCCCCCGAGCTCCATAGATGATTCCTCCGTGATCTTGATAGAGATCGGAGTTGATGTTTGATGAAGGCCCTCGTCCGGACATGGTGATCCGAACACGGGGCGCAATTCTTGGTCGAACCAAGGTGACCAGTCGAGCTGGTGACGAAGATGCTGAAGTCGCAGTTCATCTGCAGGCAAGCCATCGATCCTTTTGTCGATCACACAGCGGAACTCTCAATGAAAGCACCAATGTCAGTGTCAAAACCGGCGGATCTCGGGTAGAGGGTCCCGAACTGTGCGTCTAGGCGAATGGTAACAGGAGACAAGGGACACAATGTTTTACCCAGGTTCGGGCCCTCTTGATGGAGGTAAAACCCTACGTCCTGCTCGAATAATATTGATGATATGGGTAGTACAAGAGTAGATCTACCACGAGATCAAGGAGGCTAAACCCTAGAAGCTAGCCTATGGTATGATTGTTGTATATATTGTATCTCTATCGACTAGCCTGGCCTCGGTTTATATAATGCACCGGAGGCCTAGGATAACAAGAGTCCTAGCCGAATACACCGGTGGGGAGAAGTCCTTGTCTTGATCGCCAAGTCTTGTGGATTCTTCCTTGTATGCGGTAGCCGTCCGAACTGGCCCATGAGTATACGGCCACGGGGGTCCTCGGCCCAATCTAATAGATCGGGAGACGACGTGGTGAGTACCCCCTAGTCCAGGACACCGTCACCCCCCCAAGCCCAATACGAATTGGGAAGGGGGCCAGCCCCCCTTTCTTTCCTCCCCCTTCCTCTTCCTTCCCTCTCCCTCTCCAAATAGGAAAAGGAGGAGTCCTACTCCCGGTGGGAGTAGGACTCCCCCTTGGGCGCGCCTCCTCCCCTTGGCCGGCCCTCTCCTCCCCTCCTTTATATACAAAGGAGAGGGGCACCCCATAGACACAACAATTGATCTCTTGGATCTTTTAGCCGTGTGTGGTGCCCCTCTCCACCATAGTCCACCTCGATAATATTGTAGCGGTGCTTAGGCGAAGCCCTGCAACAGTAGAACATCAACATCATCACCACGCCGTCGTGCTGACGGAACTCTCCCTCAAAGCTCGGCTGGATCGGAGTTCGAGGGACGTCATCGAGTTGAACGTGTGCTGAACTCGGAGATGCCGTGCGTTCGGTACTTGATCGGTCGGATCGTGAAGACGTACGACTACAGCAACCGCGTTGTGCTAACGTTTCCACTTTCGGTCTACGAGGGTACGTGGACACACTCTCCCCTCTCGTTGCTATGCATCACCATGATCTTGCGTGTGCGTAGGAAATTTTTTGAAATTACTACGTTCCCCAACAGTGGCATCCGAGCCTGGTTTTATGCGTTGACGTTATATGCACGAGTAGAACACGAGTGAGTTGTGGGCGATACAAGTCATACTGCTTACCAGCATGTCATACTTTGGTTCGGCGGTATTGTTGGATGAAGTGGCCTGGACCGACATTACGCGTACGCTTACGCGAGACTGGTTCTACCGACGTGCTTTGCACATAGGTGGCTGGCGGGTGTCAGTTTCTTCAACTTTAGTTGAACCGAGTGTGGCTACGCCCGGTCCTGGAGAAGGTTAAAACAACACTAACTTGACGAACTATCGTTGTGGTTTTGATGCGTATGTAAGAACGGTTCTTGCTCAGCCCGTAGTAGCCACGTAAAACTTGCAACAACAAAGTAGAGGACGTCTATCTTGTTTTTGCAGGGCATGTTGTGATGTGATATGGTCAAGACATGATGCTATATTTTATTGTATGAGATGATCATGTTTTGTAACCGAGTTATAGGCAACTGGCAGGAGCCATGTGGTTGTCGCTTTTATTGTATGAAATGCAATTGCCCTGTAATTGCTTTACTTTATCACTAAGCGTTAGCGATAGTCGTAGAAGCAATAGTTGGCGAGACGACAACGATGCTACGATGGAGAACAAGGTGTCACGCCGGTGACGATGGTGATCATAACGGTGCTTCAGAGATGGAGATCACAAGCACAAGATGATGATGGCCATATCATATCACTTATATGATTGCATGTGATGTTTATCTTGTATGCATCTTATTTTGCTTTGATTGATGGTAGCATTATAAGATTATCTCTCACTAAATTTCAAGATAAAAGTGTTCTCCCTGAGTATGCACCGTTGCCAAAGTTCGTCGTGCCCATACACCACGTGATGATCGGGTGTGATAAGCTCTACGTCCATCTACAATGGGTGCAAGCCAGTTTTGCACACACAGAATACTCAGGATAAACTTGACGAGCCTAGCATATGCAGATATGGCCTCGGAATACTAAGACCGAAGGATCGAGCGTGAATCATATAGTAGATATGATCAACATAATGATGTTCACCATTGAAAACTACTCCATTTCACGTGATGATCGGTTATGGTTTAGTTGATTTGGATCACGTGATCACTTAGATGATTAGAGAGATGTCTATCTAAGTGGGAGTTCTTAAGTAATTTGATTAATTGAACATTAATTTATCATGAACTTAGTCCTGGTAGTATTAGCATATCTATGTTGTAGATCAATAGCTCGCGTTTAGCTCCCCTATTTTATTTTTGATATGTTCCTAGAGAAAACTAAGTTGAAAGATGTTAGTAGAAATGATGCGGATTGGATCCGTGATCTGAGGATTATCCTCATTGCTGCACAGAAGAATTATGTCCTTGATGCACCGCTAGGTGACAGACCTATTGCAGGAGCAGATGTAGACGTTATGAACGTTTAGCTAGCTAAATATGATGACTACTTGATAGTTTAGTGCACCATGCTTAACAGCTTAGAATCGGGACTTCAACGACATTTTGAACGTCATGGATCATATGAGATGTTCCAGGAGTTAAAGTTAATATTTCAAGCAAATACCCGAGTTGAGAGATATGAAGTCTCCAACAAGTTCTATAGTTAAAAGATGGAGGAGAATAGCTCAAGCAGTGAGCTTGTGCTCAGATTATCTGGGTACTACAATCACTTGAATCAAGTGGGAGTTAATCTTCTAGATAAAATAGTGATTGACAGAATTCTCTAGTCACCATCACCAAGTTAGTAGAACTTCGTGATGAACTATAGTATGCAAGGGATGACGAAAACGATTCCCGAGCTTTTCATGATGATGAAATCGATGAAGGTAGAAATCAAGAAAGAGCATCAAGTGTTGATGATTAACAAGACCACTAGTTTCAATAAAAGGGCAAAGGGAAAGAAAGGGAACTTCAAGAAGAACGACAAGCAAGTTGCTGCTCAAGTGAAGAAGCCCAAGTCGGGACCTAAGCCTGAGACTAAGTGCTTCTACTGCAAAGGGACTGGTCACTGGAAGCGGAACTGCCCCAAGTATTTGGCGAATAAGAAGGATGGCAAAGTGAACAATGTTATATTTGATATACATGTTATTGATGTGTACTTTACCAGTGTTTATAGCAACCCCTTGGTATTTGATACTGGTTCAGTTGCTAAGAGTAGTAACTCGAAACGGGCGTTGCGGAATGAACAGAGACTAGTTAAGGGTGAAGTGAAGATGTGTATTGGAAGTGGTTCCAAGATTGATACGATCATCATCGCACACTCCCTATACTTTCGGGATTAATGTTAAACCTAAATAAATGTTATTTGGTGTTTGCGTTGAGCATGAATATGATTTGATCATGTTTATTGCAATACGGTTATTCATTTAAGTTAGAGAATAATTGTTGTTCTGTTTACATGAATAAAACCTTCTATGGTCATACACCCAATGAAAATGGTTCGTTGGATCTCGATCATAGTGATACACATATTCATAATATTGAAGCCAAAAGATGCAAAGTTAATAATGATAGTGCAACTTATTTGTGGCACTGCCGTTTAGGTCATATTGGTGTAAAGCACATGAAGAAACTCCATGCTGATGGGCTTTTGGAATCACTTTATTATGAATCATTTTGATGCTTGCGAACCATGCCTCATGGGCAAGATGACTAAGACTCCATTCTCCGGAACAATGGAGCGAGCAACTGACTTATTGGATATAAAACATACTGATGTATGAGGTATGAGTGTTGAGGCTCATGGCGGGTATCATTATTTTTTGACCTTCACAGATGATTTGACCAGATATGGGTATATCTACTTGAAGAAACATAAGTCTGAAACATTTGAAAAGTTCAAAGAATTTCAGAGTGAAGTGGAAAATCATCGTAACAAGAAAATAAAGTTTCTACGATCTGATCGCAGAGGCGAATATTTGAGTTACGAGTTTGGTCTTCAATTTAAACAATGTGGAATAGTTTCACAAACTCATGCCACCTGGAACACCACATCATAATGGTGTGTCTGAACGTCATAACCATACTTTATTGGATATAGTACAATCTATGATGTCTCTTACCGATTTACCACTATCGTTTTGGGGTTATGCATTAGAGACAGCTGTGTTCACGTTAAATAGGGCACCATCTAAATCCGTTGAGATGACACCATATGAACTGTGGTTTGGCTAGAAACCTAAGCTGTCGTTTCTTAAAGTTTGGGGCTGCGATGCTTATGTGAAAAAATTTCAACCTGATAAGCTCAAACCAAGTCGGAGAAGTGCGTCTTCATAGGATACCCAAAAGTAACTGTTGGGTACTGCTACCTCTTGAGCACTGCATTGGTTTTCCCCGAAGAGGAAGGGGTGATATGCAACAAAGTAGCGTAAGTATTTCCCTCAGTTTTTGAGAACCAAGGTATCAGTCCAGTAGGAGGCTACGCGCGAGTCCCTCATACCTGCACAAAACAAATAAATCCTCGCAACCAACGCGAATAGGGGTTGTCAACCCCTACACGGCCACTTACGAGAGTGAGATCTGATAGATATGATAAGATAATATTTTTGGTATTTTTGTGATAAAGATGCAAAGTAAAATAAAGGCAAAGTAAAGAACTAAGTAGTAGGAGATTAATATGATAAATATAGACCCGGGGGCCATAGGTTTCACTAGTGGCTTCTCTCGAGAGCATAAGTATTTTACGGTGGGTGAACAAATTACTGTTAAGCAATTAACAGAATTGAGCATAGTTATGAGAATATCTAGGTATGATCATGTATATAGGCATCACGTCCGAGACAAGTAGACCGACTCCTGCCTGCATCTACTACTATTACTCCACTCATCGACCGCTATCCAGCATGCATCTAGAGTATTAAGTTAAAAACAGAGTAACGCCTTAAGCAAGATGACATGATGTAGAGGGATAAACTCATGCAATGTGATGAAAACCCTATCTTGTTATCCTCGATGGCAACAATACAATACGTGCCTTGCTGCCCCTACTGTCACTGGGAAAGAACACCGCAAGATTGAACCCAAAGCTAAGCACTTCTCCCATTGTAAGAAAGATCAATCTAGTAGGCCAAACAAAACTGATAATTCGAAGAGACTTGCAAAGATAACCAATCATACATAAAATAATTTAGAGAAGATTCAAATATTGTTCATAGATAGACTTGATCATAAACCCACAATTCATCGGTCTCAACAAACACGCCGCAAAAACAAGATTACATCGAATAGTTCTCCACAAGAGAGGGGGAGAACATTGTATTGAGATCCAAAAAGAGAGTAGAAGTCATCTAGCTAATAACTATGGACCCGTAGGTTTGAGGTAAACTACTCACACTTCATCGGAGGGGCTATGGTGTTGATGTAGAAGCCCTTCGTGATCGATGCCCCCTCCGGCGGAGCTCCGAAACAGGCCCCAAGATGGGATCTCGTGGATACAGAAAGTTACGGCGGTGGAATTAGGGTTTTGGCTCCGTATCTGATCGTTTGGGGGTACGTGGGTATATATAGGAGGAAGAAGTACGTCGATGGAGCAACAGGGGGCCCACGAGGGTGGAGGGCATGCCTGGGGGGGGGGGGGGGGTAGGCGCGCTTGGTGGGGGTGGGCGCGCCCCCCTACCTTGTGGTCTCCTCTTTTGTGTCTTGACGTAGGGTCCAAGTCTCCTGGGTCTTGTTCGTTGAGAAAATCACGTTCCCGAAGGTTTCATTCCGTTTGGACTCCGTTTGATATTCCTTTTCTTCGAAACCCTAAAACAGGCAAAAAAACAGCAATTCTGGGTTGGGCCTCTGGTTAATAGGTTAGTCCCAAAAATAATATAAAAGTGGAAAATAAACCCAATAATGTCCAAAACAGTAGATAATATAGCATGGAGCAATCAAAAATTATAGATACGTTGGAGACGTATCAGGTACATCTTCTATCACAGATCCGAAGGCAAGATATTTGTTGCTGAGAATGGATCCTTTCTAGAGAAGGAGTTTCTCTCGAAAGAAGTGAGTGGGAGGAAAGTAGAACTTGATGAGGTAACTATACCTGCTCCCTTATTGGAAAGTAGTTCATCACAGAAATCTGTTTCTGTGACTCCTACACCAATTAGTGAGGAAGCTAATGATGATGATCATATAACTTCAGATCAAGTTACTACCAAACCTCGTAGGTCAACCAGAGTGAGATCTGCACCAGAGTGGTACGGTAATCCTGTTCTGGAGGTCATGTTAATTGACCATGACAAACCTACGAACTATGAGGAAGCGATGATGAGCCCAGATTCCGCGAAATGGCTTGAGGCCATGAAATCTGAGATGGGATCCATGTATGAGAACAAAGTGTGGACTTTGGTTGACTTGCCCGATGATCGGCAAGCCATAGAAAATAAATGGATCTTCAAGAGGAAGACGGACGCTGATAGTAGTGTTACTATCTACAAAGCTAGACTTGTCGAAAAAAGGTTTTGACAAAGCTCAAGGTGTTGACTACGATGAGATTTTCTCACTCGTAGCGATGCTTAAGTCTGTCCGAATCATGTTAGCAAATTGCCACATTTTATGAAATCTTACAAATGGATGTCAAAACTACATTCCTTGATGGATTTCTTAAAGAGTTGTATATGATGCAACCAAAAGGTTTTATCGATCCTAAAGGTGCTAACAAAATGTGCAAGCTCTAGCGATCCATCTATGGACTGGTGCAAGCATCTCAGAGTTGGAATATACACTTTGATGAGTTGATCAAAGCATATAGTTTTATACAGACTTGTGGTGAAGCCTGTATTTACAAGAAAGTGAGTGGGAGCACCACAACATTTCTGATAAATATATGTAAATGACATATTGTTGATCGGAAATAATGTAGAATTTTCTGGAAAGCATAAAGGAGTTTTTGAAAGGAGTTTTTTCAAAGAAAGACCTCGGTGAAGCTGCTTACATATTGAGCATCAAGATCTATAGAGATAGATGAAGACACTTGATAAGTTTTTTCAATGAGTACATACCTTGACAAGATTTTGAAGTAGTTCAAAATGGAACAGTCAAAGGAGTTCTTGCCTGTATTGCAAGGTGTGAAGTTGAGTAAGACTCAAAACCCGACCATGACAGAAGATAGAGAGAGAATGAAAGTCATTCCCTATGCCTCAGCCATAGGTTCTATAAAGTATGAGATGATGTGTACCAGACCTATTGTATACCCTGCCCTGAGTTTGGCAAGGGAGTACAATAGTGATCTAGGAGTAGATCACTTGACATTGGTCAAAATTATCCTTAGTGGAATAAGGATATGTTTCTCGATTATGGAGGTGACAAAAGGTTCGTCGTAAAGGGTTACATCGATGCAATCCAGATGACTCTAAGTCTCAGTCTGGATACATATTGAAAGTGGGAGCAATTAGCTAGAGTAGCTCCGTGCAAAGCATTGTGGACATAGAAATTTGCAAAATACATACGGATCTGAATGTGGCAGACCCGTTGACTAAAATTCTCTCACAAGCAAAACATGATCACACCTTAGTACTCTTTGGGTATTAATCACATAGCGATGTGAACTAGATTATTGACTCTAGTAAACCCTTTGGGTGTTGGTCACATGACGATGTGAACTATGGGTGTTAATCACATGGTGATGTGAACTATTGGTGTTAAATCACATGGCGATGTGAACAAAATTATTGACTCTAGTGCAAGTGGGAGACTGAAGGAAATATGCCCTAGAGGCAATAATAAAATTATTATTTATTTCCTTATATCATGATAAATGTTTATTATTCATGCTAGAATTGTATTAACCGGAAACATGATACATGTGTGAATACATAGACAAACAGAGTGTCACTAGTATGCCTCTACTTGACTAGCTCGTTGATCAAAGATGGTTATGTTTCCTAACCATAGACAAAGAGTTGTCATTTGATTAACGGGATCACATCATTAGGAGAATGATGTGATTGACTTGACCCATTCCGTTAGCTTAGCACTTGATTGATTAGTTTGTTGCTATTGCTTTCTTCATGACTTATACATGTTCCTATGACTATGAGATTATGCAACTCCCGTTTACCGGAGGAACACTTTGTGTGCTACCAAACGTCACAACGTAACTGGGTGATTATAAAGGTGCTCTACAGGTGTCTCTGAAGGTACTTGTTGGGTTGGCGTATTTCGAGATTAGGATTTGTCACTCCGATTGTCGGAGAGGTATGTCTGGGCCCACTCGGTAATACACATTACTTAAGCCTTGCAAGCACTGCAACTAATGAGTTAGTTGCGGGATGATGTGTTACGGAACAAGTAAAGAGACTTGTCGGTAACGAGATTGAACTAGGTATTGAGATACCGACGATCGAATCAAGTAACATACCGATGACAAAGGGAACACACATATGTTGTTATGCGGGTTGACCGATAAAGATCTTCGTAGAATATGTAGGAGCCAATATGAGCATCCAGGTTCCGCTATTGGTTATTGACCGGAGACGTGTCTCGGTCATGTCTACATAGTTCTCGAACCCGTAGGGTCCGCACGCTTAAAGTTTGATGACGGTTATATTATGAGTTTATAGTTTTTGGTGTACCGAAGGTAGTTCGGAGTCCCGGATGTGATCATGGACATGACGAGGAGTCTCAAAATGTTCGAGACGTAAAGATCGATATATTGGACGACTATATTTGGATACCGGAATGGTTCCGGGTGAGATCGGAATAATACCGGAGCACCGGGAGGTTATCGGAACCCCCCGGGAGGTATATGGGCCTTAATGGGCTTTAGTGGAAAGGAGGGGAAAGGAGCAAGGGAGGCCCCCCCCCAAGCCCAGTCCGAATTGGGAAGGTGGCCGGCCCCCCTTTCCTTCCTCCCCCTTCCTCTTCCTTCCCCCTCCCTCTCCAAATAGGAAAAGGAGGAGCGCGCCTCCTCCCCTTGGTCGGCCATCTCACAGAGGAGAGGGGCACCCCATAGACACAACAGTTGATCTCTTGGATCTTTTAGCCGTGTGCGGTGCCCCTCTCCACCATAGTCCACCTCGATAATATTGTAGCAGTGCTTAGGCGAAGCCCTGCAATAGTAGAACATCAACATCGTCACCACGCCGTCGTGCTGACGGAACTCTCCCTCAAAGCTCGGCTGGATCGGAGTTCGAGGGACGTCATCGAGTTGAACGTGTGCTGAACTCGAAGGTGCCGTGCATTCGGTACTTGATCGGTCGGATCATGAAGACGTACGACTACATCAACCGCGTTGTGCTAACGCTTCCGCTTTTCGTCTACGAGGATACGTGGACACACTCTCCCCTCTCGTTGCTATGCATCACCATGATCTTGCGTGTGCGTAGGAATTTTTTTGAAATTACTACGTTCCCCAACAAAAGGCAACAAACCTGCTTCTATGATTCAACCGCCTCCGCAGCCTCGGGTTCAAGACCGTATACCTATCCCCGGTGCGGCAAAATGGCATATCCCCAGTGATCCGATCCTACCTAAGGCAGCGGTAGAGGCCATATACGACGATTAAAGGAGACTTCATGACAATGTGCTGCGGAGAGAGAAAAGGCTGATCGCCTCGAAAAATCCAGGATACCCGCTCTGCGTGGTTAAGATGCCGCAGCAAAGGTTGTATGTCGACACATTCCCCGCGGAGAAGTTCTTCCTTCGATTCGATTACATCTTCGACATGTTTCACTTGAAAAAGCTGGATTTTACGTTTGTCCGCCTTTTTGCCTTGTACATGAACTACATCATCAGGACTGAGCAGATACCTTATATCTGTGTCACTGACCCGTACTTCATGCACGAAGGCTTCTTGGCAGTCTGCCCAAAGCACCGGAATACACGAGTAACTACATCGCCGATTTCATGGTCGACAATAAGGACAAGGAGACGATTCTCGTGCCTTATCATCCCATGCAAGTCATCAGCGTGGATATCCTTCCTTCGATTTCAATCATTTCATTTGCACGCGTGGAGGCTAATTTGAGGTGTACTTATTTTGCGCAGCGACGGGCGCGCCGTCCTCATCATCCTTTACCCCCGATTCTCCCACGCTCTTTACTTGGACTCGTCGAAGAACATGAAGAAAAAGGATTACACCCACATCAAGTCTGTTCTCGACAGTTCTATCTTTACCTACGGCCTACGGGGTGGAGAGATCACGCTCAAGAAAGCAAGGAACCGCGCGCCTGCCTTCGGCCATAAGACCGACTTCTGCTGCATCCAGCAATCGAGTGGTACTCTCAGTGATGGATTCTATGTCCTCCACCACATGCTGGAGTACAGACGGGATCAGCAGAACCTTCGCATGTCACCTAGATCCGGCGATGCCCATATTCTACAGTGGGTAAATAACCTAGGAGATATCCCGGATCATTGACTTCGAGCTGAGTTCTATCACATCCAGCATGAACTTGCCCAAATCATCACGAAGGAGGTCCTCGGAAAAAACAGGGTTGTTCTATGAAGAAGGGGAAATGTCGTGGGAAGACGTCCAAACACGCGTATCAGCTCAGCGTCTCGACCTGAAGCCTTTCACTGCGCTCGGGGACTATCTCCCTAACTTGGATGGATGGCACGGCATCTTGGAGTGATTGAGGATATATGACAAAGTGCCCATTTAGTCCATACTTTCTCTATGACGAAACTTTGAGTTATGCACGACGAAACTTTACTTGTGATGTAATTAAACCGTCCTCCTCAACTAGCAAAGATCACTCTAGTTAGGGCATTTTGGGTACGATGAACTTTGTTATTTATGCTTATGATATGTTGCTTCTATTTTTGCCAAGTCTGTCTCTTTCTGTTGCTCAACTATATATGTTGCATATTATCGACTCATGTGACGATGCAGGTACATAGATCATCGATGGCGAAGAAGTGCTACGCCACGAGTATACGACGAGTGGCCGAAGTGTCAGGCCCAGGTGTACCGGTTTCCGAGCGATAGCCAGAGAGGGTTCGATAGCAGAGCCGAAGCGGAAAGTAGTTAGTTTAGGTTCACGCTAGTGCGAGAGAGGGATATGAACCGGTGCCTCAAGAAGTACTACATTATGTATGATGAGACATGTCATGTAACTTGTATAGCTATATCGTGATTATGATGTGACGACATGATTTGTGTTGGATGATATGATGAGACTATTATGTGTATGATATGATGAGCATATTGCCAGTTTATGATATGAGTAGAATACTGTATAAAATCTGTTCAAAAACATCGCAAATACATAGCAAAAAAAGATATGTGAAAATGTAGTAGTAACACTCTTTAGCGTTAAACAGGAAAACGCTGCTGCTAAGCCACTTAGCAGTAGCGCTGGTATGGACAGCGCTACTGCTAAGTAGCTATAGCAGTAGTGTGGGAAGAAACGCGCTACTGCTAAGCGTTAGTTGTAGCGTCGTATCAGTAGCGCGGTGATAGCCCTTAGACCCGCACTACTGCTAGGCTTTTCCCTAGTAGTGTCTGTATGTAGGACTGCTGCTGCTGGTAGTTGTCGGACTGGGTGGGATCTGAGTCTTCCACATGTCCGTCCTCATAGGCCCCTCCTCTTCCCTCGCCTCCATCATGGATGATGTCGAGAATCTCCTTGTCAGCGTCGTACCCTGACTCCCATGCTCTAGGCATTGCAGCTAACAGCGTGCGGGCACCCATCTACTCTCGGCCCGCCGTCTGTGCCCGGACGAGCTGCGATGAGGAATACTTGGAGAAGAGCGGCGTGACGTTAACGTCGACGATGTAAGCACCGTATCGGTGGGGGCTCCGAGCTACTTGGCGGCGTAGTAGTACGGAGGCTTGTAAGGCTCCGGCCGCGGCGCTGTCTGTACTGTGGGCGTGCCCTTCTGGCGGCGCCCGCCATGGAAGCCAAGACCGCCTCGTCCGCCATGACCTCCACGCCCAACGCCACCACCAGGCCCACCGGCGGCCAACCGCTTCTTGAGTTTTTCCTCCTTTGTGGCCTTTGCTTTGACGCGGCGAGTTTGTCGTGTCGCCGAGCTGATCTTTCGGACAAGCGTTATGCTCGGATCCTCCGGCACCTCCGTCGGCTCCATCTCCAACAGGTTCTCCAATGTCGGCGACGACGGAAGAAAGGAGAGGGTGGGAGAAAAGAGCGGGAATTCGGCAGAGAGCGGTGGGGGATGAAAGAAGAGAATGGGGAATTTTGACACGGAAACAATGTGGGATGCTTCAAAAGCGCGGGCTCCGCCTTCCTTTTGGATGAGTCGGGCAGGAGGGGGCAGAGAGCGATGTTTCGCGTGTCCGAACTCCTGCAAAGCCCCATCCCTCTGTTTGTCTTCGGTTTGCGGAAAAGAACACGTCTGGATCGTATTGGATGGCTTTTGCGGTCTGGACAGCACGGTCCAAACGGATACGGTAGGTTTGCGGGTCGATGTTCGGAGATGCCCTTAATACTCTATATCTATCGATGGATCTGCAGGAACTAAAATAAAAACTTCGACAACCAGCGTGACGTGGGAGGCTCTTGTATCTGCAGCTGCGCTTTCACTCGAATCAAAAGAAGAAAAAGATACAGCTGCTCAACAAGTTCCTCTTGATACCGGTGCGACACGCGTGCCACCACGAGCTCCAGCACCGTGCGGAATCGAAGCTCGCGCTAGGCGCTCGTGTCCTGCGCACCTCGCCTGACCATGTTCCCTTTTCTATTCCTTCTCCTCTGGTCGATGCTACTCCAGGTGGAGGCGGTGGTTGCTTCGCCGAGCACAGTCGGTAGTTGCCGAGAAGTGGCCGGCGGAACTGGGAGTTTCATAGGATACCGCTCCTAGCTCCTACTAGTACCTAGCTTAGCCAGGATTGACTCGCGGGAACGAGCAAGTAGTGGAACCGGTGCTGTGCTAGGCATGGGACGACGCCGGAAGCGCGGACGACAGCAGAATCCTGTAGGCTCCCATTGAAAATGATATCGACATATTATTATAGGAATGGATCCCCCCTCCCGTCCCACCCACTACTGTGGTTTATCGTGTCATTCAAAACGCGTCCGTCTGCGGTCAATCGACAGGTTCATTCACACGGCCAGTGTCACTTTAAATCTACCGTAGTTTTTTGACCGAGCGTCAACTGTCACTGCTCATGTCTCCTAGATGCATCATCGCCTTCAGGAAGCAGACGTTGCCATATCAGTCATCAGGCCGGGCTAACGACCTGTGCTTGGATTCGTTAGCGCGGAACTGTCGGTTGCGAAGTCCTGATAATTGCAGCTGCGAGATCTGGAAAGCAAGGGAGAGCGAGAGGAATCTGCCCTCATCAGCGACCACCACGCTGCTGCCCAGAAGAGGACAGCTCCCATGAATCCTCTTGCGCCAAAAGAGGCAGCAAGCAACGCTTCCGAGTGTCTTTTTTTTTTCCAAGCATAGCAACACTTCGAGTTGGCGCTGCGACGCCACTGGAAGCAGCACATCACACAGAAACGACACGCGAGAGCACAACTTGCACCAACCACGGGCGGGGTTTGATTTAACGACTTGATTTAAGTACACACACAAAAAAGATGGGCCTGATTAAGACGATGATGACACGACGACAGCGCACACACGCGGATTAAGTAGGTAACCTGCAACTCCGGTACTAATTAAAGATCGCTCCCTAGGCTACAAACGCTCAAATTCAGGCTTGTGCGCTCAGCAAGACAGCGACGAGGCGCCTGCGCACTGCATGGGAGCTGGCTCTACATCAGCAAGCTGCGGATGATGGCCGCTTGCGCGCTGCTCATGTCCGAGGTCGCCAGCAGCTCCGACAGCCTCTCGCTCAGGTCGTCCACCTCCCGGTGCAAGCTCCTGATGTAGGTGCACGTCTCCTGCAGCACCCTTGAAGATGGCACCTGGATTTGGGGAACCAAAGGGAAATTAACGGGTCTGCTGTCAGGTCAAGATCATTATAATGTTAATGATAGCTAATGCAGAAAGTTGAAGCGTCGGAAGAGCATGCAATTGTAGGATTGTCGAAGACATAGCTGATTAGTTCATCATCTACTAGGCTTTATAATATACCCAAGGAATTGAACCGTAAGCAATAGGTCGTAACTACAACAAAGCAGTGGCCAATTTCTTTGTGTGTGAAGAAGAAGAAGAGTCTAACCATAATTTCTAGAGCTACCATTTGCTGCATGTAAAGAGAGAATGCCAATGATGAATGATTACGTACTCTATCATTGCCCCGGAGACGCGCCTCGGGAAGGAGGTCCTGCAACTTGGAGACAAGGTCGCTGATTTGCTCGTCAGTGATCCTCGACGAGCCGGACTGCCTTGACCTTGACCTACGGCTCGACATCACTGCAAATGTGAGTGATCGGATGTACTTAGGAATTGGATGCTTGGCAGAGAGAGCCCAAGACAGTGAGGGTTTATGGTTGGAGTGAGACAAGTTTGAGAGACAGAAGTGGTGGCAGACAGGGACGGAGAGGAACTAAGAAGAAGTGGTGTTGGAAGAGAGGGAAGACAAGTTGTGCATGGGAGAAAGAAATGAGTGGCTACTAGGGTGTTAAATAGTGGCAGCTGCAAACCGAGAAACCCAAAGGGCAGGCAAGAGGAAGTGAGCTTCTTCTGATCTACACAGTGCTCAGCCCAGTACAAGACCCTGACCTATAGGGACAAAACCAAACTATGGTCCAAATGGCAGTCACATGCAGGAAGTATTAAACTGAAAGCGGAACTGCCAAGAGAGAGACAGAGAGAGGGAGAGAGACCATACTGAGGAGCTTGTGCGAGTCTCATGCTACTCGTGCATCGCCGCTGCAAGTGGGAGGAAGCTTTGAACAACAGGGGATGAAGTGCTGGTGGGAGAGACGACTTGGAGGCCAGTACTGTCAGAAGGAGAAACACATGCCATGTTACTTGAACTGCCAAAATATGTGTGGGTTTATTGTTCTTGCCCCCACATTATGTACTCAATATTTGTATGAAATAAGAACAGTGGCTCTACAGTTACTGGTAGATGGCTTTGTTTGCGGCTCTATTTGGACATGTCTAGGGTTCAGTGTACACCCATGCATGAAGCACAACTCTCTTGTCTCCGCAAACACTAGGTCCCCGAGGAACAGTGATACCGGGTGAATTCCAGTCACTACTCACTACTCCATAGATGCGCAAGTGCCTCCTAGACAATGTAATTATGGTGACATTTTTGTACAGTTTCCTAATTCCTATCTACATATCTATCCTGTCAGATCAGAAATTTTAGCAATCTCAGCTTTGCTCCTTATGAAAATCTGCTCTTGCATCGTAACTTATAAAAATATAGCTAATACCATGCACAACTGCTGAAACATGAGTGCATGAACCAAACCGATCAGTTAATAGATATTTCCGGCACTGAATACCTCACAGTGTATCAGATTCAGCAGTGTCATGATGCTGACTGGTCTCTTCGATCATTTGGCACCCACGGCCCATGTCTTGCGGCGCCTGATAATCAATACATGTATGGGGCACATTGACAAGTGTTATTACACCCACACATTATCAGGCGGAATCAAGGCCAATACTGTGGGTTCATGTATCAGATCGGTGCACTGTTTCAAGTACAGAAATGGAGTGAAACAAAGGAATGAGCTGGTTGCAGATAAATTCATACTTGCAATTTCGTGAAATGATTACTCACTGAAACACTTTGGTTCCCCTACTTCAGTCATTCTCATTCTTGTTCTGTTGCTCAAGTTGACCTTGTATAAAATGATGTAGCCAAGCTTCCTAAAAGTATGACAGCGAAAATGATCGACAAGTTAGTTAGAAACACTGAAAGTACCGGAAAAAAACCAATATTTTGGTATATGCAATAGAGTATGCATGTACTAATGCTGAGGATCTAAAACAAAACAATAATGCCTTCTGCAAATTTGAGATTTCCAATATATTAAGCATGACCAATTAGCATATCTGAATCATGTATGCCCTTTCAGCTCCCAACAAACTCTCGGGAATGTATCAATACATGTAGGCTTACACAGTTTGCAACATAGTTTTACTTGATGACTGTATTATGGGAAAAACACTCCCATGTATCAGCCACAACATTTAGCTCTGTAAGGAACAAGAGTAGATGCATTGGACTATATATGGCACCAAATATGTTTGCAAAATGCACCCCTACATACAGATCATAGTAGAATGAATCTGCCCTTCCAGGAAAGAGTTGCTGGACAACTCAGAAGAATCATTGGGAATTTGACCAGTCAATGCAACGAGCCAGGCAGTACAGCAAGTATAGTGCAACTGCCAGCTTTATTCTTCAGTGACCTGACACCTGAGCTAGTAGGACACATATTAGCCCTTCGTACCCTCTAGAAGCTTAAGAGACAGTATTAAGATGTGAACATGACAGCAAAACCTCAAAATGTAAGCATGTGGGTAATTGCATTTTGGCCCAAATTTCTACTCACAAAGTAAATCCCAGTTGCAAAGTCTCAGCTTTCGCAAACTAGTGGCTAGTTTAACTATCAACATAGTAAAACATCATAGCGGAACATATAAAGTTTCCAGGCAGCTCAATATGATTGATCATTTCAATCCTTAGATTATAAGCAGGTACTCCCTCCAATGCAATATGCCACAATTTGCCCATCAGCGATGATAATGCACGCCATTTAAGAGCTCAAGAGATCTAGCATACTAGTGTGAAACTTAATAATAGCAGAAACGCATCTTGTATTGTAAGATAATTTGGTAATGACGAACTAATGACATCGGACATGCACGAGCTGGTTAATAAAGATCCTATTAGCCTGATAACGATCTGATTAGCCAGCCAGTCACAGCATATACATGCACTAAAAGTTCTCTTTGTCTCAGGAATATTCAATTCACAAGATCCACTGGCAGTAGTACAATAATGCTGGATCATTAGGTGCTGCTGCTCTGAGCGTAACTACCATCATACAGCTTGCCTAGAATACCAATTGCAGGGTAAGCTACTCCCAAATGACCATTTTACACATAAGTACGATGAGAAAACAATATAAAATATCAAATCTCCAATCAGAACCAGCTAGTTGGTGATGATCCGGGCGTATCTTGATGGCAGCATGTCTCACGGGGCACATGTAGCTGGATCCAATTAGTAGAAAACGCCTACAGGTTATCACGTGGACATGGTATTGTTTATGAAGAAACCCCTTGGCCCCAGCCCTCCACCCAAGGTCACACACTCCAGTGAGATCAATCTCTTGTTTAAGTCTGCACTTGACCAATTAAGAAAACAAAGAGTACTGCTTATGTACTATACAATAGGCCAAGTAGGCCTGCCTGCTAAACAGATGCTAGGAATCACATGCATTATCTTATCGTATTGCGCTACATTAACAGACCCTCACATGCCTTACATACTTTAGATCTGTCACCTTGTTCGTGCGTAAACTTTGAAAAGAGATATGTGAATCATGAGGTCCAGGTAAATTTTGTAAAGAAGATCAGCACGGACAATGATGAAGCCTCATGGTCTGATACTGAAAAGATCCTCAAAAGGCAGGTCCTGCTCAGTTACGATAAGAATATGCAAGATGCAAATATTGGCCACCAAAATTGGTCTTTCCTCAACATTGGAATGATTTGAGCATCAGCTGGATAATCTTTTGACCACCGACCTCCGCACAACATGATGGAGTCGTACTGGTCAGCAAGACTTTACATGTATCACAGTTAGTTTACATTATCACCTTGTTGCCACAACAAGCAAATAACTCTTTACTAGACAAAAGAACAAGTGAATTCCAGAACAGAGTGACAATGTAGTGACATCCTGAATGAAGATAAATCATACTGACGAATGTGCCTAGAGGTGTAGACAGGCAAAACAAACAATAAATTACCAAGGTTGATTTTGTAAGGCAAGAAGCTTCCACTCACTATATGACTAACATGGTTCTTAATGAAATGACAGGTACCACTCTGACACAAGAGAGGGAATCATATGATCTGGAGATACTGAAGGTCAGCTGTATTCAGTTCAACACTCCTGCAAGATGACTGGCTATTTCTAGGAAATCTAAGACCTACTTGCTAATAAATATTAAAACTAAGGTTCTGACAGCACTCTCAGTGCCCAACAACCGAAAGGATACAATATAACTAGTTTTCAGTTAACAAGGAAAAGAATCCAGATCTTGCTGCAGAACCTCAACATGCTCATCATTGAAAGCTAGATTATACTAGGGTGGGCGGTTGGTAAACAGGAAATTAAAATAAATATTCTAAGCTAAAGCTACAATCAGTGCACATCTACTAGTTCAGGCACCATCGGCTAAATTTATACCCTGGTATTGAGTTTCAGGTGAAAGTCATTCAGAACTGGACAAAAATGAAAATAGTTGAAATCCGCCAAAAGGCACCTAAGAACGCACTGACACTACGAAGCTGAAAAATCATGTGCTAGTAATGGCTGCAGAACACGAAATACAGTGTGTAGGTTACCCAAAGTGATTATGCCGGTCTGGGGAGGCATTTTCGGGAATAGTGTTCGCGAAAGGAAGTGTGCAAGTGCACACGTCGACGCCGAAAGGTTCAACTCCCTTAGTTCCATCTTCCATGCATATCATAGCCACCATATATTCATGCCTAAACTTTGGTCCATGTGTATCTGTTTTAGCCAAATAAACTACTGCGAGTTGAACACTATGGAAATAAGGTAGTGCTTCATCTGGGGAGCAGCAATTTTAGTTAAAACAATAAAGAGAATCACGATCGCCTAATGGAGGTACTAATTTTCTGATCGTAGAATTTTGTCTCCGGGCGATTGGGTAGCCAGTTCTAGCTCAGGATGGTTTCCATGATAGTAATAGTCTCATAGATACAAGTTGATTGACCACATAAACTCCTAGCACTGAATATTTTTTTCGACTGACCCTAGCACTGAATATTCCGTACGGTTCTTCCATTCATTGTTGAAAATACCATCTGAATTTCCCAAATGTTAGTTTCTCCAACGACATGAGCATAAACTCAAATATCCAAACTAGGATGGACCAGATAAAATTAAGCGTGCAAAAGTGCATGTTGTTCTTGATAAAAACAAGCGTGCAAAAATGCATGTACCGGGGGGGGGGGGGGGGGGTCCAGAAATCGCACTCTTTCCAACCACATTACAATTTTTAGAGGAAAACGATAAACAATGAAGTATGCACCTGTGCTGACACCACATATGTTAATATTATTTTGTTGTTTTGCCAAGGTTTACGTATTAGGCAAGGGGGGCCATAAATAATTGGAGCCACGACTCTCATCCGTTTAAGTTTATTTTTGCTAGGTAAATAGATTACATCATAACTCACACACACAGAAGGGTTCATACTTAATACTTGGTAAAAGTTCTTCTCTAGAAGCAGTAAGAAAATTGCATCTGCGATCAATATGCAAACATCTTTGAAGTATTTGGTTACAATTTCCGGTTCTGATGCGATCAGTATACATATTTTACATGCTAAAATACTTAATCAGTAAATATGTGTGTATCCTTCAATAATTTATTACTCAATCTAGTAAACATGATTATAGGCTTATAGCTACTGGGTTGATGCAACAAAATTTCTAAAAAAAAACAGCAAAATATAGCTAGACTAGAAAATCTATTTGGTTTCATGTTTATCAAGAGGTCCAAGATTGAGAATTCTAGTTCAACAGGTGAATCTATATTCAAGAATCGTTTTCACCAAGCCATGCATTTCAGTTTACTAACACATATTTAGTTATGGATCAGAGATGTGAAAATTGTTGGTTCCAGAGAACGGGTGATAGTTACATTTGGGTGATTTATCAAGTACAAAAGTTGTTTAGACGGATACTGTAACCATGGCATTGGTAGTCCCAAATATTGTTTTGTGAGTGGTAGTACAGGCTGAATAGAGTAGAAGAGAATGAAAATTCGTTGAGATAATTGCAGCCTATGTGTAGCGTAATGTCTGTCTGCACACAAACAAGCTCCCTT
Organism: Triticum urartu; assembly: GCF_056163025.1. NCBI lineage: Eukaryota > Viridiplantae > Streptophyta > Magnoliopsida > Poales > Poaceae > Triticum > Triticum urartu. Next base: position 561,376,546 of record NC_141876.1, read on the forward strand.
TTACACAAAACCTACCACATATTCAGATTCAAAACCAGAGAAGCTTGATTCTCAATGATTGGATAACTAGTAAATGAACCTTTACGTTTGTTTACAAGAAATGATCTATACTGCTGGTTCAACAGCATCGTTAAATGTAACCTATACTGCAGGTCACTGGAGGTTTCAGTAGCTGAATCGACTTATGTAGTAGCTACTTACTGAAGGTCATGGGAGGTTCCAGATCAGTAGCTAAATTTACCAATGTAATAGCTTCTTAGTTAACATAGAGATAAAAGCACGAGCCCAGAATCTAGACTCTAGAGCAACATAGTTAAATCTTTCCATGGTTAAAACACATAGCACTTGCAGAACTAGAATTCACACAGTAATGTTAGTAACAAAGAAACTAGGCCGTCTGAATATATCATCAAGTTTTTGCTTCCTACTCTGTCACTCTGTCGCATCTCTCAAACAAAGGTAGGTAGTATGAATATATCATTTAGTCTTCGCTTCCTACTATATATCATAATGCCCTGTATCTCATTAAAGGTGCATCAAAACATGATTCCCTAACGAACAAAAAGGTGGATCATATACAAATGAACTCATAGAAGATGGAAGCCTTTTTGGAGTTGGACCAAGCAATGATTTGCAAACATCGATTAAGATCAAACTGGCCCTGCAATTGACATATCAAATTTCTTGACTGCTTTGTTCGTGTGGACACACCCAGAGTTTGGAAGGGGCACTTGGTCCATCCATACCAAGGAAGACCTTTCCGATTTCCTAGCATGGCCCTGCAGTTTACTAATGCATTTTTAGTTATGGATCATAGATGTGAAAATTGTTGGTTCCAGAAAATGGGGGATAGTTACATTCGAGTAATTTAACAAGTACAGAAGTGTTGTTTAGAGGGATACTGTAGCCATGGCATTGGTAGTCCCAAATGTTGTTTTGTGAGTGGGTAAAATTTGTTGAGACATAATTGCAGCATAATGTATGTCTGCATGCAAACAAGCTCCCCTTTACACGAAACCTACCACATATTCAGATTCAAAATCAGAGAAGCTTGATTCTCAATGATTGGATAACTAGTAAATGAACCTTTACATTTGTTTACAAGAAAGAAGTTCCCTGAACCCGTCATCTAAACCGCAGGTTCAACAGCACTGTTAAATGCAATCTATAGTGCAGGTCAGTGGAGGTTTCAGTAGCTGAATCTACCCACGTGGTAGCTTCCTACTGCAGGTCAGGGAGGTTCCAAATCAGTAGCTAAACCTACCAATCTAATAGCTTCTTAAGTAATATTCAGCTAAATGTACCAGCCCAACATCTAGACTCTAGAGCAACATAGTTAAATCTTTCCATGGTTAAAACACATAGCACTTGCAGAACCAGAATTCACACGGTAAGGTTAGTAATAAAGAAACTATACGGTCTCATTTAGTTTTTGTTTCCTACTCTGTCACTCCACATCATCCCTCAATAAAGGTAGGTAGTCTGAATATATCGATTAGTCTCCGCTTCGTACTATATATCATTCTGGCCCGTATCTCACTAAAAGTGCATCAACACATGATTCCCTAGCGAACAAAAAGGTATTTGATATACAAATGCACTAATACAACATGAAAGCCTTTTTGAAGTTGGATCAAGCAATCATTCGCAAACACCAATTAAGATCAAACTGGCCCTGCAATTTTATTTTATTTTATTTTGTTTCCTGAATCCTTTGTTTGTGTGGACACACCCAGAGTTTGTAAAAGGGCACTTGATCCGTTCGATTAGCAAGGAAGACCTTTCTGATTTCCGAGGATGGACATCTCACTGTTCGTACTGAACTTTTATCAGTTTGAATATATGAAGCGGTCTGGGGGCTCCATTCCTTTCTGTATTATTAATAGCACATGCCATGATCAACATCCTGATAATTAGGGTGTCTCTACCAACATAGGCCATTAATGCAACCACCTAAGCACCTAGGCATGGAACTATCCAAGCGCAGCAACAGCATTTCGAGGAAATGGTAACCGCAGCATAATTATCAGCATTGACTATTTGATGATAGCGAGCACAGGCGTAGCTCTAGCGAGCGAAGCACAAAAGTAAGCTAAATCCTAGGCGGCAAAATATATCTTACCACCGTAATAAAAGCAGGGCACCGATTTATAAGAACACCAGATTGCGCGAAGGGGGGAACTTACAGCGAAACCCTAGCGGGAGATGGCGACATTTTAGGGGAGATGGCGGCGGGAGGTCGCGCCATTGGATAGGATCGAGACAGAACGCCACTCGCGGCAGAGGGGCAGAGAGACAAGCGAAGAGAGGGAGCGGAACTGCGGAGGCGATCTGGGCGCGGCGGCACCGACGCCCCTCCGCCGAGACGAAGCCAGGGGTGGGGAGCGTGCCGGCTTCAACTGGGCTAAACTGGGCTGAATTCCTTAGCTCGATGGGCCGGTAAGGTGCTTTGTGACGGCCGTTAAGGTTCAGTTTAAAGGCAAATTAAAGATGGGCCTTGAATCGGCGAAATGGGCAGCCCATAGCATTATAGCTCGTAGGCGCGGCCCGGTCGCGTGTGTGCGTGAGGGAGCTTGGGCTGACGGATTCTCTTTTTTTTTTTGAGGGGGGCTGACGGATTCAACGCAGCCCATCGCGGCACGCGGCTGGCGCCGGAGACCGCAGCCGCGTGGGACGCGAACGCGACCAGGCAAGAGCCACGCCCCAACCACCCACCCACCCACCCAACCGCCGTCGCACCACACGGGGTACGTACGTGCGTGCGTGCGTCCCCATCCCTCCAACGGACGGACGGAGACGGCGGCGGGCGTGCAGCCACGGCCGTGCGCGCAGGCAGCGAAAAGCGCCAGCAGATGAATCCCGATCGTTTTCGTCGTGAACCCAGCGCCGGCAGTCCCTCTCCCTGTCCAGCCCAGTTGGGCGCCAGCCCGGCCACATGACCAGGCGCCAACGCCATCCAGCGACCTCGTCACGCCTCGTGTGCGCTGCGTGCGTACTCCACGTCAGAACACGCACAATGACTCAGACGGGTCGAGCTACCGTCCAAAACGGCGTCGGTGTGGCCGTGCCAGTACTCTCTCTGTATCATCATCAGCTGCTGCCAGGCGAGGAGCGCAGCTGCAGGCGGGCCGAAGCAAACAGACAGCAGAGTGGTAGTGGCGGTACACGCGCCTTTATTGCCGGTCCACGGGCTCGCGCTCACACATCTCCGCTGCGTTTGTTTCCAGGACCACACCCCGGCCATGGGCCATGGGCATGCTAGCCCATCAAGATTCAGGGAGGAGCGACCAACCCCATTGAATCCGTCTGCCCAGCCGTTGCATTTCCTCCGATCTGCGAGCCAGAGGAGAGGACGCACGCACGCATGCACCTGAGAGCCGAGGGTTTCAGAGCCAGCCACGCCCCTGCCCGCATCAGCGGATCAGCATCGCAGGGCGTACCGCGCAACCCTACCCGCTCTGCCCGTCCGTGTCGATCTTCGCCGGGGCCCGGCCCGGGGGAGAACAGCAAGGGCGGTGTGGTGGGTGGTACCGCGCTGGTGGTGGTGGTGGTAGCAGTACAGGTAGTTTTCCTGAAGAGAGGCAGAGGCCACGTACTACTACCACTCGTATCGTACTGCATGAATTATTCTGCGTTGGCGAGCGGATGGATCGATCTGGGTGGGGCGGGGTGGGGTGGGTTCGGTACGACGTCCCCATCGGCGGTGAGGTGACGACAGGACGATTGGATTGACCGGCTCGAGCCATCGGCATGGGAAGACAAACCTAACCGAACCCAACCAAACGCGTCGGCGTCGTCGGCCGCCGTATCGACCGCTCCGATCGCGTGTGCTGGCCGTGTGGGCGCGGCGGCGGGCGGGCGGTGACGCGACGTCGACGGACGGGGGCGGACCACATCAACGGAATGGACACCCACGCGACGGTTGGATGGATATCGACACCTGGACCAACCGCGCCGGCACATCAGTCACCGCGCCTCTACGTACGTGCGTGCGCGTATACGGCGACGGATTGGACAGGGGTGGGCCGCGGTGGGAGGAAAAAAGGTCACGCGGCGGCGGCGGCGGCGGCCGGCGCGACGCCAACGTACACGACCAGAGTTTTCTAGCTAGGCTGGTGGGAAGCGGCGCCTCCGGACTGGCCTGGCCCATTATCATTTCCTCGCCAGCCACTTTTGATACGTAGTACAAAAAAGTGTCAGTGTCGTTTTTTCTTCTTCTAAATTTTTTTACGGCATTTTCTTCTTCTATCTGTCACGATCGACCCCGCCGTGCACACCGGCGGCCCGCTGGAGCGTTGCGTCGGTGAAGGCCGACGACGATCTCGATCGACAAACGGCCGTCTTTGAAAAATGAATGGTTGGGGCCTGTTCGTGGCTGATCGGTTCACCAAAGGGAAAGTAAAACAGATTTTATATATCTACTCCACACTCCACACTCCACACAGTACTATAGTACTCCACACAGGAGTAGTACGTAGTACCGGCCTGAGATGCATTGAATAATTTTAGGTCAAGGGTGGCTTCAAACAGAAGGCAAGGGCAAGGAAGGTCGAAAAGCCAGTCTATGGATCGAGCGAATCGTACTAGTAGTACCACTCCTACTCCCTTGGCGTGGTGGTGTTCACCAGTCTTGCACGGATCGCTCAATGAAAAGCAAGCCCTCCCCTTCCCTTGAAATGACATTTAATCCGAGCCTCTGCCCTGCCAGCAAACGCAAACGCAAACGCAAGAAGAAGCCGCCACTGCGTGCATGCATGAGCATGAGCATGCAGCGCAATGAAATCATTGGACCCGCTCGCTGCCGCTAGGTGTGGTGGAAGGATAGCGAGATCAGGTGGGCCTTGAACATGCTTGCGTAGAAAGAAAATATCCCGTCGCATCGCATCGCACACATAGCCGGGCGGTTAGTTAGGCGTACATACATGTGAGCTCCTCAAGCCAAATAAGTCGCTTTATTAGAGAGAGAGAGAGAGAGGGTGGGTGGTCACAGGCGCACAGCTCACGCCACACCACCGAGGCCGATCTACCCATCGTACGTGCACGTGCCGCCGTCCATGGGGCCGCTCGCCTCTCTCACCCTGCAGCGTCTCTGTTCCCACTTCTTTTGCCTCTACCTAGCGAGGCCTTGTCGCCACTCGCAGCGTGTACGCGCGCACGCACAGCCCTATAGCGCTACAGTCTTTTTCTTTGGCTTTGAACCCAGCCCAGCCCAACCTACGCGCGTACCATCTCCTACCTACGCGCGTACCATTCTCCTACCTATAGCTATTGTGGTACCGGCCGGGGCCGGCTGCATATACAAATACGAGTAGTATATTTATCCCGTGTCAAAATCAGGCGCCCACGTTGGAATCGTTTGTTTGTTTTTCGAACGCCGTCGGAATCGTTCGTTTGTTCTGTAGCAGGGTCAAATAGAAGACGAACGGAGTTTGGTCGTGACACGGCTCTATCTCTTGACACTGTGGGTTGATTCCACGGTGCCGCAATTTTCTACGCATTGACACGGCCGGTGAGGAAATGAAATCATATTCCTCCGTTGATTCTTCCGTGGTAAGCGACCGGCGGATATATGCTGCGTGCATTTGTGCCTCTTTTATTAATTCCTTTTCCCCTCCGGCTCTCTTTCTTTCGTTCCTTCTTTCTTTTCCCCCGATTCCACCATCGAGAAAGTTTGGGCTTTAAGAATTTATTCCCCGGCCATTGGTGGGTTAAGTTGTCATCACCCGCCCCAATTTGCTAAAGTATGCAGTGGTATAGTTGGGGAGGGAATTTTTAGGCCGGGAGCCTCAAAGGAGGAACGGAAAGGGGGGAAACGGGGATAAAAAAAGATTAAAGCGTTTGTTGCACTTGCTGGTGTCATGCTACTAGATGGGAGAGGGCACTTCTTTTTAGGGCAGATCCCTTAATCCCACGCATTGACAGGGGTAATCAACCCAGTGGGCACTACTAACGGAGATCATAACCCCAGTGACCAAGGGATCTGCCCTCAAAAAGAATTCCAATTGGTTGTGTAGTACAGTACATCGTTGAGGTTGCAACATTTGTCGCTCATCCGGTAAATCGACTGCACGCTATAGTGTTTTGATTCACCGGGACCCCATGTAAACAACATACTCTAACTAGCTAGGTGTGGCGCGCCTGCTAATTATGGACGCCGAGCAGGCAGACTGCAACGCACATCACATTGATCTCCAAAAGCTACGTCTCGTCAAGATTAAAAAAGATTGTAAGTAGTAACAAGGTTGCTCCACTAGTGGTGCAAATAAAGTTGTATGTGCGATAGCTTATACGCCTTCTCATGTGTTTTTTAGCTTTTTCCTTGTTAGAAGGACCTCTGGTGACTTCCATTTCCAAGTAGTCTTTCCCCCCTTTTTTATAATTACATCAATTTCTAATTTTAGGCTTTCATCATATAGCGTACAACTACAACTGGTGTTCAAGGAATTAAGCATGGTATGTTTATATGCTAAACTGTCATATGCTACTTATCAGGATCAAGCGTCGGCTCATACATATATACTACTTATCATTGACGGTGCGCGTTGCAGCGCCCGTCTATTTATAAAATAAAAATATAGGAATATTCATAAATATATCAGGACAAAAAACATATTGAATTTCTATAAATATAACCTACTCTTAGGTTACAGGTGCCAAGGTAAAATTTAATGACGGCTCTACAAGCCAATTTTTTTTGTTAACTGGGATCATTAGTACGCCGAATGCATGCAAGAAAGGGATGAGAAGAAAGTAGCTGATTGTCATTATGACTACATGCATGCAGGTATTAAATAAACCGTCAGTACTAGTACAAGAAAATATCATTAATTTTTTGCTTTGATTACCGTTGGTAGCCTTGTATATATGCAAAATGTATTTTTCATAATGGCCCTGTATAAGAAAATGGATATACATATTCAGTAAAACAAGGTTCATGGATATACATTGACTTGGTATAACATACACAACAATATACACATGGAAAATACAACAAATCGGTACTATCAAGGCAAGACAGATAGATAAGCAATAGATAGCGTACATGGTGCATTAATGAAACTTCACATGCCTCTATGAAAGGGCCGCCATGTTGAGAACAAAGGAGAACTAGGATGATCTGTCCCCCCCCCCCCCCTCTCCCTCCCCCCTCCAATTTTTGTGTGCTGAATTAGAGCCTAATGTTAGCATATAAAACTCATATTCAAAGACATAAGCTTTAGGATTCTGTGTCTGGTTCATAAACAAAACACTTCCTACTCTACATTCCATGACAAAAGGAAGGTCGATTTCCCACATTTTATATCCACACAAATTTTGAAATAAAATATTCTTACACCACCAAAACTATATTTAGGGACTGATATATGAGATTGTATCATGTTTTTTTCCTATCGAATCAAATTGAATCATCGACTCGTGGGTAAGAGGGCACCCTCCTCTTTTGTGTTTGTAGACATTGACAAGGTACATGTTGTTGGGGAACGCAGTAATTTCAAAAAAAAATCCTACGCACATGCAAGATCATGGTGATGCACAACAACGAGAGGGGAGAGTGTCGTCTACGTACCCTCATAGACCGTAAGCAGAAGCGTTATGACAACGCGGTTGATGTAGTCGTACGTCTTCACGGTTGACCGATCCTCAGTACCGAACGTACGTCACCTCTGCGTTCAACACACGTTCAGCTTGGTGACATCCCGCGAACTCACGATCCTATAGAGCTTCCGGGAAGAGCTTGGTCAGCACGACGGCGTGGTGACGGTGTTGATGAAGCTACCCACGCAGTGCTTCGCCTAAGCACCGCCACGATATGACCGAGGTGGATTATGGTGGAGGGGGGCACCGCACACGGCTAAAAGATCAATGATCAATTGTTGTGCCTCCAGGGGGTCCCCCCTCCCTGTATATAAAGGAGTGGAGGAGGGGAGGGGGCCGACCTCCTATGGCGCGCCCCATGAGGAGTCCTACTCCCGCCGGGAGTAGGACTCCTCCCTTCCAAGTAGGAGTAGGAGTAGGAGAGGAAGGGAGAGAAGAAGAGAAGGAAAGGGGGCGCCGCCCCCCTCCTTGTCCAATTCGGACTAGAGGGGGAGGGGGCGCGCGGCTGCCCTGGCCGCCCCTCCTCTTTTCCCACTAAGGCCCATTAGGCCCAATATACTCCCCGGGGGGTTCCGGTAACCCCCCGGTACTCCGGTATATGTCCGAAACCTCCCGAAACACTTCCGGTGTCCGAACATAGTTGTCCAATATATCGATCTTTACGTATCGACCATTTCGAGACTCCTCGTCATGTCCGTGATCATATCTGGGACTCCGAACTACCTTTAGTACATCAAAACACAAAAACTCATAATACCGATCGTCACAGAACTTTAAGCGTGCGGACCCTATGGGTTTGAGAACTATGTAGACATGACTGAGACACGTCTCCGGTCAATAACCAATAGCGAAACCTGGATGCTCATATTGGTTCCTACATATTCTACGAAGATCTTTATCAGTTAAACCGCATAACAACATACGGTGTTCCCTTTGTCATCGGTATGTTACTTGCCCGAGATTCGATCGTCGGTATCTCAATACCTAGTTCAATCTCGTTACCGGCAAGTCTCTTTACTAGTTCCATAATGCATCATCCCGTAACTAACTCATTAGTCACATTGCTTGCAAGGCTTATAGTGATGTGCATTACCGAGAGGGCCCAGAGATACCTCTCCGACAATCGGAGTGACAATCCTATTCTCGATCTATGCCAACTCAACGAACACCATCGGAGACACCTGTATGGCACCTTTATAATCACCCAGTTACGTTGTGACATTTGGTAGCACACAAAGTGTTCTTCCGGTAATCGGGAGTTGCATAATCTCATAGTCATAGGAACATGTATAAGTTATGAAGAAAGCAATAGCAATAAACTAAACGATCAAGTGCTAAGCTAACGGAATGGGTCATGTCAATCACATCATTCTCCTAATGATGTGATCCCGTTGATCAAATGACAACTCATGGCTATGGCTAGGAAACTCAACCATCTTTGATCACTGAGCTAGTCAAGTAGAGGCATACTAGTGACACTATGTTTGTCTATGTATTCAGACATGTATTATGTTTCCGGTTAATACAATTCTAGCATGAATAATAAACATTCATCATGATATGAGGAAACAAATAATAACTTTATTATTGCCTCTAGGGCATATTTCCTTCAGTCTCCCACTTGCACTAGAGTCAATAATCTAGATTACATAGTAATGATTCTAACACCATGGAGTCTTGGTGCTGATCATGTTTTTCTCGTGGAAGAGGCTTAGTCAACGGGTCTGCAACATTCAGATCCGTATGTATCTTGCAAATCTCTATGTCTCCCACATGGACTTAATCCCAGATGGAATTGAAGCGTCTCTTGATGTGCTTGGTTCTTTTGTGAAATCTGGATTCCTTTGCCAAGGCAATTGCACCAGTATTGTCACAAAAGATTTTCATTGGACCCGATGCACTAGGTATGACACCTATATCAGATATGAACTCCTTCATCCAGACTCCTTCATTTGCTGCTTCCGAAGTAGCTATGTACTCCGCTTCACTCATAGATCCCGCCATGACGCTTTGTTTACAACTGCTCCAACTAATAGCCCCACCGTTCAATATAAATACGTATCCGTTTTGCGATTTAGAATCGTCCGGATCAGTGTCAAATCTTGCATCAACGTAACCATTTACGATGAGCTCTTTGCCACCTCCATAAACGAGAAACATATCCTTAGTCCTTTTCAGGTATTGCAGGATGTTGTTGACCATTGTCCAGTGATCCACTCCTAGATCACTTTGGTACCTCCTTGCTAAACTAATAGCAAGGCACACATCAGGTCTGGTACACAGCATTGCATACATTATAGAGCCTATGGCTGAAGCATAGGGAACACTTCTCATTTTCTCTCTATCTTCTACAGTGGTCGGGCATTGAGTCTTACTCAACTTCACACCTTGTAACATAGGCAAGAACCCTTTCTTTGCTTGATCCATTTTGAACTTCTTCAAAACTTTATCAAGGTATGTGCTTTGTGAAAGTCCAATTAAGCATCTTGATCTATCTCTATAGATCTTGATGCCCAATATATAAGCAACTTCTCCGAGGTCTTTCATTGAAAACTCTTATTAAAGTATCCTTTGATGCTATCCAGAAATTCTATATCATTTCCAATCAATAATATGTCATCCACATATAATATTAGAAATGCTACAGAGCTCCCACTCACTTTCTTGCAAATACAGGCTTCTCCCAAAGTCTGTATAAAACCATATGCTTTGATCACACTATCAAAATGTTTATTCCAACTCCGAGAGGCTTGCGCCAGTCCATAAATGGATCGATGGAGCTTGCACACTTGTTCGCACCCTTTGGATCGACAAAACCTTCAGGTTGCATCATATACAACTCTTCTTCCAGAAAACCATTCATGAATGCAGTTTTGACATCCATTTGCCAAATTTCATAATCATAAAATGCGGCAATTGCTAACATGATCCGGACAGACTTAAGCATCGCTACGGGTGAGAAAGTCTCATCGTAGTCAACCCCTTGAACTTGTCAAAAATCTTTTGCAACAAGTCAAGCTTTGTAGACAGTAACATTACCGTCAGCGTCAGTCTTCTTCTTGAAGACATTTATTCTCGATGGCTTGCCGATCATTGGGCAAGTCAACCAAAGTCCACACTTTGTTCTCATACATGGATCCCATCTCAGATTTCATGGCCTCAAGCCATTTTGCGGAATCTGGGCTCACAATCACTTCTTCATAGTTCGTAGGTTCATCATGGTCAAGTAACATGACTTCCAGAACAGGATTGCCATACCACTCTGGTGTAGATCTTACTCTGGTTGACCTACGAGGTTCGGTAGTAACTTGATATGAAGTTTCATGATCATCATCATTAGCTTCATCGCTAATTGGTGTAGGTGTCACAGGAACGGGTTTCTGTGATGAACTACTTTCCAATAAGGGAGCAGGTATAGTTACCTCATCAAGTTCTACTTTCCTCCCACTCACTTCTTTCGAGAGAAACTCCTTCTCTAGAAAGGATCCATTCTTAGCAACAAATGTCCTGCCTTCGGATCTGTGATAGAAGGTGTACCCAATAGTTTCTTTTGGGTATCCTATGAAGACACATTTCTCCGATTTGGGTTCGAGCTTATCAGGTTGAAGCTTTTTCACATAACCATCGCAGCCCCAAACTTTAAGAAACGACAACTTTGGTTTCTTGCCAAACCATAGTTCATAAGGCGTCGTCTCAACGGATTTCAATGGTGCCCTATTTAACGTGAATGCAGCCGTCTCTAAAGCATAACCCCAAAACGATAGCGATAAATCAGTAAGAGACATCATAGATCGCACCATATCTAAAAAAGTGCGTTTACGACGTTCGGACACACCATTACGCTGTGGTGTTTCGGGTGGCGTGAGTTGCGAAACTATTCCGCATTGTTTCAAATGTAGACCAAACTTGTAACTCAAATATTCTCCTCCACGATCAGATCGTAGAAACTTTATTTTCTTGTTACGATGATTTTCCACTTCACCATGAAATTCTTTGAACTTTTCAAATGTTTTAGACTTATGTTTCATTAAGTAGACATACCCATATCTGCTCAAATCATCTGTGAAGGTGAGAAAATAACGATACCCTCCGCGAGCCTCGATATTCATTGGACCACATACATCAGTATGTATGATTTCCAATAAATCTGTTGCTCGCTCCATTGTTCCGGAGAACAGCGTTTTAGTCATCTTGCCCATGAGGCATGGTTCGCAAGTACCAAGCGATTCATAATCAAGTGATTCCAGAAGTCCATCTGTATGGAGTTTCTTCATGCGCTTTACACCAATATGACCTAAATAGCAGTGCCACAAATAAGTTGCACTATCATTATCAACTCTGCATCTTTTGGCTTCAACATTATGAATATGTGTATTGCTACTATCGAGATTTAACACAAATAGACCACTCTTCAAGGGTGCATGACCATAAAAGATATTACTCACATAAATAGAACAACCATTATTCTCAGATTTAAATGAATAACCGTCTCGCATCAAACAAGATCCAGATATAATGTTCATGCTTAACGCTGGCACCAAATAACAATTATTCTGGTATAAAATTAATCCCGAAGGTAGATGTAGAGGTAGCATGCCGACGACGATCACATCGACTTTGGAAACATTTCCCACGCGCATCGTCACCTCGTCCTTAACCAATCTTCGCTCAATCGGTAGTCCCTGTTTCGAGTTGCAAATATTAGCAACAGAACCAGTATCAAATATCCAGGTGCTATTGCAAGCTCTAGTAAGGTACACATCAATAACATGTGTATCACATATACCTTTGTTCACCTTGCCATCCTTCTTATCCGCCAAATACTTGGGGCAGTTCCGCTTCCAGTGACCAGTCTGTTTGCAGTAGAAGCACTCAGTCTCAGGCTTAGGTCCAGACGTGGGTTTCTTCTCCTGAGCAGCAACTTGTTTTCCATTCTTTTTGAAGTTCCCCTTCTTCTTCCCTTTACCCTTTTTCTTGAAACTGGTGGTCTTGTTGACCATCAACACTTGATGCTCCTTCTTGATTTCTACTTCTGCAGCCTTTAGCATTGCGAAGAGCTCGGGAATTGTCTTATCCATACCTTGCATATTATAGTTCATCACGAAGCTCTTGTAGCTTGGTGGCAGTGATTGAAGAACTCTGTCAATGACACTATCAACAGGAAGATTAACTCCCAGTTGAGTCAAGTGGTTATGGTACCCAGACATTCTGAGTATATGTTCACTGACATAACTATTCTCCTCCATCTTGCAGCTGTAGAACTTATTGGAGACTTCATATCTCTCAATCCGGGCATTTGCTTGAAATATTAACTTCAACTCCTGGAACATCTCATATGCTCCATGACGTTCAAAACGTCGTTGAAGTCCCGGTTCTAAGCCGTAAAGTATGGCACACTGAACTATCGAGTAGTCATCAGCTTTGCTCTACTAGACGTTCTTAACGTCATCAGCAGCATCTGCAGCAGGCCTGGCACCCAGCGGTGCTTCCAGGACGTAATTCTTTCGTACAGCAATGAGGATAATCCTCAAGTTACGGACCCAATCCGTGTAATTGCTACCATCATCTTTCAACTTTGCTTTCTCAAGGAACGCATTAAAATTTAACGGAACAACAACACGGGCCATCTATCTACAACAACATAGACAAGCAAAAATACTACCAGGTACTAAGTTCATGATAAATTTAAGTTCAATTAATCATATTACTTAAGAACTCCCACTTAGATAGATATCCTCTAATTATCTAAGTGATTACGTGATCCAAATCAACTAAACCATAACCGATCATCATGTGAAATGGAGTAGTTTTCAATGGTGAACATCACTATGTTGATCATATCTACTATATGATTCACGCTCGACCTTTCGGTCTCAGTGTTCCGAGGCCATATCTGCATATGCTAGGCTCGTCAAGTTTAACCTGAGTATTTTGCGTGTGCAAAACTGGCTTGCACCCGTTGTATAAGAACGTTGAGCTTATCACACCCTATCATCACGTGGTGTCTCGGCACGACGATCTTTTGCAATGGTGCATACTCAGGGAGAACACTTGTACCTTGAAATTTTAGTGAGAGATCATCTTATAGTGCTACCGTCAATCAAAGAGAATAAGATGCATAAAGGATAAACATCACATGCAATCAATATAAGTGATATGATATGGCCATCATCATATTGTGCCTTTAATCTCCATCTCCAAAGCATTGTCATGATCAATGTCGGTGTCAAAACCGGCAGATCTCGGGTAGGGGGTCCCGAACTGTGCGTCTAGGCCGGATGGTAACAGGAGGCAAGGGACACGAAGTTTTACCCAGGTTCGGGCCCTCTTGATGGAGGTAAAACCCTACGTCCTGCTTGATTAATATTGATGATATGGGTAGTACAAGAGTAGATCTACCACGAGATCGGAGAGGCTAAACCCTAGAAGCTAGCCTATGGTATGATTGTTGTTCTGTATGTTGTCCTACGGACTAAAACCCTCCGGTTTATATAGACACCGGAGAGGGTTAGGGTTACACAAAGTCGGTTACAATGGTAGGAGATCTACATATCCGTATCGCCAAGCTTGCCTTCCACGCCAAGGAAAGTCCCTCCCGGACACGGGACGAAGTCTTCAATCTTGTATCTTCATAGTCCAAGAGTCCGGCCGAAGGTATAGTCCGGCTATCCGGACACCCCCTAATCTAGGACTCCCTCAGTAGCCCCTGAACCAGGCTTCAATGACGACGAGTCCGGCGCACAGATTTTCTTAGGCATTGCAAGGCGGGTTCCTCCTCCAAGTACTTCATAGAAGATTTTGAACACAAAGAATAGTGTCCGGCTCTGCAAAATAAATTTCCACATATTGCCATATAGAGAATAATGTTCACACCAATCTAATCTGCTGACGTATTCCGTAGCATGACAACACCACGGCCAAGCCTTTATTCGAATCGTTTTATTATCCCACCTCACCGTGTCATGCGAGGCGGTTTCCTTGGCACGTCTTGTTAAAGCAGAGATCGTGTCCCCTTATTCCGGGATTCTCATCAATACGGGCGTGGGTAACCCAACTACGCCATTGATTACGGCGCTTGGAGATAAGCGAGTTTTACCAGGCTGGTGGGGCCACGTAGTTGCGTCCACCCATATAAGGGGATAAGGATCCACCTTTTCACCTATGCCTTCTTCCTCCTTCGCCTATCCATTTTCGCGCACTCGAGCTCCAGCGCCCAAGTCCGCACTCCCCACCTCAACCTTCTCCAGCCATGTCCGGAGCGGGAGGCAAGTGGATGGTCTCCTCCGTCACGGAGGGACACATCAAAAAACTGAGGAAGGCCGGATACTTGTCTAACGACATCGCGTACCGGCTTCCCGAAGAGGGGCAGCTCCTTTCCACCCCAAGGCCCCATGAGAGGGTAGTGTTCCTTCCCCACTTCCTCCGCGGACTAGGCTTTCCTATCCACCCATTCGTCCGGGGACTCATGTTCTACTACAGCCTGGATTTCCATGATCTGGCCCCGAACTTCATCCTCAATATCTCGACGTTTATCGTCGTGTGCGAGGCTTTCCTCCGCATCTGCCCCCATTTCGGCCTATGGCTTAAGACTTTCAATGTCAAGCCGAAGGTGGTGCGCGGCAACCAGGCGGAGTGTGGAGGCGCCATGGTGGGCAAGATGCCCAACGTCTTATGGCTCGAGGGCTCCTTTGTGGAGACCCTAAAGGGGTGGCAATCGGGGTGGTTTTACATCACCGAGCCGCGCGACCCTGAGTGGGTCGCAGCCCCCGAGTTCCGGTCCGGACCCCCAACGCGGCTCACGTCCTGGAAAGAGACGAGTCTGTCGTGGGGCAGCAAAGGAGAGGTGACTGGACTGCAAACATGCATCCAAACCCTGGTGAACAAGCATCTCAAGCTTGTCAACGTAGTCCAGGTTATGCTCATCCGCCGGATCCTCCTGTGTCAACAACAGGCCTTCAATCTGTGGGAGTTCAACCCGGCGCAGCACCGAACTCTGAGCAGGCTCTTCGACACGACACACGAAGATGCCTGGAAGGTGCTTTTCAAGGGCGCCGAGGCTCCCGCATCCGCTACCGAGGATCGCGGATTCAGCGCGCAGCGTCACGCTAGCACGGTAAGTTGTTTGTACCTTTTACAGGGTATTAGTTTTTCATAGTTTAACTCTATGTGGGATCTAAGCTCCCTTACCTTTGACAGGATTGGCAGGCGAAGTCTGAACAGATCGACTGTCCGGCTCCTTTGCCCAAAGACCCAGCCAATGCCCGCTTGGCGAAGCTGCTGGTTCCGGCACCCTATGTGGTGCCAGAGAAGAAGGCCACGAAGAAGGCCACAGGGACTCGAAAAAGTGCCCGGCGCCAGGAGGTGTTGGGTTCATCATCCGACGGCTCCAAGGCGCATTCCTCCCGTGAAGACGAGGAGGAGGAAGAAGAGACCTCTCCCCCTCTAGCGGGGGGAGAGAAGAAAAGGAAGGCCGCCCTCACTAGGGAGGCCAAAGGGTCCAAGAAGGGGAAAACCCTTCCTCCGGACTACTCCACCAACGCCGACGACGGCGGAGAGGAGTGGCCGCTCAGGGCCAAGCCCCTGGCGAAATCGTAAGTATCCGGATACCAGAGTAATTCATAGTATTCCTTTATTGCACAGCTTTCCCTTATGTCAAATATGATTATGCAGCCCACCCAAAGACCGGCTCGACGCGTCGTCGAGCGGTTCACTGGACTCGTCGGATGTGAATTCGCTTCTGATGGCTACCTCCCCCCGCCCTACGGACGACGCCGAAATGTTGTGCCAACATGTTCCAAGCCAGGAGGAGGTGGTCCTGGAGGCGCCGCAAGGCAACCTCCCGGACTCCAGGAGTAAAGGGGATCAAACCCCCAGGGCTCCAAGTCCGGCTCTAGGCCGGACACCGCTCCGGAACCTTCAAAGGTTCCAGAGTCCGACGGGCGACCTCCTTCCAAGAGGAGCAACCCCACCGTGCCGGTGACCCCCGTCCAACCGGAGGCGCCGGACAATCTTTTGGAGGTGCTCAAAGGCGCCTCCATCGACGAGGAGCACCGCACCATTATGAGTGCGGTGGTCCAGAAGGTTCAGTCCGCCAAGAGCGGACTGACTGAAGCTTGTGCTAGCCTTTTAACAGGCTTTGAGGTAAGTAAAGAATGTGTAAATAATATTACCGCATAGACAGTAGCCCCTGATGCTTTGTTTGGCGTTCGGGAAGAAAAGCCGAATAGAGGATCAAATAAAATTCGCAGGAGTGTAACAAAAAGGAGTCAATATGCGTATGCAGGCTTCTCTGCTGGCGTCCGCCGCACTGACTGCGGAAGTGGACACGCTAAAGCAGAACCTCGAGCAGTCCAAGCAAGAGCTCGGGCGTGCCAAGAAGCAGCTCGAGGACAAGGAAGGTAAGAAATACCTTGTTTAAATATATATAAAAAAGTGCAATTGCAAAAAATGACAGGATTATCATGGCTATTGTAGGGGCCACGTCTGAGGTGGCGACCCTTAAGCAAGCGCTGCTCGAGGCCGAGAAGAGGGCGGCCATGGAGCGCACCGAGCGGGAGAAGTATGAGGCCCAGGTTGGCAAGGTGCGGCAAGAGCTCCTGGCTCTCATGAAAAAACATGAGAGTTTGGAGCTTGACTCAAAGACGCGAGCGTCCGAGCTCGCGGTGGCTATTGAAAATGCCAAGTCTGCCAAGGCCGAATCCCAGAAGACCCTCCAGGAGTTGGATGCGGTGAAAAAGACAGTGGCGGGTAAGGCATTCTTTATGCAAAGCAAACACATAAACATGAGTTACTTGTTACTTACCCGAATCCGGAGCTCTCCAGGAGCATTCGCAGATCTTCCCCGTAGTGTGTCCGATGCCGCCGCATTCTATCGAGCCGAGGAGGGCAGCTCGATAGAGAAGGTGTTCTGGTCTCAGTATGCTGAGGCCGGACACCCCGTGCCCCTGAGCGACCAGCTGAAGCAACTGGTCGAGCTCCACAAGGCGGCCGAACTGAAGGGCCTCATAGTTCAGCTGTGGCCTGGAGAGGCTCTGCCTGGGAGCTATTTCGGGCTGGTGCGGCGGCTGGTGGGGGCCTGTCCAAGGCTCGAAGTCATCAAGCGCTCCGTCTGCATTGAAGGTGCCCGTAGGGCCCTTGCCCGTGCTAAGGTGCACTGGGGCAAGCTGGATGCCGAGAAGCTTGTGAAGGACGGGCCACCGCCGGGGAAAGAGCATCGCAAGCCCGAGAATTATTATAAGGATGTTCTGAAGGGTGCCTACCTTATGGCGGATGAATGTTCCAGGGATGTAATTTTTGAGTAAAACTCGCTCGTTTTGTCCTGTGCGCTGAAAACTTGTTCATATGCGGTAAGCAATGCTGTTGGAATTTAAAATATTACCTTCTGTGCGGCTGTCTATCAATTCTGAGAGATGGCGAGTCGTCGGCTTCTGCCCCCGTGCCGCTAGTGCTGGGTGTTCGGGGATAAACGTGAGCGCTCTTTTTCCCATGTTTGGGTCCTTCGAGGGAGGCGCTCAGCACAACGAACAAGGCAATCGGGCTATAATGCGTGAACACTCTCACTTAGCCATAGAATTCTATAATTTTAAATTTCGGCGAAGCCCCTGGTATTCGGAAGACCGAGTTCGGGGCGCTATCCACGCCTTGGCCGGATAGAGCCGACTCCTCGCTCTAAGCGGCATAAGTCTTTAGGGACTCGAAAAACCTCTCGAACAGCGACCAACTCTCGCTTCATCATGACAGTCAGTTTTAGCTTTCTCTACTGAGGTGCTCGACCCAGCTCAACTGGGGCACAATCGCAGTAGTTCTCCTAGTGCTACCTTAGCCGACATAGCGGAACGTAAGGCACCAAAACATAGGAGCCGGGCAAACCCAACTATTGACCCAAGACATGATTCGGAGCCGATGCATATAATGCTATAAGTTCGGAGTGTCGCACTTGTTAAAGTGTTCGGAATTCTCACACCATATTGAGGGGTACTAAAGCCCCTGGCGTATTTTGGCCGTACCAAAGTGTACGGGTGCAACATGTCGTTAAGGAACATATATTTGTAAAAAAAAAGAGTAACGCAAAAATAGACAAAAGCTATGCATTGTTTATTAAAAAAGGGCTGCGATCAAAGCAGAACGATACAAATAATGCGATAAGCAAAAGGTTGGACTATTTAACATGTCCGTTCCGGGGGCAGGCTGCAGAATGGTATGCGAAACAGGTATACTGCTCGTGATAGAGACCACCTGGGAGTTCCGTAATGCGGCATGGCTTGTCTGCTTCCCTGGTTCTTGCATCGTTTGTGCGGCAATTGAACTGCCGAACAGGCCTTCCGAAGAATGGAGTCCTGAAAGTAAGAGAAAATTAAAAAATCGGCAGCCCCTGGTGCGGTTTAAGCCGTGTTTCGGGCGTGCCGTGATGGTGCCCCTCCCCCTGTACCCATGGTATTTCTAGAGCGTAATTATGTACGCGAAGCACTGGTGTCGCATTTTTTCGAGGGCTGGGGTTGGGGCCGCATGGCTACGCCTGCTCGGAACGTGCCAGGCGGTCTTGTTGTAGGTTACTCCGGGCGCGCTTGACGGTGTCCGGACGTTTAATGGCCGGACTGGAGAACTGCCTGGAGAGGCTGCTTTGTACTTCCGCTGCAAGGGCCACCGTGTGCTCCTCCGTTCGAAGGGAGCATTCGGTGTTTCCATTGACCGTAATTACTCCTCGAGGGCCTGACATCTTGAGCTTAAGGTATGCGTAGTGCGGTACCGCATTGAACTTGGCGAATGCGGTTCGCCCGAGCAGTGCGTGATAGCCACTGCGGAATGGGACTATGTCGAAGATTAACTCCTCGCTTTGGAAATTATCCGGAGATCCGAAGACCACTTCAAGTGTGACTGAGCCTGTACAGTTGGCCTCTACACCTGGTATTACGCCTTTAAAGGTCGTTTTGGTGGGCTTAATCCTCGAGGGATCTATGCCCATTTTCCGCACTGTATCCTGGTAAAGCAGGTTCAGGCTGCTGCCGCCGTCCATAAGGACTCTAGTGAGATGAAATCCGTCAATAATTGGGTCTAGAACCAATGCGGCGAATCTGCCATGATGGGTGCTAGTGGGATGGTCCCTTCGATCAAAGGTGATCGGGAAGGAGGACCATGGGTTGAACTTTGGGGCGACTGGCTCTACCGCGTATACGTCCCTTAACGCGCGCTTCCGCTCCCTCTTGGGGATGTGGGTTGCATATATCATGTTCACCGTCCGCACTTGTGGGGGAAAACCCTTCTATCCATTGTTGTTCGGCGGCCGGGGCTCTTCGTCGTCATCTCTATGCAGCCCCTTGTCTTTATTTTCGGCATTTAACTTGCCTGCCTTCTTGAACACCCAACAATCCCTGTTGGTGTGATTGGCCGGCTTTTCGGGGGTGCCATGTATCTGGCACAAGCGGTCGAGTATTCGGTCCAAACTGGACGCCCCCCTAGGATATCTTTTGAATGGCTTTTTCCGCTGACCGGATTTATAGCCTCTGAATCCGGCATTAACTGCCGTATCCTCAACATTGTCGCTGTTAATGCGGCGCTTCTGCTTGTTGCAACGCGACCTGCCACTACTGTCCCTGGTATCCGAATTACCAGGGTTCTTGTTCATATTGTTGCTACGAGCAAGCCAGCTGTCTTCTCCCGCGCAAAAGCGGGTCATGAGTGTCGTGAGTGCTGCCATAGATTTCGGCTTTTCCTGTCCAAGGTGCCGGGCAAGCCAGTCATCACGGATATTGTGCTTGAAGGCTGCTAGGGCCTCTGCGTCCGGACAGTCGACTATTTGATTTTTCTTTGTTTGGAACCGTGTCCAGAATTGCCTGGCCGATTCCTCTGGCTGCTGAATTACGTGGCTTAGGTCATCGGCGTCTGGTGGTCGCACATAAGTGCCCTGGAAATTGTCGAGGAATGCGGCTTCCAGGTCCTCCCAACAACTGATTGATCCTGCTGGCAAGCTGTTAAGCCAATGCCGAGCTGGTCCTTTAAGCTTGAGTGGGAGGTATTTGATGGCGTGGAGATCATCGCCGCGGGCCATGTGGATATGAAGGAGATAATGCTCGATCCATACCGCATGATCTGTTGTGCCATCATATGATTCGACGTTTACAGGTTTGAAACCCTCGGGGATTTGATGATCCATTACTTCGTCTGTGAAGCATAGTGGGTGTGCGGCGCCTCTGTACTGGGCCATATCACGACGTAGCTCCAATGAGCTTTGTCTACTGTGTTCGGCCCTACCGGATTTGTGTCTGGCGTGACGGTTATCGTCTCGAGTCGTGGGGCGCCCACGCGATCCGTAGATCGATCTTGTTTGCCTTGCCTTGTCCTCCAACATATCTCGCAGGTCTGGCGCATTTTCCCGTGCCTTGGTACGGGGTGCGGCTTGAGTGGAGGGCCGAGAGGCCTCTCTGTCGCGGCCACGAGGTTGCCGGTCGGCCGTATCAAGTGCTGGTGATGTAGGTTTAAGTGCTTCCTCCTCTAATCGGGGTAGCAACCTGCGCTTTTGGTAGCTCTTGGAGGGGCGTTCGAGTTTATGCTCTTCGGCCGCAGGGACTTCAGTCCATCTGTCGACTAGCAAATCTTGATCAGCTCTAAGCTGTTGCTGTTTTTTCTTGAGGCTTCTTGCCGTGGCCATAAGCCTGCGTTGAAAACGCTCTTGCTCAACGGGATCCTCTGGCACGACGAATTCATTGTCGTCGAGGCTTGCCTCGTCTTCGGAGGGAGGCCTATAGTTATCGTCCTCGACCTCTCTGTCTGCCGCTCTCTCATGAGGGCTGGCTTCTCCATCCTCCTATGCTGAATCTTGCCGGAGGGAGTTTTCTTCGGCACTCTCCGTAGTATTATTATCTCCCGTGCTGGAATCACCGTATTTGCTTTGGCGGGATTTTGAGCGACGCTGCTGACGCCGGCGCTTAGGCTCTTTCTTGGAGGGGTCATCCTCCGCTGTTCCATCGCCATCTCCTTCTTTTGGGGTGTCCACCATGTATATGTCATATGACGAGGTGGATTTCCAGGGCCCAATAGGCGCTGGTTCTTCATCGTCTCCTGCATCGGCGTCCATACCGTCGATGTCTTCGGAGTCGAAGTCGAGCATGCCGATTAAATCGACGACAGTGGCTACAAAATGGGTGGTGGGTGGGCTTTGAATTTCTTCATCGTCCGTATCCCAACCTTGCTGACCATAGTCCGGCCAGGGCTCTCCTGATAAAGAGAGAGACTTTAGTGTCTTCAGAATATCGCCGAAAGGCGAGTGCTGAAAGATGTCCGCGGCAGCAAACTCCTTGATCGGCGCCCAATCAGATTCGATCGACAGGGGCGCGGAGGGTTCGGAGTCCGGAGTGGAGTCCGGCTCCTTGGAGTCACGAGTCTCGCGGAGTGCGGGGCTGGTGTTCGGCTCGATCGCCGTTGGGATCGCAGCCCCCGAGGCGGCGTCCAACCACCCATCCTCGATCGGCGCAGTTGGCTCCGAATTAAGGGTTGAAGCCGATGCGGGTGCGGCCTCTAGGGCACTGTTCGGCGACAGAGTTAGATCATGCTCGTCGTGATAGTGCGGCGCGCTCGGCAGTGGCTCGAATCCGTCGAAGATCAAGTCCCCGCGGATGTCAGCCGTGTAGTTTAAACTTCCAAATCTGACCTGACGGCCAGGGGCATAGCTTTCGATCTGCTCCAGATGGCCAAGTGAATTGGCCCGCAGTGCGAAGCCGCTGAAGACGAAGATCTGTCCGGGGAGGAAGGTCTCACCCTAGACTGCATCGCTATTGATGATCGTAGGAGCCATCAAGCCTAATGGCGACGACAGAGAGGAACTCTCAATGAAAGCACCAATGTCGGTGTCAAAACCGGCGGATCTCGGGTAGGGGGTCCCGAACTGTGCGTCTAGGCCGGATGGTAACAGGAGGCAAGGGACATGCAGTTTTACCCAGGTTCGGGCCCTCTTGATGGAGGTAAAACCCTACGTCCTGCTTGATTAATATTGATGATATGGGTAGTACAAGAGTAGATCTACCACGAGATCAGAGAGGCTAAACCCTAGAAGCTAGCCTATGGTATGATTGTTGTTCTGTATGTTGACCTACGGACTAAAACCCTCCGGTTTATATAGACACCAGAGAGGGTTAGGGTTACACAAAGTCGGTTACAATGGTAGGAGATCTACATATACGTATCACCAAGCTTGCCTTCCACGCCAAGGAAAGTCCCTCCCGGACACGGGACAAAGTCTTCAATCTTGTATCTTCATAGTCCAGGAGTCCGGCTGAAGGTATAGTCCGGCCATCCGGACACCCCTAATACAGGACTCCCTCAATCACCATCATCACCGGTGCGACACATTGATCTCCATCGTAGCATCGTTGTCGTCTCGCTAACTATTGCTTCTACGACTATCGCTACCGCTTAGTGATAAAGTAAAGCAATTACATGGCGATTGCATTTCATATAATAAAGCGACAACCATATGGCTCCTGCCAGTTGCCGATAACTCTGTTACAAAACATGATCATCTCATACAATAAAATATAGCATCATGCCTTGACCATATCACATCACAACATGCCCTGCAAAAACAAGTTAGACGTCCTCTACTTTGTTGTTGCAAGTTTTATGTGGCTGCTACAGGCTGAGCAAGAACCGTTCTTAGCTACGCATCAAAACCACAACGATAGTTCGTCAAGTAGTGCTGTTTTAACCTTCAACAAGGACCGGGCGTAGTCACACACGGTTCAACTAAAGTTGGAGAAACTGACACCCGCCAGCCACCTGTGTGCAAAGTGTTGGAAATATGCCCTAGAGGCAATAATAAAAGCATTATTATTATTATATTTCCTTATTCATGATAATTGTCTTTATTCATGCTATAATTGTGTTATCCGGAAATCGTAATACATGTGTGAATGATAGACGCCAACATGTCCCTAGTAAGCCTCTAGTTGACTAGCTCGTTGATCAACAGATAGTCATGGTTTCCTGACTATGGGCATTGGATGTCATTGATAACGAGATCACATCATTAGGAGAATGATGTGATGGACAAGACCCAATCCTAAACATAGAACAAGATCGTATAGTTCGTTTGCTAGAGTTTTTCCAATGTCAAGTATCTTTTCCTTAGACCATGAGATCGTGTAACTCCCGGATACCGTAGGAGTGCTTTGGGTATACCAAACGTCACAACGTAACTGGGTGACTATAAAGGTAGACTACGGGTATCTCCGAAAGTGTCTGTTGGGTTGACATGGATCAAGACTGGGATTTGTCACTCCGTATGACGGAGAGGTATCACTGGGCCCACTCGGTAATGCATCATCATAATGAGCTCAAAGTGACCAAGTGTCTGGTCACGGGATCATGCATTATGGTACGAGTAAAGTGACTTGCCGGTAACGAGATTGAACGAGGTATTGGGATACCGACGATCGAATCTCGGGCAAGTAACATATCGATTGACAAAGGGAATTGCATACGGGGTTGATTGAATCCTCAACATTGTGGTTCATCCGATGAGATCATCGTGGAGCATGTGGGAGCCAACATGGGTATCCAGATCCCGCTGTTGGTTATTGACCGGAGAGTAGTCTCGGTCATGTCTGCTTGTCTCCCGAACCCGTAGGGTCTACACACTTAAGGTTCGGTGACGCTAGGGTTGTGAAGATATGTATATGCAGTAACCCGAATGTTGTTCGGAGTCCCGGATAAGATCCCGGACGTCACGAGGAGTTCCGGAATGGTTCGGAGGTAAAGAATTATATATAGGAAGTGCTGTTTCGGCCATCGGGACAAGTTTCGGGGTCACCGGTATTGTACCGGGACCACCGGAAGGGTCCCGGGGGGCCCCATGGGCTGACATGGGAGGGAACTCAGCCCAAAGTGGGCTGGGGCGCCACTCCCCTAGGGCCCATGCGGCTAGGGTTGAGGGGAAACCCTAGAGGGGGCGCCCCCTTGCTTGGGGGGCAAGCCCCCCACCCTAGGCCGCCGCCCCCCCTAGTAGATTCCATCTAGTAGATTCCATCTACTAGGGCCGGCGCCCCCCCTTAGCACCCCTATATATAGTGAGGGAGAGGAGGGACTTCAGACCCAGCCCCTGGCGCCTCCCTCTCTCCCCGTTACGTCTCTCTCTCGTAGTATAGGCGAAGCCCTGCTACTATGACGCCCTGCATCCACCACCACGCCGTCGTGCTGCTGGATCTTCATCAACCTCTCCTTCCCCTTGCTAGATCAAGAAGGAGGAGACGTCTCCCGTCCCGTACGTGTGTTGAACGCGGAGGTGCTGTCCGTTCGGCGCTTGGTCATCGGTGATTTGGATCACGTCGTGTTCGACTACATCATCACCGTTCTTTGAACGCTTCCGCACGCGATCTACAAAGGTATGTAGATGCATCCGATGACTCGTTGCTAGATGAACTCCTAGATGGATCTTGGTGAAACGAGTAGGAAATTTTTTGTTTTCTGCAACGTTCCCCAACAGTGGTATCAGAGCTAGGTCTATGCGTAGTTCTTCTTGCGCGAGTAGAACACAATTTGTTGTGGGCGTAGATTTGTCAACTTTCTTGCCGCTACTAGTCTTTTCTTGCTTCAGCGGCATTGTGGGATGAAGCGGCCCGGACCAACCTTACACGTACGCTTACGTGAGACCGGTTCCGCCGACTAACATGCACTAGTTGCATAAGGTGGCTGGCGGGTGTCTGTCTCTCGCACTTTAGTTGGAGCGGATTCGATGAACAGGGTCCTTATGAAGGGTAAATAGAAGTTGACAAATCACGTTGTGGCTTTAACGTAGGTAAGAAGACGTTCTTGCTAGAACCCTAATTCAGCCACGTAAAACTTGCAACAACAATTAGAGGACGTCTAACTTGTTTTTGCAGCAAGTGGTTTGTGATATGATATGGCCAAAAGTTGTGATGAATGATGAATGATCTATATGTGATGTATGAGATGTTCATGCTATTGTAATAGGAATCACGACTTGCATGTCGATGAGTATGACAACCGGCAGGAGCCATAGGAGTTGTCTTTATTCTTTTATATGACCTGCGTGTCATTGAGAAACGCCATGTAAATTACTTTACTTTATTGCTAAACGCGTTAGCCATAGTAGTAGAAGTAATAGTTGGCAAGCAACTTCATGGAGACACGATGATGGAGATCATGATGATGGAGATCATGGTGTCAAGCCGGTGACAAGATGGAGATCAAAGGAGCTATGTGATATTGGCCATATCATGTCACGTTTATTATTTGATTGCATGTGATGTTTATCATGTTTTGCATCTTGTTTACTTAGAACGACGGTAGTAAATAAGATGATCCCTCATAATAATTTCAAGAAGTGTTCCCCCTAACTGTGCACCGTTGCGACAGTTCGCTGTTTCAAAACATCACGTGATGATCGGGTGTTTTATTCAGACGTTCACATACAACGGGTGTAAGACAGATTTACACATGCAAACACTTAGGTTGACTTGACGAGCCTAGCATGTACAGACATGGCCTCGGAACACAGAAGACCGAAAGGTCGAGCATGAGTCGTATAGAAGATACGATCAACATGAAGATGTTCACCGATGTTGACTAGTCCGTCTCACGTGATGATCGGACACGGCCTAGTTAACTCGGATCATGTAATACTTAGATGACTAGAGGGATGTCTAATCTAAGTGGGAGTTCATTAATAATTTGATTAGATGAACTTAATTATCATGAACTATAGTCTAAAATGTTTTACAATATGTCTTGTAGATCAAATGGCCCACGTAGTCCTCAACTTCAACGCGTTCCTAGAGAAAACCAAGCTGAAAGACGATGGTAGCAACTATACGGACTGGGTCCGGAACCTGAGGATCATCCTCATAGCTGCCAAGAAAGATTATGTCCTACAAGCACCGCTAGGTGATCCACCCATCCCACAGAACCAAGACGTTATGAACGCTTGGCAGACACGTGTTGACGACTACTCCCTCGTTCAGTGCGGCATGCTTTACAGCTTAGAGCCGGGGCTCCAAAAGCGTTTTGAGAGACATGGAGCATATGAGATGTTCGAAGAGCTGAAAATGGTTTTTCAAGCTCATGCCCGGATCGAGAGATATGAAGTCTCCGATAAGTTCTTCAGCTATAAGATGGAGGAAAATAGTTCTGTCAGTGAGCACATACTCACTATGTCTGGGTTACATAACCGCTTGTCTCAGCTGGGAGTTAATCTCCCGGATGATGCGGTCATTGACAGAATCCTCCAGTCGCTTCCACCAAGCTACAAGAGCTTTGTGATGAACTTCAACATGCAGGGGATGCAAAAGACCATTCCTGAGTTATTCTCAATGCTGAAATCAGCGGAGGTAGAAGTCAAGAAGGAACATCAAGTGTTGATGGTCAATAAAACCACTAAGTTCAAGAAGGGCAAGGGTAAAAAGAACTCCAAGAAGGACGGCAAGGAAGTTGCCGCGCCCGGCAAGCAAGCTGCCGGGAAGAAGCCAAAGAATGGACCCAAGCCCGAGACTGAGTGCTTTTATTGCAAGGGAAGCGATCACTGGAAGCGGAATTGCCCTAAATACTTAGCAGACAAGAAGGCCGGCAAAACAAAAGGTATATGTGATATACATGTAATTGATGTGTACCTTACTAGTGTCCGTAGTAGCTCCTGGGTATTTGATACCGATGCAGTTGCTCACATTTGTAACTCAAAGCAGGGGCTGCGGAATAAGCGGAAACTAGCAAAGGACGAGGTGACGATGCGCGTCGGGAATGGTTGCAAAGTCAATGTGATCGCCGTCGGCACGCTACCTCTATATCTACCTTCGGGATTAGTTTTAAACCTTAATAATTGTTATTTAGTGCCAGCTTTGAGCATGAACATTGTATCGGGATCTCGTTTAATTCGAGATGGCTACTCATTTAAATCCGAGAATAATGGTTGTTCCATTTATATGAGAGATATGTTTTATGGTCATGCTCCTATGGTAAATGGTTTATTCTTAATGAATCTCGAGCGTATTGCTACACATATTCATAGTCTGAGTACCAAAAGATGTAAGGTTGATAATGATAGTCCCACATACTTGTGGCACTGCCGCCTTGGTCACATAGGTGTCAAACGCATGAAGAAGCTCCATGCAGATGGACTTTTAGAGTCTCTTGATTATGAATCATTTGACACATGCGAACCATGCCTCATGGGTAAAATGACCAAGACTCCGTTCTCAGGAACAATGGAACGAGCAACCAACTTGTTGGAAATCATACATACTGATGTGTGCGGTCCAATGAGTGTTGAGGCTCGCGGTGGCTATCGTTATGTTCTCACCCTCACTGATGACTTGAGTAGATATGGGTATGTCTACTTAATGAAACACAAGTCTGAAACCTTTGAAAAGTTCAAGGAATTTCAGAGTGAGGTTGAGAATCAACGTGACAGGAAAATCAAGTTTCTACGATCAGATCGTGGAGGTGAATACTTGAGTCACGAATTTGGCACACACTTAAGAAAATGTGGAATAGTTTCACAACTCACGCCGCCTGGAACACCTCAGCGTAATGGTGTGTCCGAACGTCGTAATCGCACTCTATTAGATATGGTGCGATCTATGATGTCTCTTACCGATTTACCGCTATCTTTTTGGGGCTATGCTTTAGAGACTGCCGCATTCACTTTAAATAGGGCTCCGTCGAAATCCGTTGAGACGACACCGTATGAATTATGGTTTGGGAAGAAACCTAAGCTGTCATTTCTAAAATTTTGGGGATGCGATGCTTATGTCAAGAAACTTCAACCTGAGAAGCTCGAACCCAAGTCGGAAAACTGCGTCTTCATAGGATACCCTAAAGAAACTATTGGGTATACCTTCTACCTAAGATCCGAAGGCAAGATCTTTGTTGCCAAGAACGGACTCTTTCTGGAGAAAGAGTTTCTCTCGAAAGAAGTAAGTGGAAGGAAAGTAGAACTTGATGAAGTATTACCTCTTGAACCGGAAAATGGCGCAACTCAAGAAAATGTTCCTGAGGTGCCAGCACCGACTAGAGAGGAAGTTAGTGATGATGATCAAGATACTTCTGATCAAGCTCCTACTGAAATTCGAAGGTCCACAAGGACACGTTCCGCACCAGAGTGGTACGGCAACCCTGTCTTGGAAATCATGTTGTTAGACAACGGTGAACCTTCAAACTATGAAGAAGCGATGGCGGGCCCGGATTCCGACAAATGGCTAGAAGCCATGTAATCCGAGATAGGATCCATGTATGAAAACGAAGTATGGACTTTAACTGACTTGCCCGTTGAACGGCGAGCCATAGAAAATAAATGGATCTTTAAGAGGAAGACTAACGCAGATGGTAATGTGACCATCTATAAAGCTCGACTGGTCGCTAAGGGTTATCGACAAGTTCAAGGGGTTGACTACGATGAGACTTTCTCACCGGTAGCGAAGCTAAAGTCCGTCCGAATCATGTTAGCAAGTGCCGCATTCTACGATTATGAGATATGGCAAATGGACGTCAAAACGGCATTCCTTAATGGTTTCCTTAAGGAAGAATTGTATATGATGCAGCCGGAAGGTTTTGTCGATCCTAAGAATGCTGACAAGGTGTGCAAGCTCCAACGCTCGATTTATGGGCTGGTGCAAGCATCTCGGAGTTGGAACATTCGCTTTGATGAGATGATCAAAGCGTTTGGGTTTACGCAGACTTATGGAGAAGCCTGCGTTTACAAGAAAGTGAGTGGGAGCTCTGTAGCATTTCTCATATTATATGTAGATGACATACTATTGATGGGAAATGATATAGAACTCTTGGACAGCATCAAGGCCTACTTGAATAAGAGTTTTTCAATGAAGGACCTTGGAGAAGCTGCTTATATATTAGGCATCAAAATCTATAGAGATAGATCGAGATGCCTCATAGGTCTTTCACAAAGCACATACCTTGATAAGATATTGAAGAAGTTCAATATGGATCAATCTAAGAAGGGGTTCTTGCCTGTGTTACAAGGTATGAAATTGAGCTCAGCTCAATGTCCGACCACGGCAGAAGATATAGAAGAGATGAGCGTCATCCCCTATGCATCAGCCATAGGTTCTATTATGTATGCCATGCTGTGTACCAGACCTGATGTAAACCTTGCCGTAAGTTTGGTAGGAAGGTACCAAAGTAATACCGGCAAGGAACACTGGACAGCGGTCAAAAATATCCTGAAGTACCTGAAAAGGACTAAGGAAATGTTTCTCGTTTATGGAGGTGACGAAGAGCTCGTCGTAAAAGGTTACGTCGACGCTAGCTTCGACACAGATCTGGATGACTCTAAGTCACAAACCGGATACGTGTATATTTTGAATAGTGCGGCAGTAAGCTGGTGCAGTTGCAAGCAGAGCGTCGTGGCGGGATCTACATGTGAAGCAGAGTACATGGCAGCCTCGGAGGCAGCACATGAAGCAATTTGGGTGAAGGAGTTCATCACCGACCTAGGAGTCATACCCAATGCGTCGGGGCCGATCAAGCTCTTCTGTGACAACACTGGAGCTATTGCGCTTGCCAAGGAGCCCAGGTTTCACAAGAAGACAAGGCACATCAAGCGTCGCTTCAACTCCATTCGTGAAAATGTTCAAGATGGAGACATAGAGATTTGTAAAGTACATACGGACCTGAATGTAGCAGATCCGTTGACTAAACCTCTCCCTAGAGCAAAACATGATCAACACCAGAATTCCATGGGTGTTCGATTCATCACAATGTAACTAGATTATTGACTCTAGTGCAAGTGGGAGACTGTTGGAAATATGCCCTAGAGGCAATAATAAAAGCATTATTATTATATTTCCTTATTCATGATAATTGTCTTTATTCATGCTATAATTGTGTTATCCGGAAATCGTAATACATGTGTGAATGATAGACGCCAACATGTCCCTAGTAAGCCTCTAGTTGACTAGCTCGTTGATCAACAGATAGTCATGGTTTGCTGACTATGGGCATTGGATGTCATTGATAACGAGATCACATCATTAGGAGAATGATGTGATGGACAAGACCCAATCCTAAACATAGCACAAGATCGTATAGTTCGTTTGCTAGAGTTTTTCCAATGTCAAGTATCTTTTCCTTAGACCATGAGATCGTGTAACTCCCGGATACCGTAGGAGTGCTTTGGGTATACCAAACGTCACAACGTAACTGGGTGACTATAAAGGTAGACTACGGGTATCTCCGAAAGTGTCTGTTGGGTTGACATGGATCAAGACTGGGATTTGTCACTCCGTATGACGGAGAGGTATCACTGGGCCCACTCGGTAATGCATCATCATAATGAGCTCAAAGTGACCAAGTGTCTGGTCACGGGATCATGCATTACGGTACGAGTAAAGTGACTTGCCGGTAACGAGATTGAACGAGGTATTGGGATACCGACGATCGAATCTCGGGCAAGTAACATATCGATTGACAAAGGGAATTGCATACGGGGTTGATTGAATCCTCGACATTGTGGTTCATCCGATGAGATCATCGTGGAGCATGTGGGAGCCAACATGGGTATCCAGATCCCGCTGTTGGTTATTGACCGGAGAGTAGTCTCGGTCATGTCTGCTTGTCTCCCGAACCCGTAGGGTCTACACACTTAAGGTTCGGTGACGCTAGGGTTGTGAAGATATGTATATGCAGTAACCCGAATGTTGTTCGGAGTCCCGGATAAGATCCCGGACATCACGAGGAGTTCCGGAATGGTCCGGAGGTAAAGAATTATATATAGGAAGTGCTGTTTCGGCCATCGGGACAAGTTTCGGGGTCACCGGTATTGTACCGGGACCACCGGAAGGGTCCCGGGGGGCCCCATGGGCTGACATGGGAGGGAACCCAGCCCAAAGTGGGCTGGGGCGCCACTCCCCTAGGGCCCATGCGGCTAGGGTTGAGGGGAAACCCTAGAGGGGCGCCCCCTTGCTTGGGGGGCAAGCCCCCCACCCTAGGCCGCCGCCCCCCTAGTAGATTCCATCTACTAGGGCCGGCGCCCCCCCTTAGCACCCCTATATATAGTGGGGGAGAGGAGGGACTTCAGACCCAGCCCCTGGCGCCTCCCTCTCTCCCCGTTACGTCTCTCTCTCGTAGTATAGGCGAAGCCCTGCTACTGTGACGCCCTGCATCCACCACCACGCCGTCATGCTGCTGGATCTTCATCAACCTCTCCTTCCCCTTGCTGGATCAAGAAGGAGGAGACGTCTCCCGTCCTGTACGTGTGTTGAATGCGGAGGTGCCGTCCGTTCGACGCTTGGTCATCAGTGATTTGGATCACGTCGTGTTCGACTACATCATCACCGTTCTTTGAACGCTTCCGCACGCGATCTACAAAGGTATGTAGATGCATCCGATGACTCGTTGCTAGATGAACTCCTAGATGGATCTTGGTGAAACGAGTAGGAAAATTTTTGTTTTCTGCAACGTTCCCCAACACAAAGCACATCGGTAGAACTAGTCTCGCATAAGCATACGTGTAATGTCGGTCCGGGCCACTTCATCCAACAATACCGCTGAACCAAAGTATGACATGTTGATAAGCAGTATGACTTGTATCGCTCACAACTCACTTGTGTTCTACTCGTGCATATAACATCTACGCATAAACCTGGCTCTGATACCACTGTTGGGAACATAGTAATTTCAAAAATTCCTACACACACGCAAGATCATGGTGATGCACAGCAACGAGAGTGGAGAGTGTCGTCTACGTACCCTCATAGACCATAAGCGGACGCGTTATGACAACGCGGTTGATGTAGTCGTATGTCTTCACGATCGACCGATCCTTAGTACCGAACGTACGACACCTCCGCGTTCAGCACACGTTCAGCTCGGTGACGTCCCGCGAACTCACGATCTAGTAGAGCTTCCGGGAAGAGCTTCGTCAGCACGACGACATGGTGACGGTGTTGATGAAGCTACCGACGCAGGGCTTCGCCTAAGCACTTCTACGATATGACTGAGGTGGATTATGGTGGAGGTGGGCACCGCACACAGCTAAAAGATCAATGATCAATTGTTGTGTCTCCTAGGGGTGCCCCCCACCCTGTATATAAAGGAGTGGAGGAGGGGGAGGGGGCCGGCCTCCTATGGCGTGCCCCATGAGGAGTCCTACTCCCACCGGGAGTAGGACTCCCCCCTTCCAAGTAGGAGTAGGAGTAGGAGAGGAAGGGAGAGAAGAAGAGAAGGAAAGGGGGGCGTCGCCCCCTCCTTGTCCAATTCGGACTAGAGGGGGAGGGGCGCGCAGCTGCCCTGGCCGCCCCTCCTCTTCTCCCACTAAGGCCCATTAGGCCCAATATACTCCTCGGGGGGTTCCGGTAACCCCCCGGTACTCCGGTATATGTCCGAAACCTCCTAAAACACTACCGGTGTCCAAACATAGTCGTCCAATATATCGATCTTTACGTCTCGACCATTTCGAGACTCCTCGTCATGTCCGTGATCATATCCGGGACTCCGAACTACCTTCGGTACATCAAAACACAAAAACTCATAATAACGATTGAGGGAGTCCTTGATTAGGGGGTCTCCGGACAGCCGGACTATCTCCATTGGCCGGACTGTTAGACTATGAAGATACAAGATTGAAGACTTCGTCTCATGTCCGGATGGAACTCTACTTGGCGTGGAAGGCAAGCTAGGCAATACGTATATGGATATCTCCTCCTTTGTAACCGACCTTGTGTAACCCTAACCCTCTCCGGTGTCTATATAAACCGGATGGCTTTAGTCCGTAGGACAACAATCACAACATATAATCATACCATAGGCTAGCTTCTAGGGTTTACCCTCTCTGATCTCGTGGTAGATCTACTCTTGTGACACCATATCTTCAATATTAATCAAGCAGGACGTAGGGTTTTACCTCCATCAAGAGGGCCCGAACCTGGGTAAAACTTCGTGTCCCTTGCCTCCTGTTACCATCCGGCCTAGACGCACAGTTTGGGACCCCCTACCCGAGATCCGCCGGTTTTGACACCGACATTGGTGCTTTCATTGAGAGTTCCTCTGTGTCGTCGCTGATAGGCTTGATGGCTCCTACTATCATCGATAGCGATGCGGTCCAGGGTGAGACTTTTCTCCCCGGACAGATCTTCGTATTCGGCGGCTTTGCACTGCGGGCTAATTCGCTTGGCCATCTGGAGCAGATTGAAAGCTATGCCCCTGGCCAACAGGTCAGATTTGGAAGTTTGAATTACACGGCCAACATCCGTGGGGACTTGATCTTCGACGGATTCGAGCCACAGCCGGGCGCGCCGCACTGTCGCGATGGGTATGACCTAGCTCTGCCATCGGATGGTACCCCAGAGGCCGCGCCCGCATCAGCTCCGACCCTTAGCTCGGAGCCAGCTATGCTAATCGAGGACGGGTGGCTAGACATCACCTCAGGGACTGTAGTCTCAACGGCGATCGAGCCGAACACCAGCATCATCCTCTGCGCAGCCCGTGACTCCAAGGTGTCGGACTCTCCTCCGGACCCCGAACCATCCACGCCCCTGCCAATCGAATCCGACTGGGCGCCGATCATGGAATTCACCGCTGTGGATATCTTTCAGCACTCGCCCTTCGGCGACATTCTGAATTCACTAAGGTCTCTCTCTCTGTCAAGAGAGCTCTGGCCGGATCATGGCCAACAGGACTGGGATGTGGACGATGAAGAAATTCGACGCCCACCCACCACCCACTTTGTAGCCACTATCGATGATTTAACTGACATGCTCGACTTCGACTCCGAAGACATCGACGGTATGGATGACGATGTAGGAGACGAACATGAACCAGCACCTATAGGGCACTGGAAAGCTACCTCGTCGTATGACATATACATGGTAGATACACCCAATGAAGGCAATGGCGACGAGATAGCGGAGGATGACCCCTCCAAGAAGCAACCCAAGCGCCGACGTCAACGACGCCGCTCTAAGTCCTGCCAAAGCAAAAGTGGTGATACCGGCACAGGAGATAATAACACTCCGGATAGCGCCGAAGACAACGAAAACCCCCTCCAGCAAGAGTTAGATCAGGAGGATGAAGGAGCCAGCTCTCCTGAGAGAGCGGCTGGCGGAGAGGAGGAGGATGACAATTACATGCCCCCCTCCGAAGACGAGGCAAGCTTCAGCGACGATGAATTCGCCGTACCAGAGGATCCCGTCGAACAAGAGCGCTTCAAGCGCAGGCTTATGGCCACGGCAAGTAGCCTGAAGAAAAAGCAGCAGCAGCTTCAAGCTGATCAAGATCTGCTAGCTGACAAATGGACTGAAGTCCTCACAGCCGAGGAATATAAACTCGAGAATCCCTCCAAGAGTTACCCAAGGTGCAGGTTACTACCCCGACTGGAGGAAGAAGCGTATGATACAGCTGACCGGCCACCTCGTGGCCGCGATAGAGAGGCATTCCTGCCGAAAGCTCAGCCTCCACCCCAACGCCATACAAATAAAAAGGCATGGGGAGATACGCCAGACCTGCGAGACATATTGGAGGACAAAGCAAAGCACTCAAGATCAATCTACGGATCATGAGGGCGCACCACTCTACGAGACGGTAAACGTCACGCCGGATACAGTAAAAGCAAATCCGGCCGGGCCGAACACAGCGGGCAGGACCCATACGAGCTGCGTCGCGATATAGCCCAATATAGAGGCGCCACACACCCCTTATGCTTCACAGGCGAAGTAATGGAACATCAATTCCCAGAAGGTTTCAAACCTATAAACATTGAATCATACGACGGCACAACAGATCCCGCGGTATGGATTGAGGACTTCCTCCTCCACATCCACATGGCCCGCGGCGATGACTTACATGCCATCAAGTACCTCCCACTAAAACTCAAAGGACCAGCATGGCATTGGCTTAATAGCTTGCCAGCGGACTCCATTAGCTGTTGGGAAGATCTAGAAGCCGCATTCCTCGACAACTTTCAGGGCACTTATGTGCGACCACCAGACGCCGATGACTTGAGCCACATAATTCAGCAGCCAGAAGAGTCGGCCAGGCAATTCTGGACTCGGTTCCTTACAAATAAAAGCCAAATTGTCGACTGTCCAGATGCGGAGGCCTTAGCGGCTTTCAAGCACAACATCCGAGACGAGTGGCTAGCCCGGCACCTTGGTCAGGAAAAGCCGAAATCTATGGCAGCCCTCACGACGCTCATGACCCGCTTTTGTGCGGGAGAAGACAACTGGTTGGCTCGCAGTAACAACATATCAAAGAACCATGGCACCTCAGATACCAAGGACGGCAACAGTAGGTCACGTCGCAACAAGCATAAGCGCCGCATTATGGAAAAAGTACTGAGGATACGGTAGTCAATGCCGGATTCAAAGGCTCTAAACCCGGTCAGCGGAAAAAGCCATTCAAACAAAGTACGCCGGGTCCGTCCAGCTTGGACCGTATACTCGATCGCTCTGTCAAATACACGGCACCCCAGACAAGCCAGCCAATCACACCAACAAGGATTGTTGGGTGTTCAAGCAGGCCGACAAGTTAATCACCGAAAACAAGGACAAGGGGCCGCATAGCGAGGACGAGGAAGAACCCCGACAGTCGCACGCCGGAGGACAGAAGAGGTTTCCCCCACAAGTGCGGACGGTGAACATGATATATGCAACCCGCATCCCCAAGAGGGAGCGGAAGCGTGCGCTTAGGGACATATATGCGCTGGAGCCAGTCGCCCCGAAGTTCAACCCTTGGTCCTCCTGTCCGATCACCTTCGATCGCAGGGACCACCCCACTAGTATCCGTCACGGCGGATTCGCCGCACTGGTCCTAGACCCAATCATCAACGGATTTCACCTCACTCGAGTCCTCATGGACGGCGGCAGCAGCCTGAACCTGCTTTATCAGGACACAGTGTGCAAAATGGGTATAGACCCCTCAAGGATCAAACCCACAAAGACGACCTTTAAAGGCGTCATTCCAGGCGTAGAGGCCCACTGCACAGGCTCAATTACATTGGAAGTGGTCTTCGGATCCCTGGATAACTTCCGAAGCAAAGAGTTAATGTTCGATATAGTCCCGTTCCGCAGTGGTTATCACGCGCTGCTCGGACGAACCGCATTCACTAGATTCAATGCGGTACCACATTATGCATACCTCAAGCTCAAGATGCCAGGACCTCGCGGAGTTATTACAGTCAATGGAAACACAGAGCGCTCTCTCCGAACAGAGGAGCACACCGCGGCCCTCGCAGCAGAAGCGCAAAGCAGCCTCTCAAGGCAATCTACCAGTTCGGTGTTTCAAAGCCCGGACTCCTTCAAGCATGCTCGGGGCAATCGCAAATAGACCGCCTGGCGCGATCTGAGCTCGCGTAGCAATACGACGGCCACCTCAATCCCAGCCCAACGATGTTGTTCGTGCCGCGCGTACATAATTACGCATTAAAAATACCATGGGCACAAATGGGGAGGGGGGGCACAACTACGGCACGCCCCAAAACGCGGCCTAAACCGCACCAGGGGCTTCCCGTTTGGTTATTTTTCTTTTTCTTTTAGGACTTCAATCTCTGGAAACACTGTCCGGCAGCTCTATTGCCGAACACATGATACAGCAACGAAGGAGGCCGACAACTACAGAATTCCCAGGTGGATTACAGATTTCATATAATTCCTCAGCTCGCCCTTGGAAGGGATATAGTCCTACTCTTTTGCTCATTACACTATCTGTATCACTCTGCTTTAATGCAATTTTTTAATATACAATGCATGACATTGCGACTATTATCGTATTTTTGTTATGTGTATACATATCTATGTGTTCATTAATGACGCCTAGCAACCGTACACTCTGGTACGACCAATGCACCAGGGGCTTACATACCCACAATATGGTGTGAAAAGTCCGAACACTTTCACAAGTGCGGCACCCCGAACTTATAGCATTATATGCATCAGCTCCGAATCATGTCTTTGGTCAAATGTTGGGTTTGCCCGGCTCCTATGTTTTGGTACCTTACGTTCCGCTCTATCGGCTAAGGTAGCGCTAGGAGAACTACTGCAATTGTGCCCAGGTTCTGCCGGGCCGAGCACCTCAGTAGAGAAAGCTAAAACTGACTGTCATGATAAGGCGAGAGACTGGTCGCTGTTTGGCGAGGTTTCTCGAGTCCCTAAAGACTTATGCCGCTTAGGGCGAGGGGCCGGCTCCGTCTGGCTTACAGGCGTGTATCGTGCCCCGAATTCGGCCTTCCGAATACCAGGGGCTTCGCTGAAATTTAAAATTATAGAATTCTATGGCTAAGTGAGAGTGATAAAGCATTATTAGTCCGGTTGCCTTGTTCGTTGTCCTGAGCACCTCCCTCAAAGGACCCAAACATGGGAACAAGAGTGCTCAGGTTTATCCCGAACACCCCAGCACTCGTGGTATGGGGGCAGAAGCCGAGGACTAGCCATCTCTCAAATTAGATAAACAGCCAAACAAAAGGTAATATTTTAAATTCACACAAGCGTTGCATAGCGCATATGAAACAAGTTTTCATCTCACAGGATAAAAAACGAGCAAGTCTCATTCAAATATTACATTTTGCGAACACTCATCCGCGATAAGACGGGCGCCCGACAGAACACCCTCATAGTACATCTCGGGGTGGCGGTGCTCCTTACCCTCCGGCGGCCCCTCCTTGATCAGCTTCACGGCGTCTAGCTTGACCCACTACGTTTTTACACGGGCGAAGGCCCGGCGTGCACCTTCAATGCAGACAGATCGCTTGATGACCTCCGGCCGTGGGCAGGCATCCACAAGCCGCCTCACCAGGCCAAAGAAGTTGTTCGGAAGGGCATCGCCAGGCCACAACCGGACTATGAAGCCCTTCATGGCCTGATCGGCCGCCTTATGTAGCTCGGCCATCTTCTTCAGCTGGTCACTCATCGGCACCGGATATTTGTCCTCAACATACTGAGACCAAAATAGCTTCTCCACCGAGCTTCCATCCTTGGCCTGGTAAAATTGTGCGGCATCGGACACACTGCGGGGCAAATCTGCGAATGCTCCTGAAGAGCTCCAGATTCGGGTAAGTAATCGGTAAATTACTTTTACATGCTTGCTTTGCATATAGAAAGCCTTACCCGCCGCTATCTTCTTCATCGCGTCGATCTCCTGAAGGGCCTTCTGGGCCTCGGCCTTGGCACTCTTTGCGCTCTCACGGGCCGCGGCAAGCTCAGACTCTCGCGTCTTCAAGTCACGAGAGCCTGGAGCTCTTGCTGCACCTCACCCACCCGAGCCTCGTGCCTCTCTCGCTCGGTGCGCTCCTGGGCCACCTTCTCTTCGGCTTGGGACAACGCTTGCTTCAGGGTCGCCACCTCGGTCGTGGCCCCTGGCAAACATACAATGATCCTGTCATTTAGCAATCGCGTCCTTTTTCTCATCTATAGACGGGGTATTACTTACCCTTGTTCTCCTTGAGCTGCCTCTTAGCAAGGCCGAGCTCTTTTTGAGACCCCTCGAGGGCCTCCTTCAGTACGGCGACCTCCGCAGTTAGTGCGGTGGACGCCAGAAGCGAAGCCTGCATATGCATATTGACATACTTATATTAGACTCCTGCGATATTATTTGATCCTCTATTCAGCTTTCCTTCACGAACACCGAACAAAGCATCAGGGGCTACTGTCTATGCGGTAACACTTCTACTACATTTTAAAACACTTACCTCGAAGCCTGTTAGAAGGCTAGTACAGGCTTCAGTCAATCCGCTCTTGGCGGACTGAACCTTCTGGATCACCGCACTCATGATAGTGTGGTGCTCCTCCTCGATGGAAGTGCTGCGAAGCGCTTCCAACATAGTGTCCGGCGCCTCTGGGTGGACAGAGGTCACCGGCACAGGCGTCTCACCCTCCTTAGAAGGGGACCGCCTGCCCAAGCTCGGATCCGTTGGAGGGTCCAGCGCGGTGTTCGGCTGAGGGCCGAACTCGGAGCTCTCGGGGACCCCGTCCCCTCGGCTCCCGGAGTACGGAAGGTCGCCTTGAGGCGCCTCCGGGACTGTCCCCCCTCGATCCGGTGCCTCTTGAGACAGCACCTCGGCGTCGTCGGCCGGATGAGGGGAGGTGGCGGTCGGGACTGGATCGCTATCCATGTCTGACGAGCCCAGGGAGCCGTCCGAGGATACCTCGATATTGGCTCGGGGCGGCCTGTACAATTGAGTTCGGCGTTAGGGAAAGCAATGCGACAAAGGAATCCTACGGGTTACTTTGGTATCCGAACACTTACGATCTCCCCTGGGGCTTGCCCCTGGGCAACCACTCGTCTTCACTTTCGTCGGCGGCAGTAGAGCTGTCCGGAAGGAGCGGCCTTCCCTTCTTGGACCCTTCGGCCTCTCCAGTTGGGGCGGCCTTCCTTTTCTTGTCTCCCCCAGTCGGTGGGGGAGCCTCTTCTTCCTCTTCCTCGTCTTCGGGGGAAGAGTGCGCCGCAGAGTCATCGGACGGTGAGTCCGGCGACGCCTGGCGTCGGGAACTCTTTCGAGCTCCCTTGGCCTTATTGGTCTTCTCCGGCACCTTATAAGGGGCCGGAGTCAGCATCTTCGTCAGAAGAGTGTCTGCGGGGCCTTCGGGCAAGGGAGCCGGACAGTCGATCTGTCTGGCCATCTTCTGCCAGTCCTGTCAAAATTACGGGAGTTTAGATCCCGCATAGAATCAATCTATATAGAAAACAAGTATCCTGTGAAAGGCAAAACAACTTACCGCACTGGCGTGGCGCTTCGCGCTGAATCCGCGATCCTCAGTAATGGTGGGAGGGACCGCGGCGCCCTTGAACAGCACCCTCCAGGCATCTTCATAAGTCATGTCGAAGAGCCTGTTCAGAGTTCGGTGTTGCGCCGGATTGAACTCCCACAAGGTAAACTCCCGTTGTTGGCACGGGAGTATCTGGCGAACGAGCATAACCTGGACTATGTTGACAAGCTTGAGCTTCTTATCCACCATGTTCTGAATACATGACTGGAGTCCGGTCAGCTCTTTTGAATTACCCCAGGACAGGCCCTTCTCTTTCTAGGAGGTGAGCCGCATGGGGATGCCAGATCGGAACTCGGGGGCCGCTACCCATGCGGGGTCGCGCGGCTCGGTGATATAGAACCACCCCGATTGCCACCCCTTTATGGTGTCCACGAAGGTGCCCTCGAGCCATGTGATGTTGGGCATCTTGCCCACCATGGCGCCTCCGCACTCTGCCTGGCGGCCGCTCACTACCTTCGGCTTGACATTGAAGGTCTTCAGCCATAAGCCGAAGTGGGGCTTGATGCGGAGGAAGGCCTCGCACACGACGATGAACGCCGAGATGTTGAGGATGAAGTTCGGGGCCAGATCATGGAAATCCAGGCCGTAATAAAACATGAGTCCTCGGACGAAGGGATGGAGAGGGAATCCCAGTCCGCGGAGGAAATGGGTGAGGAATACCACCCTCTCATGGGGCTCTGGGGTGGGGATGAGTTGTCCCTCATCTGGGAGCCGGCGCGCGATATCGTCGTGCAGGTATCCGGTTCTCCTCAGTTTCTTGACGTCTCCCTCTGTGACGGAGGAGACCATCCACTTGCCTCCCGCTCCGGACATGGTTGGAGAAGGTTGAGATAGAAGTGAGGACTTGGGCGCTAGAGCTCGAGTGTGCGGGAGCGGATGAGCAGAGGAGGAAGAAGGCGTGGATAGAAAGGTGAATCCTTATCCCTTTATATGGGCGGACAAAATTAAATGTCCCCACTTGCCTAGTAAAACTCGCTTATCCCCCAAGCGCCGCAATTGATGGAGCGGTTGGGTTACCTACGCCCGTATTGATGAGAATCCCGTAATAAGGGGACACGATCTCTGCTTTGACAAGACGTGTCGAAAAACTGCCTCGCGTCATGTGCGGGGCTCGTTAAAAGAAACGGTTCGAATAGTCACCGGGCCATGACATGACGTCATGCTATCAAAACAAGCCAGCAAATTAGATCTGTGAAAAAACATTATTCTCTCTACGGTGAAATGTGGGACTTATTTTGCAGGGTCGGACACTATCCTCGTATTCAACTTCTTCTGTAATGTATTCGGAGAAGGAACCCGCCTTGCAATGCCGAAGACAACTGCG
Source organism: Triticum urartu (assembly GCF_056163025.1). Taxonomy (NCBI): domain Eukaryota; kingdom Viridiplantae; phylum Streptophyta; class Magnoliopsida; order Poales; family Poaceae; genus Triticum; species Triticum urartu. Next base: position 561,418,180 of record NC_141876.1, read on the forward strand.
CGCCGGACTCATCGTCATTGAAGCCTGGTTCAGGGGCTACTGATTGAGTCCTAGATTAGGGGGTCTCCGGACAGCCGGACTATCTCCATTGGCCGGACTGTTAGACTATGAAGATACAAGATTGAAGACTTCGTCTCGTGTCCGGATGGAACTCTACATGGCGTGGAAGGCAAGCTAGGCAATACATATATGGATATCTCCTCCTTTGTAACTGACCTTGTGTAACCCTAACCCTCTCCGGTGTCTATATAAACCGGAGGGCTTTACTCCGTAGGACAACAATCACAACATACAATCATACCATAGGCTAGCTTCTAGGGTTTAGCCTCTCTGATCTCGTGGTAGATCTACTCTTGTAACACCCATATCTTCAATATTAATCAAGCAGGACGTAGGGTTTTACCTCCATCAAGAGGGCCCGAACCTGGGTAAAACTTCGTGTCCCTTGCCTCCTGTTACCATCCGGCCTAGACGCACAGTTCGGGACCCCCTACCCGAGATCCGCCAGTTTTGACACCGACAACGATCGTCACAGAACTTTAAGCGTGCGGACCCTACAGGTTCGAGAACTATGTAGACATGACCGAGACACGTCTCCAGTCAATAACCAATAGCAGAACCTGGATGCTCATATTGGTTCCTACATATTCTACGTAGATCTTTATCGGTCAAACCGCATAACAACGTACGTTGTTCCCTTTGTCATCTATATGTTACTTGCCCGAGATTCGATCGTCGGTATCTCAATACCTAGTTCAATCTCGTTACCGGCAAGTCTCTTTACTCATTCTGTAATGCATCATCGCATAACTAACTCATTAGTCACATTGCTTGCAAGGCTTATAATGATGTGCATTACCGAGAGGGCCCAGAGATACCTCTCCGACAATCGGAGTGACAAATCCTATTCTCGATCTATGCCAACTCAACGAACAACATCGGAGACACCTGTAGAGCACCTTTATAATCACCCAGTTACGTTGTGACGTTTGGTAGCACACAAAGTGTTCTTCCGGTAATCGGGAGTTGTATAATCTCATAGTCATAGGAACATGTATAAGTCATGAAGAAAGCAATAGCAATAAACTAAACGGTCAAGTGCTAAGCTAACGGAATGGGTCATGTCAATCACACCATTCTCCTAATGATGTGATCCCATTGAACAAATGACAACTCATGTCTATGGCTAGGAAACTCAACCATCTTTAATCAATTAGCTAGTCAAGTAGAGGCATACTAGTGACACTATGTTTGTCTTTCTATTCACACATGTATTATGTTTCCGGTTAATACAATTCTAGCATGAATAATAAACATTTATCATGATATGGGGAAATAAATAATAACTTTATTATTGCCTCTAGGGCATATTTCCTTCACATGTCACCTGGGTTAAGAAAGCTTGTAACAAGGTTGATTCAGAAACATGCAACTTCAATTTAGTGAAAAGTGCAACCTTCACTTTTTTGCCCACTTGCACTTCTCTAGAAAAGTGTAAGTTCTATACACTTGCCCTCCTCTATAGATGTGTAATTTGAATATATTTTTTAACATACTTGCATTTTTCACCCACCAATTTATTGTATGCACCTTTCAGTTAACTGAAATTGCACCTCTTTAAATTGATTAAAACAAAAGGAAATCTCAATAGATCACAACAGAACAAAGTCATAAGAAATACACACAAGATTATGAATAAGAGATTGAAACATGGTTGCTCGATTAATATTGCAAAGCTATATGTATGATAACTCACGCCCCTTCTCATGTATTTTTTAGCTTGTTGCAATAAATTATACGCACTTCCATTTCCATGCAATCATCGTTCTTGAAATGAATTAATATTACATTGATATAGAATATGAAATTATGGTATAAATTCATGTTCAATTAATTAAGTGTGGTAGATTCATATGATATCGAGAGTGGGCTCATAGATATATACGCCCTAATGTGAGGATCGTTTCCCCCAATTTAATGCCACTACAATATCTGGACTTGAATAGGCACACATGAATAGAACTATAGAAAGAGATCAACACATGAAGTTATGTCATATCACATTGCCCTAAAAAAATGTCATGTCAGCATGCTGCCCAAAGGTGACAATCTGCTCCCCGATTTAATGTCAACATAATTAGAGGAGAAGCTGTTGTGTACCTTTGTAGACATTCACAACGTAAATGTCTTCCCCTATTAAGAAAACCTATAACAAGGTCGCTAACAAGCTTCTTGGACTTATCTATGGTAACTTGAGGTGCCCTCTCTCTTTAGGGCATATATGTATTAAATCCTCAAAAATAATACCCATTTGATACCAAATGTGGGATTGAGACCACAATGACACATCTCATGTCTAATCGCACCACACCCTCTTCTCTTAACTCCTCATACTACGAATGCAATGCGGGTATTATACAAAATATCACCAGTGGATTTTGGTGTTCATTGATTATTTGCAGAATTTGGGTTCGACGATTCAGGGAGAAAGGGAAAGGACCTCAAAAGACCAAAGCAGGTTAGGCATACCTCAATAAAGTTGTAGGTCCATTTTAAAGCACGAAGTCACACAATATAACTACACTAACATAATATATGTCATATCACAGCATTTGTGAATTAATTTAGACTTCTTAAGTTAAACTATATGGCTGATACATGAGACAATATCACATTTCTACTCCACCAAATCAAATCAAACCGCATGACACATTGTTAAGAGAATCCTCCTTTTTGTCATTCGAATGTTAACAAGGTACATGTCATCTGGATTAAGCAAGCTCATAAGGTCAATCTAGAAAAATCTAACTTTTAGTTTGAACATGATTGCACTTCTCTAGAAAAGTGTAAGTTCAATTTTTTTCCACATACTTACACTTCTCAAGAGAAGTGTAAGTTCCATCTTTTTTTCACAAACTTACACTTCTCTAGAATAGTGTTTGCATTTTGGTGTACATCGATTATTTGCAAGATCTTGGTTCGGCAGCCGAGGAAGACATGAAGAAGACCTGACAAGACCAATGTTCATCTCAGGTAGTAGTATACTACAGTAGAAACTGTAGTTTAAAGATTGTCCAAAGAATAAAATCAACATACCATAGTTTTGCATCTTGTGCCTATTTCATGCAGTTGTCTTTTTGTTCGTTGTTGCATGTCTACAAATACTCTTAAGTTAGTTTCATTTTGCAACTCTTTTGATCTACCGTTTTTATCTGACGTGGCACATGCACCCTCTATCTCTCACACCACTTCTACATTTATAACATTGTACCTATGTTTGTTCTCTAGGATATAAACTTTCTGAACTGTGCTCAACAAAGGGGTAGTTTTACAAATGAAGATATACAAATTCTACCGTGCAACTCAACACTGACCAATGGTAACTCATCTATGTTCCTTTTGCAATAAACGATAGTACATTAGGGCTCATACATATGCCCTAATGGGAGGATTGGTTTCCCACGCTTACAACCGGTGTAAAATCCAAACCAAGCTAAGAACACCACAATAAAGTTGTAGGTGCATATTAAAACACGAAGTCGCATGATATCACTTCCCTAAAAGAACATACGTCATATCAAAACATTGGTAAATTAATTCAATCTTGTTAAGTCAAACTATATTGTAGACGTTGATACATGAGATCATATCACATTTCTACCTACCAAATCAAATCAAACCGTGTGACACAATGTAAGAGGGAATCCTCATTTTTTCCATTCCAAACATTAACAAGGTACATGTCGTCTGGATTAAGCAAGGCCATAACAAGGTCAATTTAGAAAATGCAACTTTAATTTTTTGATCAGATTGCACGTCTCTAGAAAAGTGTAAGTTACATATTTTTTTAACCACTTACAGTTCTCTAAAAAAAATCTAAGTGGCATATTGGTGTTCATTGATAATTTGCCAGATTTGGGTTCGATGGTCAAGGAGACATGGAGAAGACCTCACAAGACAAATGTTCGTCCTAGGTAATAGTATACTACAATAATAATTGTAGTCAAAAAGTTTGTCCAAAGACTAAAGTCAACATACCATAGTTTGCATCTTCTGCCTTTTTCGTGTAGTTGTATTTTTGTTTCTTGATGCTTGTCAACACTATTAAGTTAGTTTTATTTTTCAACTCTTTTGGTGTACTAGTTTTATCTAGCACGGTGCATGCACTCTCTATCTCTCACACCACTACCACATTTATACAACTAACATTTTAGCTATGTTTGTTCTCTAGAATATAAACTTTCTCGATTATGCTCAAGAAAGGGATAGTTTTACACATGAAGATATACAAATTCTTATTGATGGTGCAACTTGGTACAGCCCGATGGTAAGTCATATATGTTCCTTTTACAATAACACACAATACATTAGGGCTCATACATATGCCCTAATGGGAGGATCGGTTCCCTACACTTAAAATCATCGCAAAATCTAAACCAAGTTAGGGAAACCTCAAAATTTGTCGGTATAGATTAAAACACGAATTTACATGATATCACTTCCCTGAACGAACATACCTTATATCACAACATTAGTAAATTAATTCAATCTCATTAGGTCAAACTATACATAGGGCCGTAGGGGTTGATACATGAGATCATATCGTACTTCTACCCTACAAAATCAAATCAAATCATGTGAGATATTGTAACTGGGAACCTGTCCTTTTGCCATTCCAAATTAACAAGGTACATGTCATCTGGATTAAGCAAGCTCGTCACAAGGTCAATCTTGGAAAAAAATGCAACTTCCACTTTTTGACCTGATTGCACTTCTCTAGAAAAGTGCAAGTTCCATTTTTTTCACCCACCTACACCTCCCTAGTAAAGTATAAGCTGCATTTTGGTGATCATCGATTATCGGTCAAGGGAAATAAGGAGAATACCTCGCAAGACCAAAGTACGCCTCAGGTAGTAGTATTCTACAATATTAACTATAGTTAAAAAGATTGTCCAAATACTAAAGTAAACATACCATAGTTTTGCATCTTGTGCCTTTTTTGTGCCCCTTTTCTTTTTTGTTTGTCGTTGCTTGTTTGCAAATATTGTGAATTTATTTTTACCATCTCTTTTGGTGTACAAATTTTATCTAACATGGCACACGCACCCTCTATCTATCACCCCACTACTACATTTATACAACTAACATTTTATCCATGTTTGTTCTCTTCTCTAGGATATAAACTTTCTCAATTGTGCTCAACAAAGGGGTAGTTTTACACATGAAGATATACAAATTCTTCTTGATTGTGCAGCTCAGTACAATCCAATGTTAGGTCATCTATGTTCATTTTGTAATAACACGCAATACATTAGGTCTCATACATATGCCCTACTGGGCCTATAATGGGAGGGTCAATTACCGGCACTTAAAATTAGTGCAAAATTCAAACCCAATTAGGCACACCTAAATAAAGTTGTAGGTACAGATTAAAACACAAAGTGGACAAGAGTCATATGATATCACTTCCCTAAAAAAAATATGCCATATCACAACATTGGTAAATTAATGCAATCTCGTCGAGACAAACTATATTTAGGGTTTGATACATGAGATCATATCATATTTATACCCTACCAAATCAAATCAAATCGTGCACCACGTAGTAAGAGGGAGCCCTAATTTTTTCCTTTCCGAACATTAACAAGGTACATGTCGTCTAGATTATGCAATTCATAACAATGCCTATTTACAAAAAATGCAACTTTCACTTTTCACCCGATTGCACTTCTCTAGAAAAGTGTAAGTTTCATTTTTTACCCACATACACTTCTCTAGAAAAGTCTAAGTCACATTTTTGTTGTTCATTGATTATTTGCAGGTTCTAGGTTCGGCAGTTGAGCGAGACATGAAGAAGACCTCACAGGACCAAAGTATTTCTGAGGTAGTAGTATACTATAATATTAAGGGAGATGATTTGTAGCACATAGGGACTTGGCCATGCAGATTTGCGGTCTCCCGATTGCCTCGTGATTCGGAAATTGGTTTGCTCTTTGCTTGTGCCTTAGCCCATAATTACTTTAGATGGGGTCAATGCATGCAGGTTTTTTCAACTTCACCCATCCCACCTTGAATTCTTTTTTCTTTTGAATTTAAAATTTGAATCTTCTATATATGTTGAAGATATGTCGAGATTACTTTTTATTTTTAAATTCGTGTTGCTTGTGACGAGGGCTTTGAAATACAACCAATTGACGTCAAACTATATTGCTTTTAGGTCCTGAAACCTAGCAAATGAAACTTGGAGCTTGCCCACATGTTTTCTAGTTTTGGTTTATGAAACTTAGTGACATTGTCACTCGTTTATATTAACTTTTGGCAATTGAAACTTATGAATTTTCTAACATGTCAAACATATTTTAAAAAATTGGTCTTATTTCAATGCCCTCGTCGCAAGAAACATGAATTTGAAAACAAAAATGAAATTGGACTTTTTCGTTAAAAAGTATAGAAGATTCAAATTCCGAAGTCAAAAAAAGGTATGGGAAGTGGAGTGGATGGCATATGCAAATTTGACAAAAGCAACCAAAAGCATGCATGGATGGATCCCACCCCATGGTAATCAAAAGGCTAAGACTAAACATGTTTATGAATCTTGAAGTAATCTTTGGTCTGCATGGATGAGTGCCCTTGCGAGTTTTTGACGATATTAACTGTAGTTAAAATGATTGTTCAAAGACTAAAATCAACATACCATAGTTTTGGCTTCGTGTTGCTTGCGACGAGGCCTTTGAAATAAGACCAATTTAAGTCAAACTATATTGCTTTTATGTTCCTGAAACTTAGCAATTGAAAGTTGGAGCTTGCTCGCACATTTTTTAGTTTTGGTTTCTGAAACTTGGTGATTTTTTCACTCGTTTATATTAAGTTTTGGCAATTGAAACCTAGGAATTTTAAAAATATGTGCAAATTTATTCAAAATTGGTCTTATTTCAAAGTCCTCGTCGCAAGCAACACGAATCTAAAAACAAAAATGAAATTGGACATTTCATTGAAGATTCAAATTCCGAAGCCAAAAGAAGAAGACATGGGAAGTGGAGTGGATGACATACGCAACTCCAACAAAAGCTGCCAAAAGCATGCATGGATGAACCCAGCCCGAGGGTAATCAGAAGGGTAAGACTAACCAAGTTTATGAATTTTAAAGCAATCTCAGGTCTGCATGTATGCGCGTCCCCGTGAGAGTTTTCGACTTAAAAAGATTGTCCAAAGACAAATATCAACATACCATAGTTTTGTATGTTGAGTCTTTTGTGTGCATTTTTTTTATAGAAAAGGAAGAGTCATTTGTGTGCATATGTCCTTTTGTTTGTTGTTGCTTTGTTTGCAGATACTATTAAGTTAGTTTTATTTTGCAACTCTTTTGGTGTACCGATATTTATCTAAGGTGCCACATGCTCCCTCTCTCTTACACACACCACCAGTTGCATACTTTGCTCACCCATTTTCGCTTCTTTAGAAAAGCACAAATCAGTTTTTCCTTCACCCACCAATGTACTGTATGCACTATTTAGTATCTGAAATCGTACTGTTTTTAATTGATTAAGAGCGAAGAAAAATCTCTACCGATTGAGACCTAACAAAATCCTAACACAGATATTCGTAAGACTGTGAAGGGGAGATATTATCATCACTCATCACTATATGGTTACCGTTACAGCAATGGATGACCGGGGACCCGACGGAGACGCGGCATTCCCAAAGCTTTGAAGCGTCAACGCGTGGGCCTCGTCAGGTACACACACATTGTTGGCTAGCTAGGCTGGTGCAGGCACGTACTCCCTCCGTTTCAAAATAGATGACTTAATTTTATACTAACTTTAATATAAAGTTGGGTCATCTATTTTAGAACGGAAAGAGTACGTATGTACGGCAGCGCAACCTTCGCTCCGGGTCATGGAGCAGCGCCGGTACCAGCTGCTGACGCGGCCCCGGCCGGCTACGCGTGCCTGCGCTTATCTAGAAAATCTCCTCTCTTCCTCGTGCTACATCTATGGCAGGCCAACCAGTACGGTATGAGCTCCATCAGGCAGGATGGTACTTGCCGCAGCGGCCGAGATGCATCGTGCGAGGCAGCGACGGATGAGCTCTGTGTATTGCCTGCTCCGATGGCTTAAATATGAAGTTCCTTTCAGGTTTGTATCGACGCGGCGGAGGTCCGGTTAGATGTGCCAATAGAGTATTGATGTTGGAAGTGACGGCTGTAGCAACACGTTGCGTCGGCGGTTGAGACAGAGAGGCGATCGAGACAAAGAGAGAAAGGGCCGAGCGCGTACGTACTGGAGTGGGGCTATCTCAGCTTGGCGAGACAGTGACGCCGTAACGGTGTCCGTCGATCCAGGTGTAATGGAACGGTACAAAGGTCACGATGCCTTTCATGTTAGGGCTGCTGTTGATCGGTGGAGGCTGGATCGGTTTAGCCTCACTTTGCTTGCGGGAGGAGGCCATGACTTATAAGGAAGAGATTTCTTCCTTACTTTAGTCCGGACTTTTGAGATGAAGTGGGCTCTCCAGTGAATGCTGGTCCGTATGCGCATAAATGTTTGCATGCAGATCCGGAGGCACGCGGATCTTGTGTTGTCGACTTGCATCAAGATCGTGAAATTGGTTATGTATACATAAAGTTTGATTTTGGTTTTTGTGTGTGATGCATTCGTATACCATGCAGATGTACATGTTGGTATCGGGTCCGATACATGTTCCGTGGGGTCGCTTAACAATGGAAAACACGGACATACAAATATACAACAAATGAGCAAAAATGATTCATCATGTCATTGTTGTTCTATCCTTCTTAGGTCATGTTTCTTCTTATCTTTCCTTCCCTCGAAAAAAGAACATACATTTTGAAGCATCATTTTAGTTGGAGAAAGGAAAGTGATCATTTTCTGTCCTTAAAGATAGAAGGCCATCAATGATATCAACATTCACAATAGTATATTTGCTGCAAAAAAACCTACAAATTATGTCAAAAAGCTTCATTTTCTTATATATTTGGTCAAAAATCATGTTTCTTAAGTCTCATATAGTTGCGGAATCCCATCTTTGATGTTTGTCTTGCTTCCTCTTTATTGTTGTACTCACTGATTTTTCTGGTACAACTTTGTTGTTCAACATATTGAGTTTGTGGATATGAAATAGTATGAACTGGAATCCTATGATGTAGTAGGTGAAAAGTGGCACTAGATTTATGTATCTAAAAAGTGTTCAAATAAGTTACAGCTCGTGAAACTTGATGTTATGAAGGTTAAATGGCAAGTTACTTATAATGGAACGTAACGTGGTCCTTGTTTTTATTTATTTATTAGTTTAACTTCATAATTAGTCATGTCGTAACAGTTCTGATGTGCGAGTCTTTTGACTCATTCGAATAATAACTCTAATACTACTTGAAATTCATTGATCATGTTTATGTCGGTAATTTTGTGTTGTTGTACTTGTTTGGTGTTGTCGACGCTAATATTACTTGAATGTTTCTGTTGTGGTATTGTTGGAGATATTGAGATTGTGTATAATGCAAGATTATAATATGGAATATTACAGTGTGAATTAAAATAGTGGTAGTACCTTCATTTATGTAGAAAGAGTTGATTGAAGTTACTCGGTCTGAAACTTAATGTTACAGAAGTGAACCGTCAACAAAATGGTAATGAAAATTAACTATTTAGTTAATTGATATATTTATATCTTAAACAACATAAGTACTAATATTAAAACAAACCTGACGTGCAATTATACTGATTGAAGCTCAAAAATGATTATTCTATATTTTTTGTAAAAACAACTGTGATTGATAGAGAGATTGGCTTTCAAGGTGAAAAGTTTTAAAACCATAATGTTTGCACCGAAAACATAGTGTATCGGGACAGAGGGTTCATTCAGTATAAATGAAAATATGAATTTTTTTGAAGTCGTTTCAAAGTATCAAAGGTAATATTTATTGTAGCCAGCTTTTTGTTGTGTCTTTTACTCTAAATGTCTTTGAGATATTCTTGGTATTGCAGATAAAGATTTCCGAACTAGGCTTTTGGCCCGCTTTATATATAAACCAACAAGTGAATAAAGTATAAGGCCAAACGATACAAGGTGACGAGGAAGCCATCATACAACGCCAATCCAGGATAACCAAATCACGCATAACGCATGCGTCTATGCTACAGAAAATAAAACATAGGAAGAACTGAGTATAATGCCACACTATGCCCTATAACATGTAAGCTCCACGACAACTCCCCCATGAGGGAGAACGATGCTAAGCGTCACCGCCACTGAGTGATTAGTCCCTTTAGTGATCAGGTAGAGGAGCAGAAAGGATTCTCTTATTTTTTTTCATAAGTGACATAAGTTATCAAACCCACGAGAGGAAGGCACCCTTAAAGTCAGAGGTTTCTACCAAGTTTTTGTAAGAGTATTAATTCCAGCTTTTGACTGGATCGAATTCAAGTTCACACTTACAACACACATAATAAAAATAGGCATGTGTATGAGGACTTATTCTTACAATCATATATTTGTGAATGGGATCATCATGATATTACTTTGTCCTCTAGAAGCCATCCATCGATATGTGCATGCAACGACTTGAAGTGGAGGATGTGTCCAAATTACGTCTGGAGCGGAGCGCATCCTGCATCAAGAGCCAGTTGTCTGCTACTTGTAATCCGCGTTGGTATTTCCCCGGAGAGGAGGGGATGATGCAACACAACAGAGGTAAGTATTTCCCTCAGTTATGAAACCAATGTTATCAATCCAGTAGGAGAACCAACCAACACTGTGTAAACAACACCTACACATAAACAACAAATACTTGCAACCCAATGCGTAAAGGGGTTGTCAATCCCTCAACGGTATTGAGATAGATTAAATCGTATGAGATTTGATAAATAGATGTAACTAGAACACAAAATAAAATAAGTAAAGAAAAATTGCAGCAAGGTATTTTTGTATTTTTGGTTGAATGGATGTGAAAATAATATGATAGGAAATAGACCCGGGGGCCGTAGATTTCAGTAGGGGCTACTCTCAAGAAAATATCATATGGTCGGTAAAAAATTTATTGTTGGGAAATTGAAGAAAAGCAAATAATTATGATGATATCCAAGGCAATGATCATGTATATAGGCATCACGTCCAAGATTAGTAGACCGAAACGATTCTGCATCTACTACTATTACACCACACTCCGACCGCTATCCAGCATGCATCTAGTGTATTAAGTTCGTGGAAAAACGGAGTAATGCATTAGGCAAGATGACATGGTGTAGACAAAATAAACTCACGTATGAATAAACCCCATCTTGTTAACCTTAATAGCAACGATACATGTGTGTCATGTCTCTTTCTGTCACTGAGATTGAGCACCGCAAGATCGAACCCATCACAAAGCACCTCTTCCCATGGCAAGATAAATCAATCTAGTTGGCCAAACCAAACCAATAAATCGGAGAAGAAATACGAAGCTATAACAATCATACATAAAAGAGTTCAGAGAAGACTCAAATAATATTCATGGATAGATTTGATCATAAACTCGCAATTCATCGGATCCCAACAAACACACCACAAAAAAGAGTTACATCAAATAGATCTCCAAGAACATCGAGGAGAACATTGTATTGAAGATGAAAAGGAGAGAAGAAACCATCTAGCTACTAACTACGGACCCGTAGTCTGTGGTAAACTACTCACACATCATTGGAGGGGCAGCAAGGATGATGAAGAACTACTCTGTGATTGTTGCCCCCTCCGGCAGAGTGCCGGGAAAGGCCTCTAGATTGGATCTCATGGTTCTGGAACTTGCGGTGGCGGAAAAAGTATTTCTTCGACCCCCCTAGGGTTTTTGGGATTTTATATTTATAGAGCCGGAGGTAGGTCAAGTCGGTGCTTGTGGGCCCCACTACCCACCAGTGTATAAGATGATCATGTTTTGTAACACAGTTATTGGCAACTGGCAGGAGCCATATGGTTGTCGCTTTATTGTATGAAATGCAATCGCCATGTAATTTTTTTACTTTATCACTAAGCGGTAGCGATAGTCGTAGAAGCAATAGTTGGCGAGACAACAACGATGCTTCGATGGAGATCAAGGTGTCAAGCCGGCGACGATGGTGATCATGACGGTGTTTTGGAGATGGAGATCAAAGGCACAAGATGATGATGGCCATACCATATCACTTATATTGATTGCATGTGATGTTTATCCTTTATGCATCTTATTCTGCTTTGATTGACGGTAGCATTATAAGATGATCTCTCACTAAAATTTCAAGGTAAAAGTGTTCTCCCTGAGTATGCACCGTTGCAAAAGATCGTCGTGCCGAGACGCCATGTGATGATCGGGTGTGATAAGCTCTACGTTCACATACAACGGGTGCAAGCCAGTTTTGCACATGCAGAATACTCGAGTTAAACTTGACGAGCCTAGCATATGCAGATATGGCCTCAGAACACTGAGACCGAAAGGTCGAGCGTGAATCATATAATAGATATGATCAACATAGTGATGTTCACCATTGAAAACTACTCCATCTCACGTGATGACCGGACATGGTTTAGTTGATATGGATCACGTGATCACTTAGATGATTAGAGAGATATCTATCTAAGTGGGAGTTCTTAGGTAATATGATTAATTGAACTTTAATTTATCACGAACTTAGTCCTGATAGTATTTGCATAACTATGTTGTAGATCAATAGCTCGCGATGTAGGTCCCCGTTTATTTTTGATATGTTCCTAGAGAAAAATAAGTTGAAAGAGGTTAGTAGCCATGATGCGGACTAGCTCTGTGATCTGAGGATTATCCTCAATGCTGCACAAAAGTATTATGTCCTTGATGCACCACTAGGTGACAGAACTGTTGTAGGAGCAGATATAGACGTTATGAACGTTTGACAAGCTTGGTATGATAACTACTTGATAGTTTAGTGCACCATGCTTTACGGCTTAGAATCGGGAATTCAAAAATGTTTTGAACGATATGGAGCATATGAGATGTTCCAAGAGTTGAAATTGGTATTTCATGCTCATGCCCGTGTCGAGAGGTATGAGATCTCTGACAATACTTTGCCTACAAGATGGAGGAGAATAGCTCAACCAGTGAGCATGTGCTCAGATTGTCTGGGTACTACAATTGCTTGAATCAAGTGGGAGTTAATCTTCCAGATAAGATAGTGATTGACAAAGTTCTCTAGTCACTATCACCAAGTTACTAGAACTTCATGATGAACTATAATATGCAAGGGATAACGGAAGCGATTCCCAAGCTCTTCGCGATGCTGAAATTTGCGAAGGTAGAAATCAAGAAAAAGCATCAAGTGTTGATGGTTGACAAGACCACTATTTTCAAGTAAAAGGGCAAGGGAAAGAAAGGGAACTTCAAGAAGAATGGCAAGCAAGTTTCCACTCCCATGAAGAAGCCCAAAGCTAGACCCAAGCCTGAAACTGAGTGCTTCTACTGCAAAGGAAATGGTCATTGGAAGTGGAACTGCCCTAGATACTTGGCGGATAAGAAGGATGGCATACTGAACAAAGGTATATTGGATATACATGTCATTGATGTGTACTTTACTAGTGTTTATAGCAACCCCTTGGTATTTGATACTGGTTCAGTTGCTAAGAGTAGTAACTCGAAACGAGATTTGCAAAATAAACAGAGACTAGTTAAGGACGAGGTGATGATGTGTGTTGGAAGTGATTCCAAGGTTCATAAGATCACCATCGCACACTCCATTTACCTTCGGGATTACCGTTGAACCTAAAATAAATGTTATTTGGTGTTTGCGTTGAGCATGAATATGATTGGATCATGTTTATTGCAATACAGTTATTCATTTAAGTCAAAGAATAATTCTTGTTCTATTTACATGAATAAAACCTTCTATGGTCATACACTCAATATAAATGGTTTATTGAATCTCGATCGTAGTGATACACATATTCATAATATTGAAGCCAAAAGATGCAAAGTTAATAATGATACTGCAACTTATTTGTGGCATTGCCGTTTAGGTCATATTGGTGTAAAGCGCATGAAGAAACTCCATGCTGATGGGCTTTTAGAATCACTTGATTATGAATCACTTGATGCTTGCGAAAGAATAATTCTTGTTCTATTTACATGAATAAAACCTTCTATGGTCATACACTCAATATAAATGGTTTATTGAATCTCGATCGTAGTGAAACACATATTCATAATATTGAAGCCAAAAGATGAAAAGTTAATAATGATAGTGCAACTTATTTGTGGCATTGCCGTTTAGGTCATATTGGTGTAAAGCGCATGAAGAAACTCCATGTTGATGGGCTTTTAGAATCACTTGATTATGAATCACTTGATGCTTGTGAACCATGCCTCATGGGCAAGATGACTAAGACTCCATTCTCCGGAACAATGGAGCGAGCAACTGACTTATTGGAAATAATACATACTGACATATGCGGTCCAATGAGAGTTGAGGCTCGTGGTGGGTATCGTTATTTTCTGACCTTCACAGATGATTTGAGCAGATATGGGTATATCTACTTGATGGAACATAAGTCTGAAACATTTGAAAAGTTCAAAGAATTTCAGACTGAAGTGAAAAATCATCGTAACAAGAAAATAAAGTTTTTACGATCTGATCGCGGAGACAAATATTTTAGTTACGAGTCTGGTCTTCAACTAAAACAATGTGGAATAGTTTCACAAATTCATGCCACCTGGAACACTGCAGGATAATGGTGTGTCCGAACGTCATAACCGTACTTTATTGGATATAGTGCAATCTATGATGTCTCTTATTGATTTACCACTATCGTTTTGGGGTTATGCATTAGAGACAGCTACATTCACATTAAATGGGGCACCGTCTAATCCGTTGAGATGACACCGTATGAACTATGGTTTGGCTAGAAACCTAAGCTGTCATTTCTTAAAGTTTGGGGTTGAGATGCTTATGTGAAAAAGTTTCAACCTGATAAGCTCAAACCCAAATCGGAGAAGTGCATCTTCATAGAATACCCAAAAGAAACTGTTGGGTACACCTTCTATCACAGATCCGAAGGCAAGATCTTTGTTGCTAAGAGTGGATCCTTTCTAGAGAAGAAGTTTCTCTTGAAAGAAGTGAGTGGGAGGAATGTAGAACTTGATGAGGTAATTGTACCTTCTCCCGAATTGGAAAGTAGTTCATCACAGAAATCAGTTCGAGTGATTTCTACACCAATTAGTGAGGAAGCTAATGATGATGATCATGAAACTTCAGATCAAGTTACTACCGAACCTCGTAGGACAACCAGAGTATGGTCTGCACCAGAGTGGTACGGTAATCCTTTCTGGAAGTCATGTTACAAGACCATGACGAACCTATGAACTATGAGGAAGTGATGATGAGCCTAGATTCCGCGAAATTGCTTAAGGCCATGAAATCTAAGATGGGATCCATGTATAAAGAACAAAGTATGGACTTTGATTAACTTGCCCAATGATCAGCGAGCCATTGAGAATAAATGGATCTTCAAGAGGAAGATAGACGCTGATAGTAGTGTTACTATCTACAAAGCTCAAATTGTCGCAAAAAGGTTTTCGATAAGTTCAAGGTGTTGACTATGATGAGATTTTCTCACTCGTAGCGATGCTTAAGTCTGTCCGAATCATGTTAGCAATTGCCACATTTTATGAAATCTGGCAAATGGATGTCAAAACTGCATTCCTTAATGGATTTCTTAAAGAAGATTTGTATATGATACAGCAAGAAAGTTTTGTCAATCCTAAAGGTGCTAACAAAGTGTGCATGCTCCAGCGATCCATCTATGGACTGGTGCAAGCATATCGGAGTTGGAATATATGCTTTGATGAGTTGATCAAAGCATATAGTTTTATATAGACTTTTGGAGAAACCTATATTTACAAGAAAGTGAGTGGGAGCTCTGTAGAATTTCTGATATTATATGTGGATAACATATTGTTGATCGGAAATGATATTGAATTTCTAGATAGCATACAAGGATACTTGAACAAGAATTTTTCAATGAAAGACCTCGGTGAAGCTGCTTACACATTGAGCATCAAGATCTATAGAGATAGATCAAGATGCTTGATAAGATTTTTCAATGAGTACATACCTTGACAAGATTTTGAAGTAGTTCAAAATGGAACAGTCAAATAAGGAGTTCTTGCCTGTGTTGCAAGGTGTGAAGTTAAGTAAAGACTCAAAACCGACCACAATAGAAAATAGAAAGAGAATGAAAAGTCATTCCCTATGCCTCAGTCATAGGTTCTATAAATTATGCTATGCTGTGTACCAGTCCTATTGTATACCTTAGCATGATTCTGGCAAGGGAGTACAATAGTGATCTAGGAGTAGATCACTGGACAATGGTCAAAATTATCCTTAGAGGACTAAGGAAATATTTCTCGGTTATGGAGGTGATAAAAGAGTTCGTCGTAAAGATTTACGTCGATGCAAGCTTTTTACATCGATCTAGATGACTATAAGTCTCGATCTGGATACATATTGAAAGTGGGAGCAATTAGCTAGAGTAGCTCCATGCAGAGTATTGTAGACATAGAAATTTGCAAAATACATACGGATCTGAATGTTGCAGACCCGTAGACTAAACTTCTCTCACAAGCAAAACATGGTCACTCGTTGGGTATTAATCACATGGCGATGTGAACTAGATTATTGAATCTAGTAAACCCTTTGGGTATTAGTCACATGAAGATGTGAACTAATCACATAAAGATGTGAACTATTGGTGTGAAATCACATGACGATGTGAACTAGATTATTGACTCTAGTGCAAGTGGGATACTGAAGGAAATATGACGTAGAGGCAATAATAAAGTTGTGATTTATATTTCCTTATATCATGATATATGTTTATTATTCATGCTAGAATTGTATTAACCGGAAACTTAGTACATGTGTGAATACATAGACAAACTGAGTGTCACTAGTATGCCTCTACTTGACTAGCTCGTTAATCAACGATGGTTAAGTTTCCTAGCCATGGACAAAGAGTTTTCATTTGATTAACGGGATCACATCATTAGAGAATGATGTGATTGACTTGACCCATCCGTTAGCTTAGCACGATGATTGTTTAGTTTGTTGCTATTGCTTTCTTCATAACTTATACATGTTCCTATGACTATGAGATTATGCAACTCCCAAATACCGGAGGAACACTTAGTGTGCTTTCAAACGTCACAACGTAACTGGGTGACTATAAAGATGCTCTACAGGTGTCTCCGATGGTGTTTGTTGAGTTGGCATAGATCGAGATTAGGATTTGTCACTCCATGTATCGGAGAGGTATCTCTGGGCCCTCTCGGTAATGCACATCACTATAAGCCTTGCAAGCAATGTAACTAATGAGTTAGTTATGGGATGATGCATTACGGAACGAGTAAAGAGACTTGCCGGTAACGAGATTGAACTAGGTATTGAGATACCGATGATCGAATCTCGGGCAAGTAACATAAAGATGACAAAGGGAACAACGTACGTTCTTATGCGGTTTGACCGATAAAGATCTTCGTAGAATATGTAGGAACCAATATGAGCATCCAGGTTCTGCTATTGGTTATTGACCGGAGACGTGTCTCGGTCATGTCTACATAGTTCTTGAACCCGTAGGGTCCGCACGCTTAACGTTCGATGATGATCGGTATTATGAGTTTATGTGTTTTGATGTACCGAAGGTTGTTTGGAGTCCTGGATAAGATCACGGACATGACGAGGAGTCTCTAAATGGTTGAGACATAAAGATTGATATATTGGAAGGTTATATTCGGACACCGGAAAGGTTCCGTGGGTCATCGGATAAATACCGAAGTACCGGGGAGTTACCGGAACCCTCGGGGGGTCAATGGGCCTTCATGGGCCTTAGTGGAAACATAGGGCAGCAAGGGAGCTGTAGGGCGCGCCCCCCTAGGCCCAAACCAAATTGGTTTAGGGCTTGGGGGGACCATGTTTACTTCTCCCCTCCTCCTCTTTCCTTCCCCTCCTTGTTGGACTAGGAAATGGGGAACCTACTCCTAGTAGGAGTAGGATTCCCCCTTGGGGCGCAACCTATGAGGCCGCCGGGCCCCTCCTTTATAGACGGGGGCAGGGAGCACCCTAGAACACACAAGTTGATTGCTTTTAGCCATGTGCGGTGCCCCCCTCCACCATAATCTACCTCGGTCATATCGTCGTAGTGCTTAGACGAAGCCCTGCACCGGTAGCATCATCATCACCATCATCACACCGTCGTGCTGACGAAGCTCTCCCTCGACACTCAGCTGGATCAAGAGTTCGTGGGACGGTACCGAGCTAAACATGTGCAGATCGCGGAGGTGTCGTACTTTCGGTGCTAGGATCAGTAGGATCATGAAGACGTTCGACTACATCAACCGCGTTGTCATAATGCTTCCTCTTACGGTCTATGAGGGTATATGGACAACACTCTTCCCTCTCGTGGCTATGCATCACCTAGATAGATCTTGCGTGTGCGTAGGATTTTTTTTGAAATTACTGCGTTCCCCAACAACCAGGTCATGCCTGGGGCCTCTGGCGTGCCTTGGTACCTAGTGGGCCCCCTTCCACCTTATGGCTTCCTGTTGAAGCTTCCAGGGTCTCTTATCACTAGAAAAAAACTCCATAAAGTTTCATGGCATTTGGACTTCCTTCGGTATTGATATTCTACAAAGTAAAAAACAAGCAAAAAATAGCAACTAGCAGTGGTCACTAGGTTAATAGGTTAGTCCCAAAAAATGTATATAAAGTTGCTAGTAAATGTATATAAAACATCCAAGATTGATAATATAAAGTTGCTTGTGAAAACATGTATTGGCTTTGATTTCATTAGTAAATGGGCCATTTCATGTGGAAACCAAATAAAGATAGGATATTTGCAATACTTTGCATTCATTAGTCATTAGTAGAAATACCAGAGCAAATATCTAGGGTTTTATGAAATATCTTGATTTAAGACTCAGGTTTGATGAGCATAAAAATAACACTCATCAACTCCAACAAGCTTAAACTTGATCATCCTCTAGCAGTATAGAGACAAATCCAAACCACAAGGAATTCACTTGTTTAAACCAAAATAATGAGAAGGTTTTGGTTCATTGATGATTGGTATGCCTAGATAGACCTCCACTTCTTGACATGAAAACTTAGCATAGTTGTAGCGGTGCATGGTTATTATGCAAGTGTTATAGAAGTAAAGATAATCAATACAACGTTCTTGCACAACTTGACAAACAGAGTAACACTTGATTCTATTTCTTCTAGTTAACACTTGCCTGTCGAGAATGCAGACAAGAGTGTTTATTTCTTGAGCAATGAAAACATATATTAGAGAATGAAAGGTATGTAAAGACAACATGATTCTAGAGTAACTCGTTGAACCACCCACGAGTGTCTCACCATCAAGGCTCTCAAGCACTTTATTTCAATCATTGCTTGCTCAAACTATTGTCATCTGGTGGCGGGATTATGCCAAAAATATGATCATGCATAAGGTTTCATAGTGGCTTAATTTTGGGTACTATGGACCAATATGTTGTCTCTTCGATCTCTTGCGATCAGTACCTCGTTATTATCACATACACACACATTCAAGAGATAGGTGAATAATACTTGATGTAGTGTTGCCACTATGTACGGTGACAAACTCATAGCCGTAATCCGAGCAGAAACTCTAGTGGATCATTCATTGGCCATCAGAGTTCTCAACATAACATCAAGAAAGGTCAGGAAGCCACATTTCCACACATGCATGTGCATAGAGTAGCAAGGCCATAGCACCAGCGAGAAGCCGAAGCGCCATGTAAAAATACAACACAGATCGTTGGCATAATCTTATTCACCTTTCAGCTAAGTTCCTTTGGACAATTTAATCGACAAGGGCCATTGAGTCTATTAAAATTAACACTATGGGTTGTGTATCTCTAACATCATGTTCGCTACAATTTTTCTCAACACCCATGTCTTTTGAGACCTTCTCTTGTGCATGGTCATTCTTTGTTATTTAGAGTAAAGAGAATAAAGTCTTCTCTATTATTTTAGCTACTAGAACAAAACCTTTGTTTTAACTATCAAGACTTACTCCCACTTGAACACATCACACTTACTACTATTACATATATTCTAAGTAATCCAAGTGCAGAAGATGGGAATAGTAGGACATACCTTCACGGTCATGAATGTACACACTTCTCTTCCTTAAGCTTGCATTCCTCGCTATCCGGTGTAGATCGATTCCTCTGAAATAAAAATAAGAATGCAAAAGAAGTCCAAGGGCAAAATAAAGAGCAAAATAAAAACTTATTGTTGTTTTTGATTTTTTGTTTGCATTCTTGTTTATATTTCAGAGAAGTTGATCTGCGTCGGATAATGAGGAATGCAATCTTAAGGAAGAGAAGTGTGTACATTCATGACCGTGAAGGTATGTCCTACGAATCTTTTCTTTTACAATTGGATTACTTAGAATAGATGTAGTAGTAGTAGTAGTAGTATGTGTGATGTGTGCTAGTGGGATAAGTCTTGATAATTAAAAAAATGTTTTTTATAGTAGCTGAAATAATTTTGTAGCACTTTTTCTATTTAACCTAGATAACCAAGACTTGTCGTGTGACTATTTGTGAAATAAATTGATCTTAACAAAGAATAACCATGCACAAGAGAAATTCTTCAAAGACTTGGGTGTTGAGAAAATTCGTAGAGAAGATGATGTTAGAGATACTCAATCCCATATTGTTGATTTTAATAGACTCAATAAAACTTGTGGATTAAATTATCTGGAGGAACTTAGTTGAAGGGTGGATGTGATTATGCAAAAAATGTGTGTTGTATTTCTCACATGGTGCTTCAACTTTCTGCTAGTGCCATGGCCTTGCTGCTATATGAACATGTACATGTGTAAATGTGGCTTCGTCACCTTTCTTGATGTTATGCTAAGAACTTCACTCACCAATAAACGATCTACCTGAGTTTTGACTCGGATTTTGGCTATGAGTTTGTTACCGTACGTTGTGGCAACACTACATTGAATATTATTCGGCTTTCTTTTGACTGTGTGTGTATGTGGTAAATAACGGGTACTAACAACAAGTGCTCAAAAGAGAAAACATATTGGTCCATAGTAACGAAAAATTAAGCCACTATGAAACCTTATACATGATCACTTATTTGGCATAATCTCTTCACGTGACAATACAAGTTTTAGCAAACAATGTTTGAAAGTTAGTGCTTTAGTGCCTTGATGATGAGATACTCGTGGGTGTGTTAGCGAGTTACTCTAGAATCATGTTGTATTTACACACCTTTCACTCCCTAATTCATGTTTTCATTGCTCCAACAAAGAAAGAAAAACTCTTATGTGCATTCCCGACAAGCAAGTGTTAACTAAAGAAAATATAATTAAGTGCTACCACGTTATTTGATCTAGTTGAGCAAGAGCTTTGAGTTGATTATCTTTGCTTCACTAACACTTTCACAATAGCCATGTCACTGCTACAACTATACTAAGTTTTCAGGTCAAGAAGCGGAGGGTTGTCTAGGCATACCGATCGCAAGTGAACCAAAACCTTCTTGTTCTTTCGGTTTAAACAACTGGGTTCCTTATGATTCAGATTTCTCTCTATGTTGCTCGAGGACGATTAAGTTTAAGCTTGGGGGAGTTTATGAGTGTTATTTTTACACACCTCTAACATGAGTTTGAACTGAAATATTTCATTAAAACCAAGATATTATCTCCGATATTGCTAGTAATGACTAATGAATGGAAAGGAATCAAAATATCCTATCTTTATTTTTTTCCCTACAGGAAATAAGCTATTTATGGAAGAAATAAAGCAAGTACGTGGAAATGAGTAAAGTGGAGATAGAGGAGATAAAGTGGGAGGCACAGCAGAGGAGCCAGAGTAAACGGCGACATTCCATATGACCATCCCCACTCATATGGATGGTCGTATGGTATGCCAACCGAGGCGTCTGATCCACCTGAACAACCTTTATAAAAGGATCGACGCCAATTGAGCATAGAAGTAGCCGCCACATCGCCATCTTTGCAACAGTCGTCTTCATCAACCCTAGCCGCTGCCTTTTGTTATCTCCATAGCCACCACATTTATCACCGCCATAGTTCTCGGCCATCTAGTCACATTGGGTATCCACTCTAAGTCATATTATTAATCAATCCTCATGATGTGTTCTTCAATGAGTTCTTCGTGTGATCTAATCTCCATGTGCGAGTAGTTCAGTAAGGTCATGGGTTAAGGTAAGGCCTTGCAAGCCGATGTATTTGTTGAAGGGGTCATTGGAAGTAATTTGAATCAACGTCTCGTATGTGTAGTATAAAGTTTCTTCGTAGTTGTCTCTTGTCTCTCTTGTGTTCTTCATCCACTACAAAATTTGCCCTATTTTGTGACGTTTCGCTTGTGTCACGTATAACCGTTTTTTGTCACGTAAAATACCCCGGTGACATTTTCCAGCCGTCACCGAAGCACCATTATAAAAAAAATAAAATCTTGACGGTACCACTTCCTCCATCACGTAGGATAGCGTTTTAGGCGACGAACCCAAAAATGTCATTGATAGACATTTTCAGTGGTGGCCCGGAATGTCACCAGTGATAGGCCAATATGTCACCTAAGGTAGTGATCGGTCTACGGGTTTGACCTGTTAAAGATTCTGACAACTCGGGCCAGTAGTTGTTGGTGTGGTTGCTTCCATGTGGGTTCACCGTGGGTTTTATCATCGATGGTCCCGTTAGTAATAAGTTGGCATCAGTTTTGACCGATCAACGTGATACGACTCTGTCGTATCTACAATTTTTGATTGTTTCATGGCAATATTATACAACTTTCACATACTTTTGGCAACATTTTATATGATTTATTGGACTAACCTATTGACCCAGTGCCCAGTGCTAGTTCCTGTTTATTGCATGTTTTTTGTTTTGCAGAATACCCATATCAAACGAAGTCCAAACACGATAAAAATTTACAGAGAATTATTTTGGAATATATGTGATTTTTGGGACTTGGAATCAATGCAAACAGGGGCCCACACCCCCCAAGATACACCAGGGCGCGCCCCAGGGGCCAGGAACGCGGTGGTGGGTTGTGCTCACCTCGTACGTCAGTTGGGGCTCTACTCCGGGCACAAGGAAGCTTATATCTGGAAAAAATATGTTAAAATCTCAGTGCAACCGGAGTTACGGATCTCCGGGAATATAAGAAACGGTTTTCGGCCAGAAAATAGGAACGCGAAACAGAAGAGAACAGGGAGGGAGATCCAATCTCAGAGGGGCTCCTGCCCCTCCACCACCATAGAGGCCATGGACCAGAGGAGGAACTTTCCTCCCATCTAGGGGGGAGGCCAAGGAAGAAGAAGGAGGGGGATAGCTCCCCCTCTCTCCCGGTTGCACCGGAGAGCCGCCGAGGTAAGGATCGTGACGACGATCTACATCAACAATCTTGCTACCGTCAACACCAACTCTCTCCCTCTCTATGTAGCGGTGTAACCTCCATTCTTACTGCTGTAATCTCTACTTAAATATGGTGCTCAACTCCATATATTATTTCCTTATGATATTTGGCCATCCTATGATGTTTGAGTAGATATGTTTTGTCCTATGGGTTGATAGATGATCACAATTGATTTGAGTTGTATATTTTATTTTGGTGCTATCCTACGGTGCCCTCCATGTCGCACAAACGGAGGGATCCCCATTGAGGGTGTTGCAATACGTTTATGGTTCGCTTATGGTGGGTGGCGTGAGTGACAGAAGCACATACCCGAGTTGGGGGTCATTGCGTATGGGATAAAGAGGACTTGATACTTAATGATATGGTTGGGTTTCACGACCTTAATGATCTTTAGTAGTTGCAGATGCTTGCTAGAGTTCCAATCATAAGTGCATATGATCCAAGTAGAGAAAGTATGTTAGCTCACGCCTCTCCCTCATATAAAATTGCAACAATGATCACCGGTTTAGTTATCAATCACCTACGGACAAATGACTTTCTTATTGACAAAAGCTATCTACTTTTATTACTTTGCAATTTATTCGTAGTTTTATTCTCGCAAGTACTCATAGTTTTATTCTTGCCAAATAGTTTCCTACTTCTTTTAGGTAAATCAAACGGTAAGTGTGCGTAGAGTTGTATCGGTGGTCGATAGAACTTGAGGGAATATTTGTTCTGCCTTTAGCTCCTCGTTGGGTTCGACACTCTTATTTATCGAAAAGGCTACAAATGATCCCCTACACTTGTGGGTTATCAAGACCTTTTTCTGACGCCGTTGCCGGGGAGCAATAGCATGGGGTGAATATTCTCGTGGTTTGCTTTATCACTAAGTAGTTTTTATTTTGTGCTCTTGTTTTCTATCTCTAGTTAAGGGTAGGAAATGCAAAATACCAAAAAAAGTTGTACATACTAAACCAATGGTTGAAGAACCACCCAAAATCTATCATACTACTGAAAGCTTTCTATTTGGATCATCTTCGATCCATTTATGCTCATGCTGAAAACCCAACTAGCTTAGTTTAGGGAAAATCATTAGGTGGGCATGCTTGTTTTGTGCGACACCGTTTATCTGAAAAAGGGAAAATTTTACAACATAAAATTAATACTATGCAATGCTATGCTTGGAATTTATGTGAAATACATGATTTTACTTGTTGTTCTAAAGACGCTAAGAAACACCTTCCTTATCAATGTGAGTTTAGAGATAATGGAATTATATCTTCTTATGCTAAGGGTGTTTATAATTACTAGGATGTTGAAAAAATTGAAGAATTTGTTGCTTTTAAGGGTGCTTGTGAAATTGCTTCTTGAGACGTCTCCAACGTATCTATAATTTTTGATTGTTCCATGCTATTATATTATCTGTTTTGGATGTGAATGGGCTTATTTATACACTTCTATATTATTTTTGGGACTAACCTACTAACCCATGGCCCTGTGCAAATTGCTGTTTTTTTTGCCTATTTCAGTGTTTTGCAGAAAAGGAATATCAAACGGAATCCAAACGGAATGTCACCTTCGGGAGAGTTATTTTTGGAGCAAACATGATCCAGGGGACTTGGAGTGGATGTCAAGAAATCAACAAGGAGGCCACGAGGCAAGGAGGCGCGCCTGCCCCCTGGGTGCGCCCCCACCCTCGTGGGCCCCTCGTAGCTCCACCGACCTACTTCTTCCTCCTATATATATAACCATATACCCCGAAAACATCCAGGAGCACCACGAAACCCTATTTCCACCGCCGCAACCTTCTGTACCCAAGAGATCCCATCTTGGGGCCTTTTACGGAGCTCCGCCGGAGGGGGAATCAATCACGGAGGGCTTCTACATCAACACCATAGCCTCTCCGATGATGTGTGAGTAGTTTACCTCAGACCTTCGGGTCCATAGTTATTAGCTAGATGGCTTCCTCTCTCACTTTGGATCTCAATACAAAGTTCTCCACGATCTTCTTGGAGATCTATTCGATATAACTCTCTTTACGGTGTGTTTGTCGAGATCCGATGAATTGTGGGTGTATGATCAAGTTTATCTATGAACAATATTTGATTCTTCTCTGAAATCTTTTATGTATGATTGGTTATCTTTGCAAGTCTCTTCGAATTATCAGTTTGGTTTGGCCTACTAGATTGATCTTTCTTGCAATGGGAGAAGTGCTTAGCTTTGGGTTCAACCTTGCAGTGTCCTTTCCCAGTGACAGCAGGGGCAGCAAGGCACATATTGTATTGTTGCCATCGAGGATAAAAAGATGGGGTTTACACCATATTGCTTGAGTTTATCCCTCTACATCATGTCATCTTGCCTAATGTGTTACTCTGTTCTTATGAACTTAATACTCTAGATGCATGCTAGATAGCGGTCGATGTGTGGAGTAATAGTAGTAGATGCATAATCGTTTCGGTCTACTTGTCACGGATGTGATGCCTATATACATGATCATGCATAGATATTCTCATAATTATGCACTTTTCTATCAATTGCTCGACAGTAATTTGTTCACCCACCGTAATACTTATGCTATCTTGAGAGAAGCCACTAGTGAAACCTATACCCCCCGCGGGTCTATCGTTTATCATATAAGTTTCCAATCTATTTTATTTCGCAATCATTACTTTCAATCTATATCATAAAAATACCAAAAGTATTTATCTTATTATTATTATTATTATCTCTATCAGATCTCACTCTCGTAAGTGATAGTGAAGGGATTGACAACCCCTTTATCGTGTTGGTTACGAGGTTCTTATTTGCTTATGTAGGTACGAGGGACTTGCGTGTAGTCTTCTACTGAATCGATACCTTGGTTCTCAAAAACTGAGGGAAATACTTACGCTATTTGCTGCATCACCCTTTCCTCTTCAAGGGAAAACCAACGCAGTGCTCAAGATGTAGCACTTCTTTGATTGAAAAGTGTGATACTACTCTTTACGAATCTGAAAATTTTGTCATACTTAATTTTTTGAGAGCTTGGGACAGTGAGTGCACCCCCACTGACTTTATATTACAACCTCAACACACAGAATTACATGAATGAGGGATTAAGAGAGTCCTATACATCAAGGGTACAGGAAGAAGCAACACGGCAATCTAATGTTGTTTCTAAACAGAAGAAAACAACTAGATCGAAGCAACAAACTGCTCCACAAACGGCACCAAGGCCTCTTTGACTCTGTGTCTCATCATGCCAAAGTCACAGTGGAATCTTTGACGCCACCCATCCATTGTGGGGACGATCTGATGAGGACACCACAACCATCGACAAGTCTCCAACAATTATAGATCCAATCACAAGAAGTCGCGCCAAACAAATAAGTGACCAGGTGAACGCTAACTTAAGTTTACCTTGTAACCTTGATGACACAAGTATGCTTTCATCTCCATTGTTGTTGGTTGAACTTAGGTATAACATGGAAGCAATCCAACAACCTATGAGCTCTTGAAGCAACTGCTTTGGAGGAACAAGTTTGGAGAAAACAAGTTTCAAGTGAAGCTGATGCTGTCAGTTTTTACCTCTGATGTTTTGGTGTGGCACACCCATATGATGGAGAGACGGGGCCATAGGGGTACATCAACAGAAGCTACATCAAATTATCTTTCCAATGCAAAAAACCTCACATCATTTGGAGTTGTGAGTCAAAAATTCTAGTCATTCTCGTGGAAGGTGTCCACGCTGTTAAGACTTCACGAATTTCCGAGGAGCTCTGCAACAACTCCCAAAGTTGACTGCTTATTCACCCAAGGAAGCCATGCAAACCTGCTTACTTTTGAAACCATTTTCACACCTAGCTAAGGGGGGTTATCCCTACTATAAAACCCCATCTCCCCATCCTCTAGAGAACCTTTTGTCAAACCATTCAGCTACAAGCTTATGCAGCAAGACTGCTAGAGAGATCCAAGGGATCTTGCTACCTTTGCTCTTGTGAGTTCATTCGGATTCGCGAGAAGGAGCCTTTGGTTCCCCCTAGTTCGTGCTCTACGGTTCCGGCCGTTTTGTGTGGATTAGTCCCGGTTTGTGGTTCTGCGATTGTTCGGACAGCGGGTTGGAGTTCTTGTAGCTTCGGTCAGCCATCCCCAACGTATGGGTTGCATCCAACCTTGGCAGGTATAAAGCTAGTTATCCCGGCTTCTTGCAGCTAGTTATCCCTTCCGATTCGATCCTACGATGTGAAGATCGGGCCATCCTCGGGCGTGAACTCGTTCATCGGGTTCCCACCTATCATCTGGTATCAGAGCCTTCGTTGATACGGTAGGATCTGTTATCCAAGTTTATCTTGCTATCATCCCTTTATATCGAGTGTTTTTCATGCTATATTTTCTGTCCTAGAAGTCCAAAGCCCCACCAAAAATAAATCCAAGCCTTGTTGGTGCTGAGATCTTGTTGTTGCATACCTTGCATGTTCTTCATCTTTTATATCCGCACCAAGTTCATCTTCATAGTTGTTTTCAGATTTGGTTGTTGTGCTTTGGAAAAAGAGAAAAAAAAGTGGCAAAAAAATCAAAGAGAGAAAAAAAGGAGTGGCAAAAAAAGTCAAGAGAGAAAAAGAAAGTGTTGTGCAAGATCCAAAAGTTTCAACTTCGTAGAAAAAATTTCAGAAACTTGTGTGTTGTGTGTTTTGAATCTTGGTGCAAAGGTGCAGCAGATCTATCCCCATATTTTCTTGGTTTGCATCAACTTGATTTCAGCACAAGCCCCTTTTTGTTTACCCCACCGAGCTCCACCAAAAACCGAAACTAGTTCTTTGATCCCTGTCTTTCAATCGCTTTAACACATCCGGGAGAAGCACAATTTGATGTGAACTCATAAGAACTTTGGTGAGTAAGAGGTGAGGTTGTGTGATTCCACAAAATTATCCTATTCCACTTTTGGCCTTACTAACATGGCAGGGTCTAGATCGAGTGTTCATGGAGAAAACCATGTGTCGGTGTACTAGAGTAGGGGTACCCTAGTATCCCGAACTTGTGCACGGGCACTCGCAGCGTCCCGCGGCAAAGCTTGCCGGGTGACCGCCAAGGTCCTCCGTGGTTCCTTTGGAGCCATTCAAGAACAAAGTATCCAAGTCAAAGAGACAAGACCCCGGCAAGAGGAGCTTGCCGGGAAGGCCAACCAAGGCACCTGAAGACCCCGGCAAGAGGAGCTTGCCGGGAAGGCCAACCAAGGCATCTCAAGGAGCTTGCCGCGACGCGCCACGCGTCCCGGCAAGGCCCGGTGAGCGACAAGCACCCGGACGCGACAAGACAACGACAGCGGCAAGGCGCTTGCCGTGGTAAGCCACCTCTCTGGGCCCGCGCTCCAGCACATCCACCAACGTGTCGCTCTGGGGCCCTTCCAGGCGTACGTGGTGGGAGGCTGTGCAGCCAGCGGCGTGCGGTGGCAAGCGGCGCTGACAAGATCGCCATCGTGGCGAACGGTGGCGTCCCTGGCGGTCCCTTTTTGCACTGTTTAGGCGACACAGACGGGCATTTAGGACCCTTGTCCCCTGCCGTCAGGGTTAGGTATGATACACTGTAGCAGGTAGCTGTACCTACCGCAGCACCTTTCCATTTTTACCCTTTGCCTCCGTTGCCACCTGTTGGTGACCCCTTGAGCATATAAAAGGAGGCCCGTGCGCAACGTAGAGGGGGGTTAGCTAGCTCAGATACACTCACGCTCGGTCTCGTTAGCTGCTGGTGTGTACTGTAGCACTCCGCGCTCCCGAGCAAGAAATCAATACAAACCACAAAGCAGGAGTAGGGTTTTACGCATCCGTGCGGCCCGAACCTGGGTAAACCGCTCGTGTGCTTTGCCTCGATCCGCTCTTTGCACGATCTCCGCCCCCGCCGAACCGAAAGGGACCCGGTCCGCCGGTCCCATAGGTGCCCGTGGATCAGTATCCCGGCATCTTTGGCGCGCCAGGTAGGGGGCGTCGAGGTTGTGTGAACCAGATCCGGCGTTCACGCGAGCTAGATCTTCATCATCTTCATCGACATGCCGCCGAAGAAGAAGACTTCGGAGGCGGCTGCTCCGTCCGCGCCGAGCCCACCACCGCCGGAGCAAACGGCTGATGGGGCAGGCGCCGGCGGAAGAACGGGCGTCGACGAGGGAGCTCATGGTGCTGCCAGGTCCAAGGACAAGGTTGCGCTGCCCATCGGCGGCGTAGCCGGCTCCCACAACGACCGGGCGCACTCCAAGACCTCGGCGTCCGTACATGCACCGCGCCCATCTCAGGAGGTGCGGGATCGGCAGCGTCATGGTACTCACGGTACCATGCGTTTGCTAGACCAAGATCGAGCTGGTGGATCTCGGGGCGCTCAAGACCAGCATGCACGCCAACATGCTGGCACGAGCAAGGCACGGTCGCTTGGACAGGACACTGCTCCTTCTAACATAGTTAGAAGTCCGAGCATATCCCGCTCCTCGCACCGTTCGCCACCACCAACCGCCACCGCAACAGAAGCTTTGGCGCGAGCTCAACTGCTCCTAGACTACCCTCCAACAGCAGACAAGATCGACGACTGGAGGGCTACCATTCAGGGTCTCATCGGCTTCGCCAACGGCGACACTCAACGGCAGCCGAGCACGTCCCAGCCGCAGCCGGTCAGCCAGGCACGAGCCGGTGGCGACAAGACCGGTGGGGGTGCAACCACTGTGCACTCTCCGCCCCGAAGGCCAAGATCGCCGACTCACCGGATCCACCTCGACAGCGAGTCCACCGCGTCATCAGATCCGCGAGCTCGTCGTGATCAGCGCCAAGTCCTTCAAGAATGACAACAAGAAGACGCTTGTACTCACATCGAGCGCCGAAGAGAAGCGCGGCGTCAATGAGACCAGCGCGCTGGGCCCTCTGTCGACATGCATGCGTCAGGGGAACCAGGCGACTTGCCGTACGCGGTAGGTTGCCCTGCGTTCAGTCGTGAGCTGCGGCAAGTCCAGTGGCCCAGCACGAAGAATTTCAAACCAGACGTACTAGAGAAGTACGACGGCAAGACGCATCCGTCGGAGTTCCTCAGCATCTACACCATCGCGGTGCAGGCTGCCGGGGGGCGGGACGACAAGATCCTTGCCAACTACTTCCCGCTGGTGCTCAAGCCCAACGTCAGGTCCTGGCTCATGCACTTGCCGGACAACTCCATATCCTCCTGGGCAGACCTATGCCATCAGTTTGTCGGCGCCTTTACAGGCGGCCACAAACCTCATGGCCAAGAGAGTGACCTTCATCTGCTCGCCCAGAAGGAAGGAGAGCCCCTGCGCAAGTACATTCAGAGGTTCAGCCGTGTATAGTACAACATCCCAGACGTCCACCCCGCCGCGGTCATCAGCGCGTTCCATCAGAACGTGCGTAACCGCAGGATGCGGGAGGAGATGGCGATGTGCAGGATCAGAGACGTCAGTGAGCTGTATGCCCTGGCCGACAAGTGTGCACGCGCTGAGGAAGGAAGGAAACTCCCCGGAGAGAATACCGGAGCAGAAGGATCTGACAGCGAGGATGCTGCCCCGGCAAAGAAAAACCGGCAGCGGAACAGGAAGAAGAAAGGCAAAGAAGTGCTAGTCGTTGAGCAGTCCGGCAACGAGGGTGGCGCCAAGAAAGCCAAGGTTGGTAGCTCCGGCAAGGAGATTGCCGCATGCACCAACTGCTCTGCTGTGGCGGTCGCCGACAAGCAGGACGGCACCAACAAGCAGTACTGCAAGATTCACCGCACCAAGGGCCATGACCTCCAAAGCTGCAAGAAGGTCGAGCAGCTTGTCCAGCAGCAAAAAGCTGAGTACGAGCGACGCGACAAGGAGAAGGCCCAAGGGGGTGCTGGAGAATCCGGCAAGAAGCGCGCCGGCCGGGGAGGACGCCGCGGCAAGGCCAAGCAGCGGCAAGGAGACAGACCTCCCCGCGGCCACGACAACGATGAAGACGACGACGACGACGAAGCCATGGATGATGTCGAGACCAGTGAGCAGGAGTTCCAGAAAGCCACAGAAGTCTTGTGCGTTGACGGCGGCGCTTCTCTGCATACTTTGCACCGCCAACTCAAGCAGTGGGCGCGGAAAGTCAATGCAGCAGAACCACCCATCGAGTCACGCAAGCTTCTGAAATGGTCCAGCACGCCTATCATCTTTGATATTGAGGACCACCCTGATCGCACAACTGCGGTCGGGTGCTTGCCGATGTTGGTTTCACCAACTATCCACAACCTCAAGGTCACTAAGATGTTAGTTGACGGCGGGGCCGGCTTGAACCTGATCTCCTCCGCTGTACTCCAGAAACTCCAGATCCCTGACAGCGAGCTTGAAGAAACCGACACATTCCAAGGAATCAACCCGGGAAGGAGCAAGCTGAAGGGGAAGGTCACGTTGCCAGTGACATTTGGCAGCGAGCTGAACTTCAGGACTGAGAGGGTCACTTTTGACGTTGCCGATATTCCATTACCTTACAATGGGATACTTGGCCGTCCAGCACTCGCCAAGTTCATGGCGGCCTCTCACTACGCATACAACATGCTGAAGATGCCAGGCCCAATAAGCGTCATCTCTATCCCTGGCGACAAGAAGGATGCTCGTATCTGCGCCGACAAGATCTACCGGGAAGGAGCAGCCGCAGCAGATCACAAGTCACTTGCCGCTGAAGCTCCCGGGGGGAAGAAGAAGACCAAGTCCGGCAAGAGTTCTGATGCCCACTCCGGCAAGCGCACCTCTTCGGAGTGCTGCACTGCCGTCGAGGACGCAGCATCGAGCTCCACCGGCAAGTGTAAGAAGACAATGGCAGCTCCGCCAGACACGAAGAAGGTGTCCGCCAAGGAGGACGGCACTGGTGGTACCTTCACCATCAGTGCCACTCTCGACCCGAAATAGGAAAGCGCGCTCATTGCTTTCCTGCGGGCGAATGTCGACGTGTTTGCGTGGCAACCGTCTGACATCCCCGGTGTTCCCAGGAAAGTGATTGAGCACCACCTTGCCGTTTTTCCTCATGCGCGGCCCGTCAAGCAGAAGGTTAGGAAACAAGCAGTGGAGCGCCAAGAATTCATTGCGGAAGAGATCAAGAAGCTGGAAGCAGCAGGCCTTGTCAGAGGAGTGCTCCATCCTACGTGGTTGGCCAATCCTGTAGTCGTGCGCAAGGCAAACGGGAAATGGAGACTTTGTATCGATTTTACCGATGTTAACAAAGCTTGTCCCAAAGACCCATTTCCTTTGCCGCGCATTGACCAGATTGTTGACTCCACAGTCGGATGTGATTTGCTTTAATTTCTTGACGCATACCCAGGATATCATCAGATCTTCATGGCAGAAGAAGATGAGGAGAAGACCGCATTTATTACTCCATGTGGCACGTACTGTTTCATACGGATGCCTTTCGGATTAAAAAATGCTGGCTCAACATTTGCAAGGGTAGTCCATGTCGCTCTTGAGCCACAAATACACAGAAATGTGGAAGCCTACATGGATGACATAGTGGTCAAGAGCAAGGACAGAGCAACCCTGATTCAAGATTTAGACGAGACCTTTGCAAATTTGCACAAGATCAGCCTCAAGCTCAACCCAGAGAAGTGTGTGTTTGGAGTTCCCTCCGGCAAGCTTCTCGGTTTCTTCGTGTCTCAGCGGGGAATTGAAGCCAATCCCGACAAGATCAAGGCCATTGAGCAGATTGAAGCACCAAAGCACGTCAAGGATGTACAAAGACTTGCCGGTTGCGTGGCTACTCTCAGCAGGTTTATCTCTAGGTCTGCTAAGCGCGCCCTGCCATTTTTCAAATTATTGAAAAAGGCAGGTCCAATGAAATGGACTCCGGAAGCGGAGGCTGCGCTGCAAGACTTGAAGAGATACCTGTCCTCCCCTCCAATACTTGTCGCACCTAAGCCACAAGAGAAGTTGCTGCTGTACATAGCGGCAACCAATCAAGTGGTTAGTGCTGCGTTAGTAGCAGAGAGGGAGGCAGATGACGAGCCCACAACCACAGCAAGCACATCCAGCGACAAGCAAGGGGCTTCCCCGACAAGCTCTGGTCCCGACAAAGATGGATCTGCGCAGATGCGCGAGGAAATATAGAAGAAAATGGTGCCGCGCCCAGTTTACTTTGTCAGCTCCCTTCTGCAGGGGGCTAGGTCAAGGTACTCTGGCGTGCAGAAATTGCTTTTCGGCCTTCTCATGGCCTCGAGAAAGCTGCGCCATTACTTCCAAGCACATGAGATCACAGTTGTCACTCGCTTTCCGCTGAAGAGGATACTGCAGAATCCAGAAGCGACAGGCAGGATTGTTGAGTGGGCACTAGAACTGTCAAGCTTTGGCCTTAAGTTTGAGAGTACTTCAACTATCCAAAGCAGAGCATTGGCAGAATTTATAGCAGAATGGACGCCAACACCAGATGAAGAAATTCCAGAAACGAGCATCCCCGTCAAGGAAGCAAGCAAAGAGTGGCTGATGTACTTTGATGGTGCCTTTTCGCTGCAAGGCGCCGGCGTTGGTGTGCTACTTGTCGCAGCCACCGGAGAGCACCTCAAGTACGTAGTCCAGATGCACTTTCCCAAGGAGCAAGCAACAAACAATACCGCAGAGTATGAAGGCTTGCTTGCCGGTCTCAGGATCGCGGCAGACCTTGGGATCAAGAAGCTCATTGTCAGGGGTGACTCACAGCTTGTCGTCCGCCAAGTAAACAAGAACTATCAGAGTCCGTTGACGGAAGCTTACGTCGACGAAGTGAGAAAGCTAGAAGAGCACTTTGACGGCCTGCAGATGGAGCATGTTCCAAGAGCTCAGAACGCCATTGCCGATAGCCTGTCAAAGTGCGCCGCACTTAAGTTACCTGTGGAACCAGGGATCTTTGTGCTCAAGCTGACTCAACCATCCGTAACGCCACCGACTGGACAGAGCAAGAAGAGGAAGTTGATTTCTGGTGACTATTTGCCGGTAGAGCTTCCCGAAGCCGCCGCCAAGAAGGTCCCCAAGATCAACGCCAAGAGCGCTGAGGAGCAGTCTGCTCCGGCAAGCCCTAGGGTTTGTTCCGTTGAAGCAGAAGCTCCCAGCAAGTTTTGCTCCGGCAAGCTTGCCGGGGAACGTCAAGCTCCGGCAGAGCCGCAGGTTCTCGCCGAAGAAGCGGACGTTCCCGCAGCAACAGATTTGCCTTGCGCTGAGGAGCAATCTGCTCCGGCAAACCCTAGGGTTTGTTCCGTCGAAGCAGAAGCTCCCGACAAGTTTTGCTCCGGCAAACTTGCCGGGGAACGTCAAGCTCCGGCTGAGCCGCAGGTTCTCGCCGTGGAAGCGGATGTTCCCGCAGCAGCAAATTTGCCTTTAGTCCTTGTTGTCGAGCCACAAGCTCCAGCATGGGCACATCAGATTGTCCGTTACCTTCAGACAGGAGAACTTCCCGAAGAGCAAGAAGAAGCGGAAAGAGTAGCCCGACAGTCAAGTATGTACCACTTGTCGACAAGACACTGTACAGAAGAAGACTCAACGGTGTGAAATTGAAGTGTATTCACCGGGAAGACGGACAAAAGCTGTTGGCAGAGATACATGGAGGCATATGTGGTCACCACATTGGCGCAAGAGCACTTGTCGGCAAAGCATTCCGGCAAGGTTTCTTTTGGCCGACAGCCCTCCAGGATGCAACTGCACAAGTAACCAAGTGTGAAGCGTGCCAGTTCCATTCCAAGCAGATACACCAACCAGCTCAAGCTCTCCAGACGATCCCTTTATCCTGGCCATTTTCGGTCTGGGGGCTCGACATCCTCGGCCCCTTTCCCCGAGCAGTCGGGGGCTTTGAGTACTTGTACGTAGCAATCGACAAGTTCACAAAGTGGCCGGAAGTGGAACCAGTGAGGAAGGTGACAGCACAGTCAGCAGTCAAGTTCTTTAGGTCGATTGTTTGCCGCTTCGGGATCCCTAACAGGATAATCACCGATAACGGTACACAATTTACGAGCCGCACCTTCATGCAGTACGTCCAAGACCTTGGCGCCAAGGTCTGCTTCGCTTCTGTTGCTCACCCGAGAAGCAACGGTCAAGCGGAGAGGGCAAATGCTGAAGTGCTGCGCGGGCTCAAGACCAGGACTTTCGACGGGCTGCACAAGTGCGGAAAAAACTGGATCGAGGAGCTACCGGTGGTTCTTTGGTCGATCAGGACGACGCCAAATCGAGCCACTGGCCAGACACCTTTCGCTCTACTCTATGGAGCAGAGGCAGTTATCCCCAGGGAACTCGTATACAGGTCACCTCGAGTGCTCGCTTATGATGAGCTTGAGCAAGAGCAGCTGCGACAAGATGATGTGCTGCTCCTTGAGGAAGACCGTCTTCAGGCTGCTGTGCGAGCTGCTCGCTACCAGCAAGCTTTGCACCGCTACCATAGCCGCAAAGTTAAAGCCAGAAGTCTCGAGGAAGGCGACCTTGTTCTTCGGCGTGTTTAGTCCGCCAAGAATTCCAACAAGTTGACGCCGAAGTGGGAAGGCTCTTACCGGGTGAAACGAGTCACTAGGCCTGGCGCTGTCCGCCTTGAGACTGAAGATTGCATTCCGGTGAGCAACTCCTGGAACATTGAGCATCTTCGTAAGTTTTACCCGTAAGGCGCGGTTGCCGGAACCTGTTCTGGCAACCACCTTTTGTACAAGTCTTGCCGCTGTTGCATGTAATCCTTTGTACAAAGCCGGGCACAGACCCCGAGCATAAGTAAAGCTCATGTGCTCCGCACATTTTGTCAATTTCATGCTTTCTACTTTTTCGCATATATGATCTGACACTTTGTGCAGCACCCACTCCATGATAAGCAATAACGAGCCGTAAGGCTCCGTATCTTCATTTTCTCTTCTTTCTTTTTTCTCAAGGAAAGAAAGGTTCCCTCGCCCACAAGTTTTCCGGGGGGGAAAGAAGAAGATAATGGTATGGACCAGGCGTCGTTCAAGAAAGTTTCGCCTTGCCGGGAAGCAAACAACAGAAAAGCTAAGTTGCCAAAGTTTGAGCAATCAGATTTTTTAAAATTTTAAGTTATCTGCCTTGAACGACCGCACTTTGTATGGAAAACCTGTGCGCGGAGGAACCAACTCGTAGCTAGTTGTGCCCTTACTTTGTTTCGAGTCCGCTCAACAACTTAAGTGAGTTGCAACTAGTTGCGACAAGGTTTTTTGTCGATAGCGGCACCGCCAGCAGGCTGCTAACGTCCTGCACTCAGCGCTCGCGGCTCAGGTGCTTGCACCGGCAAGTTCCCTAAAAGCGTAGGGCAAAAACATACAAAGGGAGGAATCAAGTAAAGGGAATAACATCGCAATCATTACCCAAAATAAAGTTATATTACAAAGATAGCTTGTCGCGGCTCTAACAGATTGTTTTCATAACATGACAAACAGCAACAAGAAAAGAAGAAATGGGCGGCCTAGTCTACACGATCGCCTTCGATCCTCTTGATCCCGCTCACCTTGTCCACAATGGGTGCGACAAGGGTCTTGAGCGCCTCCAGATCGGCATCCGGCGGCAGGGTCTTGAGGACGTTGGTGAAGTTGAGGCCCGGATTGCGGAAGGCCACCTTCATCAACACTTTCTGAAGAGCTCCCGCGCAGATCTTGCGTGACTCGTCGGCCAGCTGCTTTGGGATCCTCTCCCGGAGTCGCTGAAGGGCCGTCGTCACGCCCTTGAAGAACAGGACGAGCTTGGCGCTGGGTTGGAGGTTGTCGTCGGAAGGATACGCGAGATCTTCCATCCCCAGCTGCGCCAACTCCCTGTCAATGTCTGTGGCGGCATTCACAAGACTTTCTGTCCAGTGCTCCATAGTCTCCCTGAAGGCGTTTTGGGTGGCGGCAACACTTTCTAGCAGCGCCTTGTCGGCCTTGATTTCCTCCTTCAAGGCCGCCTCCTGCTTCTTGGCGCCGTCCAGCATCTTGGTCAAAGCGGACAGCTTCAACACAAGATCTGCATTATAGTTCTTGGCGGCGCTGAGCTCCTTGCACTTCTCGGAGAGATCCGCCTCCAGCCGCGCCACCTTCGTCTTCAACTCCTCCTTGGCGGCCTCGGCGGCGGCGGCGTCCTCTGCTTGTTTGAGGGCTCCACCGAGTTTTTCCTCGCACGCGGCAAGCTCCTCCTCGTGGGCGTCGAGATTGACCTTCCGCTGCGCCAGCTCGCCCTCCTCCGTGGCTAGCTTCACAGCGGCAAGTCGCTGCCGCTCTTCGACTTCAGCCTTCTCGAGGAGGAAGGCCTTCTGCGCTTCAGCGAGCTGCTCCCGCTCCTCCGCCAGGGACCGGAGGGCTTCCCGGTGGAAACCCCTGAGCTCTTCCGCGCGCTTTTCGATGTCTGCTCCCGCCTTCGCGACAAGCGCCTCGCGGGACTCCAGCTTGGCTTGTCGCGCGCGGTAGAGCGACAGCAACTTCCGCAGCAGCCGCTCCTCCTCAGGCTCGTTGCTGCTGCTGCTCGGCGCGTCAACCAGCGTCAGCCCAGCGGAGGCGAGCACTTCTCCGTCGAAGATCTCCCCCTCGACCGGCGCCCTGGAGCTTGACGCCCAGGGGAGGTTGATGAAGACGCCTTCGCCGGCCTTCAAGTAGACGCCTGGCTGGGGCTCTTCGGAGCCTGGCGCTGCGGCAGTGGCGGACGGGTCGGCGGTCGGTGTAGCGCCTGGCGCTCCTGCGGCCTCAGGGCCGTCAGTGCGATCACCAGACCCCTCGCCAGTTGCTGCGGCGGCAGCCTTGGCGGCCTCTGCGCCGGCGGCATCGCCACCACCGGCCGCTTCGTCGGCGGCGACCTCGGTCTCCATCTGCTCCGCAGCGGATGGGTCTGACAGCCGGAAAAGGGGAAGAGTCAAGCAAAAATCCAACAAAAATAAGATCAAAATAAGAAGAACCTCAGGGAAATTTTGAAGCAAGAGGAGTACCTGTGCCGGGTTCTGCAGTCATGGTCTCCGCCGTCGGGGGGCCGCTGGTGCTGTCCCTTGCCAGAGAACCCTCCCTTGCCGGAGAATTCTCCCTTGTCGGGGGATTCTCCCTTGGCTCCTGGTGGGGCTGCTCGGCTCCTACACAAATCAACAAGCAGATATCAACAAAGACAAGTACCCATGCGCGCCTCGCAGCGGAAAGTAAATCATACACTTACGCTGGGGGCTGCTCTGGAGAAAAGTCGCCGGATCCGGCAAGGTTGTCTCGGGCGCGCCACCTGCTGTCGTAGTGGGCTCGTCCTTGATGACGATCACCGGGACCTTGGCCCTCTTTGCTGCTCTCTGGGCCAGAGTCCTAAAGAGGAACAAGTTCAGAGAAAAGCAAGTGAGAAACAAGACAAATAGCAAGGATTGAAGAACTGCAAGTACAGCAAGAGAAGCTTACTCTTCTTCTTCTTCCTCGTCGGAGCTGAACGCGGACAAGTCGAAGTCCGGCGCGCGCCCGGCGCGCGGAGGCGGAGGGGTAGCTTCCCTTGGTCGCTTGGCGGGAGCAGTGGCGGTGGTCTGAGACGACCCCGCTCCGGCTGCCGGCGCGGTGTGAGCAGCGACAGGAACTGAAGCGGTGGTCCGGCTAGACTCCGCTCCAGTTGCCGTCGCAGCATGAGGCGCTCCCGCGGCAACGGTGTTTGCCGCGGTGGAGCGTGTCACGCGGCGTGGCGACTGTTGACCTGCTTGCCCCTTCGCCACGTCACCGGCCTTGCGGAGACGCCTTCTTGGTGGGGATGGAGGCTTTGCTTGCGGCGAGCTGCCCGAAGATGAGGAGGAAGAGGAGTTGATTTCCAACGAGCCGCTCGTGTCCTTGGCGGGCTCGCTCGGCTCGGCGTCACGCCCGGCAAGCTCCTTCTTTCCGGCGGACTCCCCTCGCTCGGCACGGCTTGCCGCCTCTGCTGCATCTGCCTCCTCCACGGTGAATCCAAATTCGCCCGCGGCTGCGGCTGCCGCTGCCTCTTCCAGCCTAGTGGCGATGAGCGCCATCTCTGCATCGGTGGTGTCGCGGGTGAGGCCATCCTTCTCGTCGGAGCGGATCGGCACTTCCACCAAGTCATCGAAGAACTTCTGCATGACGTCGTCTGCAGGATCCTGCCAAGTTGGCACAATTCCATGCGAGTCGCACTCCGGCATCATCGCACGGATGCGGTTGAGCGCGGAATTGTTGCACAACGGAACAACACCCCCCGGCAACCTAAAGACGTCGGGATGTTGGGGGTCATACTTGAAAAGCTCCTGAAGCATCGCGTTGAGCTCCAGGACTATGAAGTTGAAGTTGAGGCCCGGCCGCAGCCTCATGATGTCTGCCGCATTCTTGAACTCCCAAGTGGGCCTCCCCCGTTCCTGCAGGGGGGCGATGCGGCGGCGAAGAAAGTCTGCGCCAATAGCGCCTACAGTAAGCCCGGCAAGCCTGAGACGCAGGATCCTGGTGACAGCAATCTTCAGCCTGTCGTCTTTCGGGGCCACGTCACTCCAATCGCTGCCGCGTGCTACTGGGGTTCGGCGCCGGGTGGTGAATGGCTGCGGGTTCTCCTCGTCAATCCAGCACCAGTCTGCTCTCCACTCCTCCCACTTGCCGCAGAATTCTCCCTCCAGATACGTTTCCTTCTTGCCGGCCCTTGAGATCCAGGCGATTCCGCCGGATAGAGGCTCTCCTCTCTCTACTCGGTGTATGAAGAAGTGGCGAAAGAGGGCTACATTGGGGTGGACTCCGACAAAGTTTTCGCAGAGATGTGCGAAAACTGCCATGGTCAGAACGGCATTGGGGGTGAAGTCAAGGAGGTGGAATCCGCAGGTATTCATGATGTCGCAGAAGAATTCAGAGAAAGGCGGGCAGAGCCCGCAGTGGAAGAACAATGCGAAGAAAGGGTATCCGTTTGGGGCCTTCTTCCAAGCGGCAGCGGGGAGTACCTTCGTGCGCGGATGCGCGCGCGTCTCCGTCGACCAGAAGAGGTAGTAGTTCTCCCTCAGCTCCTTCGCGGCAAGCTTGGGGGGGGGGGGGAAGACGGCCCGCTCCTTCCGCAGCGCCGCAAGCCGCTGCGCCTCGGTCGACTTCACGACCTTCCCCTTGTTGGCTTTTGGAGCCATGGCGGAAGTAGTGGAGGAGGTCGACGGCGTTGGTGGTGCTGGTTGCGATGGGGGGCGGAGCGCTGCTCTCTCTCTCTCAGCCTTGGGAAGATGAGGGAGCGGCGGAGACTTCTGAGATTGGAGCAGCAACCGGCAAATGGGCGAACTACCCCTGTTTCCCCTGCTTATAAAGAGGGAGGGGGCGGACGTTCCGCATTTCCGAATAAAGAAACCACCCACGATCTCTCCCACGATGCCGCATTCAACGCATGCCGTTCGGGGAGGGCGCGGTGGATACGGAGAAGAATACGGCATAACCTAGGCCGCGCGTGCCCGTGCCCTGTTTTGGGCCTGGCCCAACAGCGCTCGACACCGTGTATGGCCCAGGCCCGGGGGCTCCTGTCGGTGTACTAGAGTAGGGGTACCATAGTATCCCGAACTTGTGCACGAGCAGTCGCAGCGTCCCGCGGCAATGCTTGCCGGGTGACCGCCAAGGTCCTCCGTGGTTCCTTTGGAGCCATTCAAGAACAAAGTATCCAAGTCAAAGAGACAAGACCCCGGCAAGAGGAGCTTGCCGGGAAGGCCAACCAAGGCACCTCAAGACCCCGGCAAGAGGAGCTTGCCGGGAAGGCCAACCAAGGCATCTCAAGGAGCTTGCCGCGATGCGCCACGCGTCCCGGCAAGGCCCGGTGAGCGACAAGCTCCCGGACGCGACAAGACAACGACAGCGGCAAGGTGCTTGCCGCGGCAAGCCACCTCTCTGGGCCCGCGCTCCAGCACATCCACCAACGTGTCGCTCTGGGGCCCTTCCAGGTGTACGTGGCAGGAGGCTGTGCAGCCAGCGGCGTGCGATGGCAAGCGGCGCTGACAAGATCGCCATCGTGGCGAACGGTGGCGTCCCTGGCGGTCCCTTTTTGCACTGTTTAGGTGACACAGACGGGCATTTAAGACCCTTGTCCCCTGCCGTCAGGGTTAGGTATGATACACTGTAGCAGGTAGCTGTACCTACCGCAACACCTTTCCATTTTTACCCTTTGCCTCCGTTGCCACCTGTTGGTGACCCCTTGAGCATATAAAAGGAGGCCCATGCGCAACGTAGAGGGGGGTTAGCTAGCTCAGATACACTCACGCTCGGTCTCGTTAGCTGCTGGTGTGTACTGTAGCACTCCGCGCTCCCGAGCAAGAAATCAATACAAACCACAAAGCAGGAGTAGGGTTTTACGCATCCGTGCGGCCCGAACCTGGGTAAACCGCTCGTGTGCTTCGCCTAGATCCGCTCTTTGCACGATCTCCGCCCCCGCCGAACCGAAAGGGACCCGGTCCGCCGGTCCCATAGGTGCCCGTGGATCAGTACCCCGGCACCATGGGGAAGAAGATGCCCCGGTCACACGTGCCGAGCTGCAACGATTCGAGAACAACTTACTCCAAGCCATGGAAAGGATGCTTCACGAGCGTCCTCTAGCAGGTGGTGATAGGGTTCGACACCGACAACACCCTATTGATCCACTTGAGGAAGTTGGTGATGAGAATTCTGTGCATGCAGCTGTTGACGGTGACTTGGAGGATGATAACAACAGCCATGGTGGACATGTGGCTGCTGCTCGTGGGCGTGGTGCTGCTGCTCATGGAGGGCAGCGAGGAGGACAACTTCGAGGGCGAGGCCATGGTCCTCGTGGGCACTACTATGACCCTCATGAGCATGTTCCTCGTGGTCATGGAGATGATTTTGATGATTATGATGGTGTCCCATACCGTCGTGCTGCTGAAGATGGGCGTCGTGCAGAATGTCATGATTGAGATGAAATGGCAAGAATCAAGTTGCACGTCCCCATGTTCACAGGAAAGGAAGACCCCGATGCATATTTTGATTGGGAAGAGCAGTGTGATCAGATTTTTCGTATCCATAACCTTGCTGATCCAAAGAGAATCAACCTTGCTTGTGTTGAGTTTTCTGGTTACGCACTCACTTGGTGGAACCAACTCCAAGAAAATCAGCTGTTGCTAGGCCGTGACCACATTGACACTTGGGAAGAGATGAAACAAGCCATGAGGCGAAGGTTTGTTCCTTCGCAATATCAAAGAGATCTCCGAAATAGATTGCAGCGCCTCAGCCAAGGTATGCGCACGGTGGATGAGTACTACAAAGAGATGGAATTGTTGCTGGTTCATGCTCGTATTCATGAAGATGAGGAGTCAAAGATGACAAGATTTCTGCATGGTCTCAACAATGAAATTTCAGATTTTGTGGAGATGTTTCCCTATAACACTCTACAAGATATTTTGGTGCAAGCAAAACGCACGGAGAGGAAGGTGCAGCGGGGTGGTCATGGACGGATATCTCATAGCCGCACCACCACACCATGGCAAAGGTTGCAGCCAAGTGCCTCTCATGGTGGTTCTCAGTTTCAGCATACTTCACACCCTACCACCACCCGACGAACAGCGGCTTCATCGGCATCATCACCGTCTCCTAGGAATGTTGACAAGCGTGCTCCTTCTGCTGCTGGAAGTACTTCTAACCCCACGGCTATACCATCATCTCGAAGCCGAGATATTGAGTGTTGGAAGTGCAAAGGGCATGGTCACATTTCTTCTGAATGTCAAAACAAGAGAGTTCTCTTTGTGA
Source organism: Triticum urartu (assembly GCF_056163025.1). Taxonomy (NCBI): domain Eukaryota; kingdom Viridiplantae; phylum Streptophyta; class Magnoliopsida; order Poales; family Poaceae; genus Triticum; species Triticum urartu. The sequence continues at coordinate 561,461,231 of NC_141876.1, forward strand.
ATGAACAACTTGAATGGGAATCTGAGAGTGAGCATGGAGACAATGGAGCATTGGGTGATCATGAGGATGAAGAGGGCGAGAAGAGTGGTTGTGATATTCAGGCCGACATGGGAGATTGCTTTGTTTCTCGTCGTGTGCTTAGTGTTAATGCAGCTAGAGAAGAGAAAGGGCAGCGACATAATATTTTTCACACTCGTGGCACCATCAAGGACAAGGTTTGCAAAATTATTGTTGACAATGGCAGTTGCAACAACATTGCAAGTTCAGATTTGGTAGAGAAGTTGGGACTGAAACAAAGAAGGCACCCAAGTCCATATAAGATGCAATGGCTCAATGATTGTGGTACACTTCGAGTAAGCAACATTGTCACCGTTCAGTTTTTCATTGGAAAGTACCGAGATCAAGTGGAATGTGACGTGGTGCCAATGCAAGCATGCCAATTGCTGTTGGGAAGACCTTGGTTGTATGATCATGATGTGCAAATCAGTGGCCGTACTAATCGTCTATCATTCCAATACGAGGGAGAGCGCATATCTTTGCTCCCTTTGACACCCGAAGAAATATTGGTGGATGATCTGAAAAAGAAAGAGAGAGTGAGCGAGAAACACTTGAGTGACATCCACCAACATAGTGAGCGACAGAATCCAAAGCCAAGTAAAACCCCACAGCTTAAATTGTCCAAGACATGGGAAAAACAGGGATTAGTTATGATGGCTAGGAAAAGGGACATGAGAGAGTTGAGAGAACCCAGTTCCGTGTTCTTTGTACTTTTGTACAAGGACAATTTTCTTTCTACTAATGAATTAACCTCCACCACTCCTAGTGTTGTTGTTGAAATGTTGAAGGGGTATGAAGATGTGTTCCCCAAGTAGATACCACCAGGGCTGCCACCACAAAGAGGCATTGAGCACCAAATTGATTTGGTACCAGGAGCCCCATTGCCGAACCGACCACCATACCACACAAACCCGGAGGAAACCAAGGAGATTCAATGACAAGTTGAAGGCCTACTAAACAAAGGTTATGTAAGGGAAAGTCTCTCTCCTTGTGCTGTACCCGTTCTTTTAGTACCAAAGAAAGATAGATCTTCCCGAATGTGTTGTGATTGTAGGCCTATTAACAACATCACCGTGAGGTATAGGCACCCAATACCTAGGCTTGATGATATGCTTGATGAACTTAGTGGTGCCACCATCTTTTCTAAAATTGACTTGCAAAGTGGCTACCACCAAATAAGAATGAGAGAGGGTGATGAATGGAAAACTGCTTTCAAAACAAAATCTGGTTTGTATGAGTGGTTAGTTATGCCATTTGGATTGACAAATGCACCTAGTACCTTCATGAGATTGATGAATCATGTGCTTAGAATGTTCATTGGCAAGTTTGTGGTTGTTTACTTTGATGACATCCTGATTTATAGCAAAACTTTGGATGAACATGTTGAACACATTCGGTGTGTGCTTGCTGTTCTAAGAGAGGATAAATTATATGCTAACAAGGAGAAGTGCACATTTTTCATAGAAAAAGTTGTGTTTCTTGGCTTTGTTGTTTCAGGTCAAGGTGTGGAGGTAGATGAGGAGAAGGTCAAGGCCATCCGTGAGTGGATGCCTCCACAAAATGTAAGCCAAGTATGAAGCTTTCTTGGCCTTGCTGGTTTCTACCGTCGGTTTGTGAAGGACTTCAGCACCATTGCTGCCCCAATGAATGAGCTAACCAAGAAAGACGTTCCCTTCAAGTGGGCAAATGCACAAGAGAAGGCCTTCCAAGAGCTGAAAGAAAAATTGACATCTACACCATTGCTTGCACTACCCAACTTTGGTAAGACTTTTGAGATTGAATGTGATGCAAGTGGTGTGGGTATTGGAGGCGTGCTAATGCAAGAAGGTAGGCCTATTGCATATTTTAGTGAGAAGCTAAGTGGTCCAACTCTAAATTATTCAGTTTATGACAAAGAATTATATGCACTTGTGAGATCTTTAGAGACATGGCAACATTATTTGTGGCCTAAAGAGTTTGTGATACATTCCAACCATGAATCTTTAAAGCACCTTAGGGGTCAACAAAAACTGAACCGTAGACATGCAAAATGGAGTGAATTCATAGAATCTTTTCCCTATATTGTCAAGTACAAGAAAGGAAAAGATAATGTTGTTGCCGATGCTTTGTCTAGATGCCATATTTTACTCTCACAACTTGATACTAAAATTCTTGGGCTGCAAAGCATCAAAGAATTGTATGCCAATTACCCATATTTTGCTGAACCACACTCAAAGTGTAGTGAGGGGAAAGGTTGGGAAAAGTTTCACTTGCATGATGGGTTCTTGTTTCGAGCTAACAAATTGTGCATCCCAGATTGCTCTGTTCGTTTGTTGCTTTTGCAAGAGGCTCATGCTGGTGGTCTCATGGGACATTTTGGAGCAAAGAAAACTGAGAGTGTGCTGATTGACCATTTCTTTTGGCCAAGGATGAGGCGTGATGTTGAGCGCTACATACTACGTTGTGAGATTTGCCGCAAAGCTAAGTCACGTTTAAACCCTCATGGACTTTATACGCCCTTATCCATTCCTAGTACACCTTGGGAAGACATTTCTATGGATTTTGTTCTTGGATTACCACGCAGTAAGAGGGGGAGTGATTCAGTTTTTGTGGTGGTTGATAGGTTTAGCAAGATGGCTCATTTTATCCCGTGTCATAAGAGCGATGATGCTTCACACATTGCTGATTTGTTTTCAGGGAAATCGTGCGGCTACATGGAGTACGACACACTATTGTTTCAGATCGTGACACCAAGTTTCTGAGCTATTTTTGGAAAACGTTGTGGGCAAAGCTAGGGACAAAGCTTCTCTTTTCCACTACATGTCACCCACAAACGGATGGACAAACTGAAGTTATCAATCGCACGCTATCCATGATGCTGAGAGCAGTTTTAAAGAAAAAATTGAAGATGTGGGAAGAATGTCTCCCCCACGTGGAGTTTGCATACAACAGGGCAGTACATTCGACCACTAAATTTTGTCCTTTTGAAATTGTTTATGGTTTCAAACCTGCTGCTCCCATAGATCTTTTGCCTTTACCATTGCAGGAGCGAACCAATCTTGATGCAAGTAAGCATGCTGACTTCGTGAAGAAAATTCATGAGAAGACCAAGGAAAATATTGAGAAGATGACTAAACAATATGCAAAACGAGCAAACAAGGGAAGACAGAAGGTGTTGTTTGAAGAAGGTGATCTTGTGTGGGTACACCTGCGGAAGGATCGTTTCCCAGATCAACGCAAATGCAAGTTGCAGCCACGTGGAGATGGTCCATTCAAAGTTCTTGCGAAGATCAATGACAATGCCTACAAGATTGACCTTCCGATGGATTATGGTGTTAGTCCATCTTTCAATGTGTCCGACCTATCTCCATACTTTGGACCATAAGAGTCGAGGACGACTCCTCTTCAAGAGGGGGAGGATGATGAGGGCACCACAACCACCGACAAGTCTCCAACAATTATAGGTCCAATCACAAGAAGTCGCGCCAAACAAATAAGTGAACAGGTGAACGCTAGCTTAAGTTTACCTTGTAACCTTGATGACACAACTATGCTTTCATCTCCATTGTTGTTGGTTGAACTTAGGTATAACATGGAAGCAATCCAACAACCTATGAGCTCTTGAAGCAACCGCTTTGGAGGAACAAGTTTGGAGAAAACAAGTTTCAAGTGAAGCTGATGCTGTCAGTTTTTACCTCTGATGTTTTGGTGCGGCACACCCATATTATGGAGAGACGGGGCCATAGGGGTACATCAACAGAAGCTACATCAAATTATCTTTCCAATGCAAAAAACCTCACATCATTTGGAGTTGTGAGTCAAAAGTTCTAGTCATTCTCGTGGAAGGTGTCCAGACTGTTAAGACTTCGCGAATTTCCGAGGAGCTCTGCAACAACTCCCAAACTTGACTGCTTATTCACCCAAGGAAGCCATGCAAACCTGCTTACTTTTGAAACCATTTTCACACCTATCTAAGGGGGGTTTTCCCTACTATAAAACCCCATCTCCCCCATCCTCTAGAGAACCTTTTGTCAAACCATTCAGCTACAAGCTTATGCAGCAAGACTGCTAGAGAGATCCGAGAGATCTTGCTACCTTTGCTCTTGTGAGTTCATTCGGATTCGTGAGAAGGAGCCTCTAGTTCCCCCTACTTTGTGCTCTACGGTTCCGGCCATTTTGTGTGGATTAGTACCGGTTTGTGGTTCTGTGATTGTTCGGACAGCGGGTTGGAGTTCTTGTAGCTTCGGTCAGCCATCCCCAACGTACGGGTTGCATCCAACCTTGGCAGGTATAAAGCTAGTTATCCCGGCTGCTTGCAGCTAGTTATCCCTTCCGATTCGATCCTACGACATGAAGATTGGGCCATCCTCGGGCGTGAACTCGTTCATCGGGTTCCCACCTATCACGATCCCTCTAAAGTGTTTATTGTTTCGTTCCTTCCAAATGCTCCAGGCTGCTATGATGAAAATGTCCATGAACATGGGCCTGGCCCACGCGCCCTTCGCCACATGCATGAGCTGCAATCTGTTACCACCCGCAGGCCACGTGATCCCCAACTTCCCCCAACACGCTTTGCTGAATTCACATTGAAAAAATAGGTGCTCAACTGTTTCCTCCGGGGGGAGGGTGATGGCATAATAATCAAGCACAATTATTGTCCCTTAGTTTCATATTCTTCCTCCTCAGCAACCCCTGTGTGTTTAGTATGTCTGCTAGAAGCAACCAAGCAAAAAACCTTCCATTTGTTGGTGCACTTGGTTTTCCAGATCCACTCAAAGGCTTTGTCCGCCACTCCATCATGAAAACAGTGCAGGTAAAACTTGCTGGAGGCAAACCCCTCTAATCCACAGACACATTTCTAGACGTCATTCGTCTCCGTCAGTTCCATCATAGTGAAGCTGTTTTGGAGGTCCTCGAGCTCACCCCTGGCCTGGACTGAGAGCGGCAAATGGAATTTTCGGCCAAGCGTAGGCGCGGTCAACAACTTATGTACCGAAATGTCTTCATTTTTGGAGAACGAGAACAATCGGGGGTGGCTATCGGCAAGCACATCTTCATGCCATGCGTCCTTCCAAAATAGCAGTGTGATCCTGTCCCCCACCTCGATAGATGGCATACCTCTGTAGATTGGTGCAAGGTTCTTGATGTCTCGCCACCAAAACGAACCACACGGGTCAGATGCATGAGGCACTAGTTCATCGTAATACGCGCTCCAAATCAGCTTCACCCAGGGCAGATCCATGTGGTTGTAGAATTTATGCAGCTGTTTAAGGAGCAAAGCTTGGTTTTGAACCCTCAGATCGAGTATCCCAAGCCCCCCTTTATTTTTGGGGCGGCAAACCATTTCCCAAGCTGCCATCGACACCGCTTTCATGTCATCGTTCGTGCTCTTAGCCCAGAGGCAGTACCATCTAAGCTTGTCCAGATGATCGAGGATCTTTGGCGGCAATCTGATGGAGCACATGGCATATATCGCAAGGGAGGTGATCACCGAGTTTACTAGGGTAATCTCGGATCCGAGGTCTAGGAGCGTGGCCGCCGTGGAGAGTTTATGCTCCACCAATGCAACCAGTGGCATGAGGTCAGTCACCGTCGGCCTGGTAGTGTGCATGGGCAACCCCAAGTACGTGAACAACATGGAACCGACTATGCAACCAAAAACCTGCGCCAAGCGCGAAGTTGTATCCGCATCTGCATTGACAGTGATTATGGTAGATTTTTGGAAATTTATGCGCAACCCCACCGACGATGCATAATCGCGGAGGATGAGCTTGATGGTCTCCGCTTGAGATTGGTCCGCGGGCATCACAAGGATCATGTTTTTAGCGTACTGTATCATGGGGTAATCATCGTCAGGAGCTGGAGTGGGAAGCTCGAGATTGCCCGCCCAATAGGCATCATTGATGGCGTCCTGCAACAGGTCGGCCGCTAGCACAAAAATGAGCGGGGACAGCGGATCGCCCTGGCGCACACCTCGCATGCAGAAGAATTACCCGCCACGGGTCCCATTAAGGAGGATAGAGGATTTGGCCGTCGAGAACAAGCAGTCCATCCATCCGAGCCATCGATCATCAAATCCCATGCACTTCATAATCTCCATCATCGGGGCATGTTCGATCGTGTCAAACGCCTTAGCGAAGTCCAACTTAAGAATAGCGATCTCCCGCCCCGACGCTTGGCATTGATGTATAAATTCAAACTTCCATGCAACACAATCCTGGATCGATCGCCCTCGCAAGAAGCCGTATTGGTTTCGGTGTATGATCTTAAGGATCACTCGTTTTAGCCGGTTCGTGAGGAGCTTGGTCAGAAGATTGAGGCAACAGTTCAGAAGAGTTATTGGGCGATAATCATTGGCAGTCTCCGGGGATTGGATTTTTGGGATGAGAGCAATAAACCCCGTGTTCAAGCTTTCAAGGTCAAGATTACCTGCATGAAAATCAAAACAAAGCCGATAAAAGTCCTCCTTGATGTTGTGCCAGCAAGATTTATGAAGCAGCCACTAAAGCCATCTGGGCCAGGGGCACGGTCAGATGGTAATTATCTGACCACTTGATCTATCTCCTTGCGAGTGAATGGAGCTGACAAGGTTTGGAGTCCCTCCACCTTTTTGATGATTCGTCTCAAATCGAACCGCATGTTGGTTTGGTTGGAGCATCCCAGCCTGTCCTTGAAGGTCTGAAAGAGGACAGCCTCTTTACCCACGTGATCGTGAATGACCGAGTCATCGGGCAGTCTAAGCGATGCTATGCTATTTCTACGGTATCTTTCCGTTGCTACCCTATGAAAGAACTTTGTGTTACCGTCTCCAAACTTGAAGTGTCTGACAGTGTAGCGCTTCATCCCATATGTCTTTTTAGAGTCCAGCAAGTGAAGAAGGTGCCATTCAAGATCACTCTAAAGTTAGCTTCCGGTAAACAAAACCGTCTTCTTTCCTCCAACCCATCGATCTCCAGGAGGGTTTTGTTGCAATTCTAAATCAACATCGATAGCTTGGAGATTTTCTTGCTCCACTGCTTCAAGTCATAACACAGATTCTTGAGTTTCTTGCATAGGACAGCAGCTGCGTTTGGGGCATAGTAGCGCTTAGCCCATGATCGCTGCACCACCTCGAAGAACCCGGGTTGTTTGATCCAAAAGTCCTCGAAGTGAAATATTTTGGATTTGGGTATCTTGGATTGGATGTTCACATAGCAAGGGACGTGGTCTGGCGTGGGTTTACCGAGAGGCATAACAACTGTGTTTGGGTATTTGGCCGCCCAGTCCACCGAGGTGAAGTGCCAATCTAACTGTTGAAGCAGCGGGTTGGATTGCATATTACTCCATGTGTAAGATTTCCCTTTGATTAGAAGTCTACCAGAGACTGTCTCCGGATGAATTCATTGAAGAGCATCATATCGTTAGCGTCCCCTCCTCCTCTGTTGCAATTGTCCGGTGCTCGAATGACATTAAAATCGCCCATGAGAAGCCAATCTTCACCCGTGGGTATGTCAAGATCAAAAAGCCATGAAGTAAATAGCGTCCTATTTGGATCAGTACAGGGGACATATACATTTACTAGCGTCCATGAATCATTAGACTGTGTTGAAGTAAGTCTCACACCGAGCGCAGAAGATTCAGAGAACACCGCAACGCCAGAGAAAATCGAGCTCATCCACACAGTAATAAGACCACCAGAGTTACCAACAGAACAGTTTAACAAACGAAGCATCAAAAGAGGTATGTTTAGTTTCTTGAAAACAAACGACGGAACAACCACTGATATCAATCGCATTGCAGATCACCAACTGCTTCTTGTCGGAGTTGATCCCACGCACGTTCCATCATAGGATGATACACTCCTTATTTGTCATCATTACACCTAGTGTAGCTCAGGGTCTCCCCCTTGATCACCCGCAAGGAGCTTCTAGGGGCTGAGATCATCAGGGGGTATCCCACACAGAGCAGTGCCCACATATTGCAGCTGATGGATAGGTGTCGGAGGAGGCAGTTGGTGAGACGACATGACAAAGGGGTTGAGCAACAGGTTGGTGCACGGGTTTGTCGCCTTGGATGAGCAGGCAATCGAAGGTGCTCCTCTAGGCTTGACCTTGGACTGTCCCTTCCTTATGTAAGTGACTTGGGCCACCCTGAACCCATCATACCTCGTGGATCTTGCACTGCGCTGCAGACAGGCAGTATCAACAGGTGCCTTTTCTTCAGATACCATCTTCTAAACATACTCGTTCCTTGGTTTGACATTAAGGATATCAAAGAATTTAGAAGATGCATCAGAAACCAATACAGCAGACGCTTGAGTGGAGCTAGCACATCCCTCCTACAACGAGGTACCACTTTCATTTCCAGACATTGAGAGCTGCACCGCATAAATTTCCCAAATCTCTAACGGTATGAAAACTGTCCCATCAAAGCAAGTAGGAACTTCAGTTAGACAACCAAGATGGGCACCTGGAGCACATCTCTCGCTGATGATAGCATGAGTGATTGCTTGGAAAAAGGCGAGAGGATTCAGCGGCAGCAGATCTTGGTTCAGAGTTGGAACAGCGGCATTGGGACCAGCAATGCAACGAGTGTACCTACCAAATGAAATCATCCAGAGGAATTGCAGAAAACACATCCCTTCCTCAACCCTCACCTACACAGTGTGAGAGCTTCCCAATGCACGAACGAAGTGAATGCCAGAGGTTTGTCTTCCATTGATCAGGGCATCTGCAGCTTCTTCAATATCAGAGTAGACGGACCATTCATCCCGCGGATCGTCAGTGATGTTGCTTTCCTGTTCCACACCATCCATGAGTGAAGGTCCAGTGTACTGAAAAAGTGTTCTGAAACTGAATCCTTTGTATGGTGGAGGCGCAACAGGCCAAACCCCAACCATTAGTTTGCATCTCTTGTTGTTGCGTTGCCTGCTACTCCCTTGCTTCATCAATCTGCTGTTGCAGCATCTGTTGGTGCTCAAGCATCCATTGCTGTGCGGCTGATAGATAGGGCAGCTCATACGGATGAGGAGATGCATTCATGGGAGGGGCATCATCTTCATTGCCAACTAGCCCATGGATGGTGTCTCTGCCATTGAGTACATAAATAGGGACCGACCAAGATCTGCCCATTCCTGGTAAGTTGCCAATTCGCTTGACCACAAGAATGTGGGACACTTGTGCAATGTTACTGATGAGAACACGCACAAGTACTCGCTCCTTGTTCTGCCCAGGTCTGTGCCAGAGATCCAACTTTCCAAAGCACGAGACTGCTTTGTTGATATAATGATCGGTTTGATAATCCATAGGGAAAGCCAAAAACAGAACCCATGCAACATATTGGAAAGGGCATTGACGCATATTTTCCCCTTCATCATGTGGCACAAAAGAGAAAGTCATCACATCATCCAGGGGATCTAACTGATGTGGGCTTTCCAGAATAAACTGATCTCTCAGAGCCATACTTATATATTGCTATGAAAACTATGCTTCTAATGCTTATATTAATGAGTTTATTCAGAAAGTCTCTGCTGCCCAAGAAGAGACTAATATTTTGCAGGAGTCTATGGAAGAAGAAATTAATGAAACTGTGATCTCATTGGATGGAAAAGATGATGAGGAGAGCGAAGAACAAAAGGAGGAAGAGCGGATTAGCTACCCATGCCCACCTTCTAATGAGAGTAACTCTTCAACACCTATATTGTTTAATGTCCCTTCGTTCTTACCGAAGGATGAATATTGTGATAATTGATATGATCTCGTTAATTCATTTGAAATATCCCTTTTTGATGAAATTGATGGTTGCTATGCTTGCGGCCATGATGCCAATATGAATTATTCTTATGGAGATGAACTTGCTATAGTTCCTTATGTTAAAAATGAAATTGTTGCTATTGCACCCACACATGATAGTCCTATTATTTTTTTGAATTCTCCAAACTACACTATATTGGAGAAGTTTGCTATTATTAAGGATTATATTGATGGGTTTCCTTTTACCGTTGCATATGATAATTTTGATGAACATAATATGCATGTGCTTGCTGCTCCTACTTGCTATTATTATGAGAGAGGAATGATGTATGCTAGGACTATGTCGGTATTTATTTCCTGCGATGTAAAAAACATGCAAAAAACAACAACTGGCAATTGGCACTATGTCAACAGGTTAGTATCAAAAAATAATATAAAATGAATATAAAACATCCAAGAATGATAATATAACAGCATGGAACAATAAAAAATTATAGATATGTTGGAGATGTATCAAGGAACTATATCTCCGCCTCTCTATGTTTCCAACACGATAAAATTACAAGAAACTGCTTATGCTATGTATTGGACTTTACTTGATGTGCATGAATTGTACTTTTATGACATGCCGATGCATAGGAAGAGAGTTAGACTTCATCATTGCCTGATATATGTTGCTTTGTGCTCACCACTAAATTATAAATCATTGTTAATTAAAATTGGCTTTGATATACCCTAGGATGTGGGTGGGTCCATTACTTGAGCACTTTATGCCTAGCTTAATGGATTTAAAGAAAGCGCTGCCACGGAGACAACCCGGAAGTTTTAGATAGTCATTTTATTCTGTTCAGTGCTTTTATAAAGTTTTAAAACAAAAAAATATAGAGGGGAACCTAAAAACTTCTTCAAAAAGAGAAGCGATTGAAAGGTGATGCATTGGAGAAGTGAGGATCGACCCTGAACACTTGTGTTCATGCTCATGAAAACAATGTAAATTTTTCATGGAAGTTTCTCACAAAAATAATTATCCCCTTGTACAAATCCATTGTATTATAAAAATAATGTGCCAAGATTCGCCTTTAGGATGATTAGATTGCTTGTTGGTATGTGCGGTGTAAAAACAGAAACTTTGGCTGTAGTCCATGAATTTTCATTTTTTACTAGAACATCAAAAGTTTATGAAATTTTTACACAGTATTGCTATGCAAATTGATTATTTTGTCCTAACTATTAAGAATCTTTGGAGGTACAGAAGTATGGTAGATGTACAGATTGCTACAGACTGTCTTGTTTAAGACAAATTCCGTTTTTGATGCATTGTTTTGCTTGTTTTGATGAAACTATCGATTCTATTGGTGGTATAAGCTATGGAAAAGTTATAATACAGTAGCTACAATGCAAAAACAAAAATATGAATGGGTTTGCAACACTACTTAGAGTAGTGATTTGCTTTATTATACTAATGGATCTTACCGAGCTTTCTGTTGAGTTTTGTGTGGATGAAGTGATCAAAGACCGAGGAGGTCTCGATATGAGGAGAAGGAAGAGAGGCAAGAGGTCAATCTTTGGGATGCCTGAGGCACCCGAAGTAAGTATCCAAGGAGACTCAAGCGTCTAAGCTTGGGGATGCCCCGGAAGGAATCCCATTTTTCTTCAACAAGTATCGATATGTTTTCGTCTTCGTTTCATTCAGGTGATATGTGTAAATCTTGGAGCGTCTTTTGTGTTTAGTTTTCATTTTTCTTTTAGGAACCATGCTGGTATGAGATAGTCCATGGTTGATTTATATAATGCTCATTGCACTTCACTTATGTCTTTCGAGTATGGCTTTATAGAACGCTTCATGTGCTTCACTTATATCATTTGGAGTTTGGATTGCCTGTTTCTCTTCACATAGAAAACTATTGTTTGTAGAATGCTCTCTTGCTTCACTTATATTTATTAGAGCATGGTCTTCTGTAGAAAGAATTAAACTCTCATGCTTCACTTATATCTATTTAGAGAGTCAACATGAATTGATCATTTGCATGGTTAGTCATGAAATCCTAGATAAAACTTGTGGATCACTGAATATGATATGTTTCATTCCTTGCAATAGCTTTGCGATATAGAGATGGAATATGTGGGAGGTACTATTAAACGGATGTGGTTATTATGAATATTGGTGTTAAGGTTTGTGATTCCCGAAGCATGCACGTATAGTCTCTCGTTATGCTCTGAAGTTGGAGCATGATTTATTACGGGAAAATTTTGTTTTTGCCACTCTAGATTTTGCCAATTTTCCTTATGCCATTCTAGATTTTGACATTTCACTTTTGCCACACATAGCTTTTGACAATTATCACAATTACCATTCCGTGGCAAAAGCTAAATAATTTTATTTCATTTTTGCCACTCTTAGTTTTTGAAATGTATCACAATTGCCACTCTGAAAATTTTGCTTTTGCCACCAGAATGGCAATTGTGATAATTATCAAAAACTAAGAGTGGCAAAAGTGAAATGTCAAAATCTAGAGTGGCATAAGGAAAATTGGAAAAATCTAGAGTGGTAAAAACAAAATTTCCCCATTTATTATTGATTGTCTTCCTTTGCGTAGAGGTCGGGGGCGCGCGATAGTTAAATCCTACCAACCTCCCCCTAGGGGCATGCATAGTAATACCTTGCTTCGAGGAATAATAAACTTTTGCAATAATTATATGAGTTCTTTATGACTAATGTGAGTTCATGGATTATACACACTCTTACCTTTCCGCAATTTGCTAGCCTCTACGGTACCGTGCATTGCCCTTTCTCACCTCGAGACATGGTGCAAACTTCGCCGGTGCATCCAAACCCCATGATATGATATGCTCTATCACACATAAGCCTTATTATATCTTCTACACAATAGCCAGCATACCTACTGATGCAGCTTGAACTACGTCGGTATTTTCCCAAAGAGGAAGGAATGATGCAACACAACTACGGTAGGTATTTCCCTTAGTGATGAGACCAAGGTTATCGAACCAGTAGGAGAACCACGCAACACCACGTAAACATCTCCTGCACACAAAGAACAAATACTTGCAACCCGACGTAAGAGAGGGGTTGTCAATCCCTCATGAGTAAAAAGATAGGTAAAATTGTAGTAGATTGGATAAATGGATCTCGCGGGAACGCGAGATAAAATAAAAAAATAAAAAATTGCAGCAAGGTATTTTTGGGTTTTTGGATTAATAGATCTCAAAATAAAATCAAATAAAAATAGATCACGAAGGCAAATATAATAAATAAGAGACCCGAGGGCTGTAGGTTTCACTAGTGGCTTCTCTCGAGAAAAATAGCAACGGTGGGTAAACAAATTACTGTTGGGCAATTGATAGAACTTCAAATAATCATGACGATATCTAGGCAATGATCATTATATAGGAATGACGTCCAGGACTAGTAGACCGACTCTTGCTTGCATCTACTACTATTACTCCACACATCGACCACTATCCAACATGCATCTAGTGTATTAAGTTCATGGAGAAACAGAGTAATGCAATAAGAACGATGACATGGTATAGACAAGATCTATTTATGTAGAAATACACCCCATCTTGTTATCCTTAATAGCAATGATACATACGTGTCGCTTCCCCTTCTGTCACTAGGATCAAGCACCGTAATATTGAACCCATCACAAAGCACCTCTTCCCATTGCAAGATAAATAGATCAAGTTGGCCAAACAAAACCAAAATATTGGAGAAGAAATATGAGGCTATAAGTAATCATACATATAGGAGATCAAACGACTCAAAATAACTTCCATGGATAAAAACATAGATCTTATCATAAACTCAAAGTTCATAGGATCCCAACAAACACATCGCAAACAGATTTACATCAAATGGATCTCCAAGAGACCATTGTATTGACAATCAAGAGAGAGATAGAGGAAGCCATCTAGCTACTAACTACGGACCTGATGGTCTACAAAAGACTACTCACGCATCATTGGAGAGGCACTAATGAGGATGACGAACCCCTCTATGATGGTGTCTAGATTGGATCTGGTGTTTCTGGAACTTGCGGCGGCTGGAATTTGATTTTTATCGACTCCCCTAGGGTTTCTATAATATTGGGGTATTTATAGAGCAAAGAGGCGGTGCAGGACTTTTGGTCCATAAAAAATCCACAAAAAGTTTCGCTGCATTTGGACTACGTTTGATATTGATTTTGTATGATGGAAAAAACAAGCGAAAAACAGCAACTGGCACTGGGCACTATGTCAATAGGTCGGTACCAAAAAATGATATTAAATTATTATAAAACATCCAAGAATGATAATATAACAACATGGAACAATAAAAAATTATAGATACATTGAAGACGTATCAGCATCCCCAAGCTTAATTCCTGCTCGTCCTCGAGTAGGTAAATGATAAAAACGGAATTTTTGATGTGGAATGCTGCCTAACATGTTTATCACATATTCTTTATTTTATAGCATGGACAATTGGACTTTTATATGGTTCAAAGCAATAGTCTAGTTTTGACATGAGAACTTTAATACTCAAGCATATCAACAAGAAACTATGTCTTTCAAAAGATCAACACTAAAGCAAGTTATCCCTAGCCCATTGTAACGCCCCCGATGCGGCTATATCACCCACGTGTCGAAGCACGACTTAGAGGCATAACCGCATTGAAAGCAATGTCGCAAGTGAGGTAATCTTCACACAACCCATGTAATACATAAGGGAAAGAAATACATATTTGGCTTACAATCGCCACTTCACACAATTACATGAATATAGCATTACATCATCCAGATACAATCAAGGTCCGACTACGGAACCAAAATAAAAGAAGACTACCCCAAATGCTACACATATCCCCGATCGTCCCAACTGGGCTCCACTACTGATCAACTGAAAGCGAAACAGCATAACGAACACGATCTTCATCGAGCTCCTCCTTGAGCTCGGTTGCATCACCTGCACGATATCATCGGCACCTGCAAGCTGGTTTCGGAAGTATCTGTGAGTCACGGGGACTCAACAATCTCACACCCTCACGATCAAAACTATTTAAGCTTATAGTTAGGGTAAAAGTATGAGGTGGAGCTGCAGCAAGAGACTAGCATATTTGGTGGCTAACATAAGCAAAAAAGAGCGAGAAGAGAAGGCAAAGGCACGGTTGAACAACCATGATCAAGAAGTGATCCTAGAACAACCTACGTCAAGCATTACTCCAACACCGTGTTCACTTCCCGGACTCCGCCAAGAAGAGACCATCACGGTTACACACGCGGTTGGTGCATTTTAATTAAGATAAACATCAGGTTTTCTACAACCGGACATTAACAAATTCCCATCTGCCCATAAGCACGGGCACCGCTTTCGAAAGATCAAATCCCTGCAGGGGTGTCCCAACTTAGCCCATCACAAGCTCTCACGGTCAACGAAGGATATTCCTTCTCCCAAGACAATCTGATCAGACTCGGCATCCCGGTTACAAGACATCCTCGACAATGGTAAAACAAGTCCAGCAACACTGCCCGAATGTGCCGACAAATCCCGATAGGAGCTGCACATATCTCGTTATCAGGGCACACTCAGATGAGCCAGACGTCGGGTAGGCCAGCCCAGAGTTTCCCCTGGTAGCTCCAGACATCGCTCAGTTGGACCAACACTTAGAGAAGCACTGGTGGGGGGGGGGGGGTTAAAATAAAGATTACCCTTGAGCCGGCCGACTCAAGGGAAAGAAAAGGCTAGGTGGCAAATGGTAAAATGAATGTTGGGCATTGCTGGAGGAGTTTTATTCAAAGCGAACTGTCAAGGGGTTCCCATTATAACCCAACCGTGTAAGGAACGCAAAATCCAGGAACATAACACCGATATGACGGAAACTAGGGCGGCAAGAGTGGAACAAATCGCCAGGCTTAAGGCCGAGCCTTCCACCCTTTACCAAGTATATAGATGCATTAATTAAATAAGAGATATTGTGATATCCCAACAAAATATCCATGTTCCAAACATGGAACAAGCTCCAATCTTCACCTGCAACTAACAACGCTGTAAGAGGGGCTGAGCAAAGCGGTAACATAGCCAAACAACGGTTTGCTAGGAAAAGGTGGGTTAGAGGCTTGGCTTAGCAATGTGGGAGGCATGATAAGCAAGTGGTAGGTATCACAGCATAGGCATAGCAATACAGCGAGCATCTAGCAAGCAAAGATAGAAGTGATTTCGAGGGTATGGTCATCTTGCCTGAAATCCCGCAAGGAAGAAGAACTAGTCCATGAAGAAGACAAACGGTCGCAACCAACGAATCCTCACAAACGCAACGTTACCAGATTACCGAGAAGAAGCACACCGGAAAGAAAGCAAACAACATAGTAAACAACCATCACATAAGCATGGCACGATGCGCAAACAAGTATGATGCATGTCCGGTTTAATGAGGCATGGCATGGCAAAATGCACAAACAATCCTACAAATTAAGTGGAGCTCATTATGCAACGGAGTTGCATATTGAAGAAAACACCACATGACTTATTTAGTTCTCTCTCGTTTATGTACCCAACAAGATTAAATGTTGTTAACATGGCAAGAGGTGAAGCATAAAGAAACTGTCTATCTAGGCAAGTTCAAATGAGGCCGGAAATAACAAGCAACAATTTCGGAAAAAACCCCATATGCATATTTTAAGGTTTGGTACTGTTCTGCCCTAAACACAATTCTAGAGTTATTAAACATGCAAGAAAAGTGCACCATGTTAACCTAGGCATTTTTCTACCCCATTTACATATAAAGTTTATTAAATTTGGAGCTACGGTTAATTAGTTATGAATTAAATCATTTTAGCAAGTTATTTAAGCAAATTTAAACAAACAACATTTTAAACATTTTAAACATAGATGAAAGTGGCAAATTATTAATCTACACAAAATTCTAAGCAAGTTTCATACATAACTTATTTTGATCCGACGCACAGTTTGTGAGATATTAAATGCAATGAACAAGGACTTTTTTGTAAAACTGCATCTCTGGATTAATGCGAAAATCGCAGCATCAGGAAAAAAACAACGGGCTGAAAATCTGGGCGCTAGGCTGGGCTCTCACCATGGGCAAAGCTCAGTCGGTGGAGGGGCTGGGCCGCAGCAGGCCGACTTAGATCTGGGTCATGGCCCATGCGATAGGAGGAGGCCTAGGGAGCAGAAGGGTCGGCTGGACCGGGCGACGTAGGCCCAAGCGCGTGCGAGCGGAGGAGGCACGAGAGTGAGGGGATCGTCCTCCTCTCGCACGGGAAACAGCGGCGGCGGTTCCAGCGGTCAACGTCGTCATGGGATGGCGGGTCCGGTCGGGAAGGCGATGGGAGGTTGGATCTGCGACGGTGGAGCTCGGATCCGGGGCGCCTGGCCCGGATCTGGCCGGAGCAGGCCGACAGTGAGGCAGAGCGCCAGATGAACGGTGATGGGGCGTGCTGTTACCTGCGGGAGAGAAAGAGAGAGCCAGTGAGGTGAGAGGAATCAGAGAGCCAAGAAAGGGAGAAAAAGCATGCGAGGCAGGGGACCTACTGGGTTCACCGGCGACGTTCACTGGAGGCGGCGGGGTTTGGCGAAGACGAAGGAATGGTGGGGTGTCGGGGAAGCTCGGGATTGGGCTCCTCCCGATCCAGGTCGAGTGGAGCAGGGGCGCGCGGGCTCGCGCGCGAGCGGCTCGGCCGTGCGGACCTGGGTGGTGCTCGGGCAGACGGGTGGATCGAGGAGGGGATGGATTGGATCTGCTTGGTGATTGGTTGGGCGTAGAAATGAAGGAGACTGGCGGCGGGGATGGATTGGATAGATGGAAGGATGGGATAGGATCCCTAATTCCTAGGGTTGCCCATAATATACGCTGGTGGGTTAGGTTAGGGGCTAACGGAACCCTCCGATCATAAATGGACGACCAAGAATAAAAGGTTAGAGGAGTCCAAATAAGAAAACGAAGACGTTTTGTAGATGTTTGGGGATGATCCGGACACAGCGGTGGCGACAGTCCGGGTCGGGTTCGGGACAACTTTCGGACGCGCGCGCGAGGAGGGACGCGGGCTGACGAGAGAGGTTAGGTTGGGTCTGGCGGATTGTGAAGAGCGGGTTGGTCTGAGAGAAGAGGGGAGAGATGCAGCCCGACAAGGTTTCCGGAGACATAAAACGTTCAACGTTAGACCGGCTATACTGCCTCTATAGTTATTCATTGGGGCGTCAAACGGACTCCGAAAGCGATGAAACTTGGCAGGCGGCCTACCTACAACATAAAAACACCACATGCCAACTTCCATCCCATTCCGAGAACATTTTCCGGCCACTTATAAAATAATATTTCGGACGTGCCGCGGGCGCGTGCAAGTGTGGCTGGGCTCAGAACGGACAACAGAAGGAACTGGGGGAACCCGGACGGATGTAGGTTTTGAAAACATGATGATGCAATGCACATGATGACATGATGAAATGCAACACGCAAGCAAATGACATGGCAACGACAGCGAATAACTGGACGACACCTGTCACATCGGTCTCGGGGCGTCACAACACTCCACCACTACGAGAGGATCTCATCCCGAGATCTAGAATGGCACCGGAGGGAAAACGGAAGAGAAAGAGAAGAGGTAAAACTAAGTTGCTTCTTTGAAAAAACGAGTGAAACCAATGAACCTTGAAAAGTTGAACAAATTTAAAGAAAGAATACAACGAAGAAGAACAAAGTTCAAAACACTCTGGTAGGGAAGAGTAACAAGGAAGAACAAGTTCGGGCAGCACCCCGAATGAAAAGAAGGAGGATTGAATAAGAACTTGATAAGATGAGAAGATACTTGATGAAATCACAACACACTGCCTCCGAAACTATTAAAAGAATGGGGCAAGGGGTAAGAAAGGTCTCGGACAACACTCCGGTTGAGAAGGGAGGTAAAAATTGATAAGATGATAGAACTTGAAAAGAGGGCACGACACTCCAGTTAGATGGGATAAGCAAGGAAAAGAATATGAACTTGGAAAAATGAGTTGATGGGACGAAGCCAGCAACATCACAATGCCTCCGGAAGAAAATAATAGAAGATAGATCATTGGAATAAAAGAATTGAGAAGAAAATGCCACTTCTACCACAACAATTGAGCTTGAAAAGGCATCCTTAGGAGAGGGGTCGAACGGAGTTGTTGGAAAACCAACAACGAAAAGAATAAACTTGTCGTGGCCTTATGGAGAACATCTCAACTTGTTGAGGTGAAATACTGCCACTAACGAAATAAGATTGGATTGATATGAACAAGAAGACGAGAAACTTATTTCACCGGGAGGATAAATGAAGAACTTAGGTCATTTATAAGCACCATAAATAGCAACAATCCTTAGGGAAGGCTTTAGGTGAAACATAACCCAAGATAATTCCAACGAAGAGGTTGATGAATTTAAAATACCTCATTCTTGATAGCTTGAGAAACATGAAGCACGAAGGGAAATTATCAAGAATGACATAACACCACCTCAACAAAATAAGGAAGAAGAATTGCACTCCGGATTGCAAGATGACGAATGCTTGAGATCCTCTGAAAAGAATGTTGGTGAACACTTCGAGAAGGAAATTAAATCCTTAATGAACCATCATGTAGAACCTCCATGAAGAACTCCGGTAACAAAAGAATGATCAAACGAAATGAAGGATGAAAGAATAAGGTTGAAGCCTTGCAATGATTAAATGGAGCTTCGTGACGAGATAATGTGGAAAAGCTTGGAACTCCTGAAAGAAAAAATGAGCACTTGAAACCAAGAATTTGACGAGCCTCCGGAATAAAGAATTAATCACTTGGATGAACAAGAATAAGAATTATGTTATGCTTGTCCTTCATCAATTAAATTGATGATAAACAAAAGATTTGACACACTACTTATTCCCGTTGCAAAGGATTGAAGAGAGATATAGCATAAACTTGGGAAGGTCTTCAACGAATCACCGGTCGGGATTGGAAAGAACGAAGGAAGAGACATCTTGAACGAACCACCGTAAGAATTGAAAACGATTGAAGAAAAGATAAAGAGACACCGGGAAAAATTAGAAAACGAATGGAAATACTTAACAGAATTTAGATACCAGAGAACGAAGACAACACGAGCTGATTAGAGGATATTTGATCGATGCACCGGTAAGATTTGGAGAAAGCGAGCTGAAAGCTGGAATGAATAATTCTAAGAAGGTGGCTCCAGGGAATCAAACTGAAAAGACTCCTGAATTACTCCGGATAGGTGAAAAGAATTCTCCCAATCGAAAATAAATAAGAGTGGATGGCATCAAGCTAGAACCATGAATCTTGAAGAGAATGGAGCAAGATATGGAGGAAAAATTTCTTCTTCGGTCTTCAAGTGTTGAGAATGACGACGAGAAACACCACAAAGTATTATTGAGGCACTCCGGAATTAAAATTGGAAAGCTTGAACCAACGATGAAAAGAATTGAAAGATCTTAGAGAGACACATATGACTGATGACAAAACATTTTTACGTCAAACTTGGAATTTTTTTTGAGAATAGCTCCGGGAAAATAAGAAGTCAGGTAAGATCCTGGGAAAAGACCTGTTGGTTAGGGCCCACTCAAAAGATACACCGTTGACATGATTACTTGAAAAGAAGAATGCAGCAGTTGAATTAGATGGCTTGAATGAGATAACAATCTCGAAAGAGCTTGAATGAATGAGAATAAGTAGTAGCATCTTCTGAGATATGCTCAGCACTCCGGAACAAATGAACAGCAAGAGGTGAATGATTATGAGGTGCACCGGTATGAGAAGGCATTGAAACAAGAAAAAGATATGATCAATAACGCTTGAATTGAAACCACCGGAGAAAAAAAATGGAGAATGATGAACTAGAAGCTCTGTTAGAATCTTCATGAGCATCACCAGATAAGAACATTCAAAGACAAGAATGAAGAGTCTTCACATGAATAAAATGGATACTTTATTAACATATATGAGTCCTCGAAGAAAAAAACAAGGGAGGGAGGGCGGGAAAAACAAAGGCAACTTGGAGATGGATGAAACAAACAACATTGAGAAGACTTGAGTTGATCTTGCGGATGTTGATTGAATCCCACTTGAAGAGAAATGCGCTGGTTGAAAAAGGGTTGACATGGCAATCTCGATTATCATGGAGGATTAGTGTTCACATCGGAGTATGAGAACACCGTTTAGAGAAGGTATGGAATCAACATTTGACTTCGAAGCAACTCGAATACCACAACTCAAAACACAACAAGGATTGGCTTGCAGAATAAGCTGGAACAAACATATGATAGAGATTTCGTCTGAAGTTTTCGTGGTGGGGCCTACACAGGCTCGATCGTACAACACCGTCATGTACAAGGCAGTGCACATGACATACGAAGCGTCCCCGAGTCGGCATAGCCAAGGACTCTTTAAGACACAATGAGACCACTGTAAAACCAACCATGAATAGGCGGACCACTAGACGTCGAACCCCAATCTCATATCATACGTTTGACGGAAAGATATCCTAAGAGCTACTTGAATTCCCACTTATAAACTCCCTCCCTTAGGAAATTTTCCGGTTATGCAATCAGGTGTTGGGGATACAGGGGAAGCATAATATCTCACCCAAAACTAACAAATCCTACATCCAGCTGTATCCATCCTTCAACACATAACCAAGAAACCTTAGGAAATCATTTACCTCAACCTTTGAAAAGCATCCATTATACGAGTTATGGCAATACTCCCGAACTCCTGCCCTATACTAGGTGGCGTCGAGGTTATCTCACCAACAACTGCATAAAAGAGATTTTCGATGTCGGCGAACTCAGGTATTCCAGAACTGCAACGATAAAATTGTGACGACAACACCTCGAAGCTCAACTCCCCGAGACACTGCCACAACCCCTAAATGTCAGGAGGCACCAAGAACAATGTTCTCGTCACAAAACCATCGGAAGGATTCCAAGATACCCGCGAGATCCTAAATTTTTTTTAGTGAAATTTGAGAAGAGAAGAGTCAAAACTCAATGTCAGGATGCCTCACCAGAGCGACGAAGGGACTGAGGAGTAAAAGAATTCCTAACTCTCTGATATATATAATCCTAAATGACTCAAAACATTTTTTTAGACTCAACAACGCTAACGATTCGATCAAGCAAGAGGCTCCTAAGGTCGGGGAAGGCTCTGATACCAACTTGTAACGCCCCCGATGCGGCTATATCTCCCACGTGTTGAAGCAAGACTTAGAGGCATAACCGCATTGAAA
Organism: Triticum urartu; assembly: GCF_056163025.1. Classification (NCBI taxonomy): domain Eukaryota; kingdom Viridiplantae; phylum Streptophyta; class Magnoliopsida; order Poales; family Poaceae; genus Triticum; species Triticum urartu. The sequence goes on from NC_141876.1 coordinate 561,483,258, forward strand.
GGAATGTCGCAAGTGAGATAATCTTCACACAACCCATGTAATACATAAGGGAAAGAGATACATATTTGGCTTACAATCGCCACTTCACACAATTACATGAATATAGCATTACATCATCCAGATACAATCAAGGTCCGACTACAGAACCAAAATAAAAGAAGACTACCCCAAATGCTACATAGATCCCCGATCGTCCCAACTGTGCTCCACTACTGATCAACTGAAAGCGAAACAGCATAACGAACACGATCTTCATCGAGCTCCTCCTTGAGCTCGGTTGCATCACCTGCACGATATCATCGGCACCTGCAAGCTAGTTTTGGAAGTATCTGTGAGTCACGGGGACTCAGCAATCTCACACCCTCGCGATCAAAACTATTTAAGCTTATAGGTAGGGTAAAAGTATGAGGTGGAGCTGCAACAAGCGACTAGCATATTTGGTGGCTAACATACGCAAAAAAGAGCGAGAAGAGAAGGCAAAGGCATGGTCGAACAACTATGATCAAGAAGTGATCCTAGAACAACCTACGTCAAGCATTACTCCAACACCGTGTGCACTTTCCGGACTCCGTCAAGAAGAGACCATCACGGTTACACACGCGGTTGGTGCATTTTAATTAAGATAAACTTCAGGTTTTCTACAACCGGACATTAACAAATTCCCATCTGCCCATAACCGCGGGCATGGCTTTCGAAAGATCAAATCCCTGCAGGGGTGTCCCAACTTAGCCCATCACAAGCTCTCACGGTCAACGAAGCATATTCCTTCTCCCAAGTTAATCGGATCAGACTCGGCATCCCGGTTACAAGACATCCTCGACAATGGTAAAACAAGTCCAGCAACACCGCCCGAATGTGCCGACAAATCCCGATAGGAGCTGCACATATCTCGTTATCAGGGCACACTCAGATGAGCCAGACGTCGGGTAGGCCAGCCCAGAGTTGCCCCTGGTAGCTCCGGACATCGCTCAGTTGGACCAACACTTAGAGAAGCACTGGCCCGGGGGGGTTTAAAATAAAGATTACCCTTGAGCCGGCCGACTCAAGGGAAAGAAAAGGCTAGGTGGCAAATGGTAAAACGAATGTTGGGCATTGCTGGAGGAGTTTTATTCAAAGCGAACTGTCAAGGGGTTCCCATTATAACCCAACCGTGTAAGGAACGCAAAATCCGGGAACATAACACCGATATGACGGAAACTAGGGCGGCAAGAGTGGAGCAAAACGCCAGGCATAAGTCCGAGCCTTCCACCCTTTACCAAGCATATAGATGCATTAATTAAATAAGAGATATTGTGATATCCCAACAAAATATCCATGTTCCAAACATGGAACAAGCTGCAATCTTCACCTGCAACTAACAACGCTGTAAGAGGGGCTTAGCAAAGCGGTAACATAGCCAAACAATGGTTTGCTAGGAAAAGGTGGGTTAGAGGCTTGGCTTAGCAATGTGGGAGGCATGATAAGCAAGTGGTAGGTATCGCAGCATAGGCATAGCAATAGAGCGAGCAACTTGCAAGCAAAGATAGAAGTGATTTCGTGGGTATGGTCATCTTGCCTGAAATCCCGCAAGGAAGAAGAACTAGTCCATGAAGAAGACAAACGGTCGTAGCCAACGAATCCTCACAAACGCAACGTTACCGGATTACCGAGAAGAAGCACACCGGAAAGAAAGCAAACAACATAGTAAACAACCATCACATAAGCATGGCACGATGCGCAAACAAGTATGATGCATGTCTGGTTTAATGAGGCATGGCATGGCAAAATGCACAAACAATCCTACAAATTAAGTGGAGCTCATTATGCAACGGAGTTGCATATTGAAGAAAACACCACATGACTTATTTAGTTCTCTCTCGTTTATGTACCCAACAAGATTAAATGTTGTTAGCATGGCAAGAGGTGAAGCATAAAGAAACTATCTATCTAGGAAAGTTTAAATGAGGCCGGAAATAACAAGCAACAATTTCGGAAAAAACCCCATATGCATATTTTAAGGTTTGGTACTGTTCTGCCCTAAACACAATTTTAGAGTTATTAAACATGCAAGAAAAGTGCACCATGTTAACCTAGGCATTTTTCTACCCCATTTACATATAAAGTTTATTAAATTTGGAGCTACGTTTAATTAGTTATGAATTAAATCATTTTAGCAAGTTATTTAAGCAAATTTAAACAAACAACATTTTAAACATAGATGAAAGTGGCAAATTATTAATCTACACAAAATTCTAAGCAAGTTTCATACATAACTTATTTGATCCGATGCACGGTTTGTGAGATATTAAATGCAATTAACAAGAATGACTTTTTTGTAAAACTGCGTCTCTGGATTAATGCGAAAATCGCAGCATCAGGAAAAAAAACAACGGGCTGAAAATCTGGGCGCTAGGCTGGGCTCTCACCATGGTCAAAGCCCAGTCAGTGGAGGGGCTGGGCCACAGCAGGCCGACTTAGATCTGGGTCATGGCCCATGTGATAGGAGGAGGCCTAGGGAGCAGAAGGGCCGGCTGGACCGGGCGACGTAGGCCCAAGCGCGTGCGAGCGGAGGAGGCACGAGAGCGAGGGGATCGTCCTCCTCTCGCACGGGAAACAGCGGCGACGGTTCCAGCGGTCAACATCGTCATGGGATGGCGGGTCCAGCCGGGGAGGCGATGGGAGGTTGGATCTGCGGCGATGGAGCTCGGATTCGGGGCGCCTGGCCCGGATCTGGCCGGAGCAGGCCGACGGTGAGGCAGAGCGCTAGATGAACGGCGGTGGGGCGTGCTATTACCTGCGCGAGAGAAAGAGAGAGCCAGCGAGGTGAGAGGAATCGGAGAGCCAAGAAAGGGAGAAAAAGGGTGCGAGGCAGGGGACCTGCTGGGTTCACCAGAGGCGGCGGGGTTTGGCGAAGACGAAGGAACGGTGGGGCGTCGGGGAAGCTCGGGATCGGGCTCCTCCCGATCCAGGTCGAGCAGAGCAGGGGCGCGTGGGCTCGCGCGCGAGCGGCTCGGCCGTGCGGACCTGGGCGGTGCTCGGGCAGACGGGTGGATCGAGGAGGGGATGGATTGGATCGGCTTGGTGGTTGGTTGGGCGCTGAAATCAAGGAGACTGGCGGCGGGATGGATTGGATGGATGGAAGGATGGGACAGGATCCCTAATTCCTAGGTTGCCCATAATATAAGCTGGTGGGTTAGGCTAGGGGCTAACGGAACCCTCCGATCATAAATGGACGACTGAGAATAAAAGATTAGAGGGGTCCAAATAAGAAAACAGAGACGTTTTGTAGATGTTTGGGGATGATTCGGACACAACGGTGGCGACAGTCCGGGTCGGGTTCGGGACAACTTTCGGACGCGCGCGTGAGGAGGGCCGCGGGCTAGAGAGAGAGGTTAGGTTGGGTCTGGCGGATTGTGATGAGCGGGTTGGTCTGAGAGAAGAGGGGAGAGATGCCGCCCGACACGGTTTCCGGAGACCGAAAACGTCCGACGTTAGACCGGCTATACTGCCGCTATAGTTATTCGTTGGGGCGTCAAACGGACTCCGAACGCGATGAAACTTGACAGGCGGCCTACCTACAACATAAAAACACCGCATGCCAACTTTCATCCCATTCCGGGAACATTTTCCGGCTACTTATAAAATAATATTTCGGACGTGCCGCGGGCGCGTGTAAGCGTGGCTGGGCTCAGAACGGACAACAGAAGGAACTGCGGGAACCTGGACGGATGCAGGTTTTGAAAACATGATGATGAAATGCACATGATGACATGATCAAATGCAACACGCAAGCAAATGACATGGCAACGACAGCGAATAACTGGACGACACGTGGCACGTCGGTCTCGGGGTGTCACACCCATTATGCTCAATCATTGATCCATTCTTGAAACACACTCGCATATTAGCTACACCCAATGCTCAAGTATGGTCATAGTGCCCATTAGTTGGTGCTTTATAAGATAAGATGGAGACTCTATTAAAAATAAAAAATACATAAAGTAAATAGAAAGTCCCTTCACGGAGGGAAGTAGGGATTTGTAGAGCTGCCAGAGCTCAAAGAAAAAAGATAGAGATAAAACATTTTGGGTGACATGCTTTTCCTATCAACGAAGATGATCAAATAGTTCCCAATACTTTCCATGCTAGATATATCATAGGCGGTTCCCAAATAGAAAATAAAGTTTATTCCTTCTTCCGCCATACTTTCACTTTCCATGGCTAACCGTATCCACGGGTGCCATCCATACCAACACTTTCCAAGGAATTTATTATTTGACAATAAATTAAATTCATTTTTTATTTCGGGATTGGGCATCCCTAATACCTTTGTCATACTCTCGTGCAATGACAAGTGATAAACACTCATCTTGAGAATAACACATCTAGCATGGAAATATATCAACCACCCCCTACCGTTTCATGAGCGGTACGAGCACACAAAAGAGAGGTTTATTTTGAAAATTAGAGATGGCACATACAAATTTTCTTAGAACGACAAAAGAATACCACATATAGGTAGGTATAGTGGACTCATATGGCAAAAGTGGTTTAAAGGATTTTGGATGCACAAGTAGTGATCATACTTAGTGCAAAATGAAGGCTAGCAAAAGATTGAGAAGCGACCAACCAAGAAACAAAAAAGCTCATAAGCGAGCATTAAGCATAACTAACACCGAATAGTGCACCACAAGTAGGATGTAATTCCATTGCATAACTATTGACTTTTCGTGCTTGCATAGGGAATCACAAACCTTAACACCAATATTCTTACTAAAGCATAATTACTCATCAACATGACTCACATACTATATCAACATATCTCAAAACTGTTACAAGGAATCAAGTTTATTCTGTCCAATGATCTTCATGAAAGTTTTTATTATATCCTCCTTGGATATCTATCACTTTGGGAATAGTTCCATATGTTGCTTTTGATAGCTCAAACAAATCTAAGTGAAGAACATGACCATAAAAATTTCTTCTCTCAAAGTAATTTAAGTGAAGCAAGAGATAATTTATTAAATTTTTTACTAACTCTCAAATAAATCTAAGTGAAGCATGAGAGCATTTCTTCAAAGATACAAAAGCACACCGTGCTGAAAAGATATAAGTGAAGCACTAGAGCAATTCCATAGCTCATAAAGATTTAAGTGAAGCATAGAGAGCAATTCTAACAAGTCATGGCATAATTTTGGCTCTCTCAAATAGGTGTGTCCAGCAAGGATTCACGACTAAAAACACAAAGCAAGAGAAGCAAAGACTCATATCATACAAGACGCTCCAAGAAAAACTCATAATATGTGACGAATAAAAATATAGTTTAGAGTAAAATACCTATGGTCGTTAGAAGAAAGAGGGGGTGCCATCCAGGGGCATCCCCAAGCATAGTTGCTCGATACTTCTTGAATATTATCGTGGGGTGCCATGGGCATCCCCAAGCTTAGCCTTTTTCTAATCCTTATTCCTTCATCCATCGTAAAGTCACCCAAAACTGGAAAACTTCACTCACACAAAACTCAATAGAACCTTCGTGAGATCAGTTAGTATAAGAAAGCAAATCACTACTATAAGTACCGTTGCAAACCCATTCATATTTTATTTTTGCATTATATATACTGTATTCCAACTTTTCTATGGAAAAAACTCTTCAAAGAAAACCATAGAATCATCAAAACAACCACACAACGCAAAGAAAACAGAATCTGTCAAAAACAAAACAGTCTATAGCAATTTGGAGATTTCGAATACTTCTGTAACTAAATTTTTTTTGAAAAATTACGAAAATTCGAGCAAGTTGTATATTAATCTTCTGCAAAAACAATCAATATTTTATCACACTTCTGTTAGAAATGAAGATTATTTTTCTAGGCGCAAAAGTTTCTGCTTTTCAGCAAGATCAAATCAACTATCACCCAACAAGATCCTAAAGGCTTTAGTAGGCACAAACACTAACTAAAACACAAAAAACACAATCATAACAGTAGCATAGTTGTGCAAACACTCAAGAACATAAAGAAAAAGACAAAAATAAATTTTATTCATTGGGTTGCCTCCCAACAAGCACTATCGTTTTACGCCCCTAGCTAGGCATAATGCAAAGGATCTAAGTGTTGTCATCTTTGGTATTTGCCACTTTAGTAAGGGCCTTTTCAAATCTGGGAGGCTCTTTGCGCTTCCCTAAATTATCCGGAAGAGAAACCATCTTGAGATGTAAGATATCCAATCGTTTATTGCAAAGGGTAATAAAAGTATTCAAGCGATTGATACTACCATTAAGATGTTTGAGAGGTTCATTATATTTTTGCAATTCAACCATTTGTTTGTGCAGATCACCAAGTTTGTCCAAAATTTGAACTCTCTCTGGGGTGAAAGAAATCCCCTTCTTTAGAGGTGGAACCCCCAGAATTCCTTCTAAGATTTCATAGGCAGCATTAGCATCAAGCTCAATAAAATTCCCTTTAGAGGCAAAATCTAAGAGTTGTCTATGATGCAAAGCCAATCAAATTTAAAAATTATGAAGCAAAATCTTTGCATCCCCGTTTAGGTTGCAAACACGATAGGATTCCATTAACCTATACCAATCATCTTTCAAATTTTCTCCTTGTCGTTGCTTGAAGTATAAAACTTCAAAATATGGTGACAAAGGAGGAGTAGTCATGCTAGCCATTATGACTAGAAAGCAAGACCGCAGAGAGATTCGGCAAGAAAACAACGAACAAAAAAGAGGGTGAATAAAATGGCAAATTTTTTTGAAGTGGGGGAGAGGAAAACGAGAGGCAAATGGCAAATAATGTAAATTGCAAGGAGACGAGATTTTTGATTAGGAACCTGGTAGATGTTGATGATGTCTCCCTGGCAATGGCGCCAGAAATTCCTTTTGATGCGGCTTAAACTGCGTCAGTATTTTCCAAAAGAGGAAGGGATGATGTAGCATAGCTATGGTAGGTATTTCCCTCATTGATGAGACCAAGGTTATCGAACCAGTAGGAGAATCACGCAACACCATGTAAATATCTCCTGCACACAAAGAACAAATACTTTCAACCCGATGTAAGAGAGGGGTTGTCAATCCCTCACGTGTAAATAGATACGTAAAATTGTAGTAGATTGGATAAATTGATCTCGCGGGAATGCGAGATAAAATAAATAAATAAAAAATTTCAGCAAGGTATTTTTGGGTTTTTGGATTAATAAATCTAAAAAATAAAAGTAAATAAAAATATATCGCGAAGGCAAATATAATAAAGAAGAGAACCGGGGGCTGTAGGTTTCACTAGTGGCTTCTCTCGAGGAAAATAGCAATGGTGGGTAAACAAATTACTGTTGGGCAATTGATAGAATTTCAAATAATCATGACGATATCGAGGCAATGATCATTATATAGGCATCACGTCCAAGATTAGTAGACCGACTCCTGCCTGCATCTACTACTATTACTCCACACATCGACCGCTATCTAGCATGCATCTAGTGTATTAGGTTCAAGGAGAAACAAAATAATGCAATAAGAACGATGGCATGATGTTGATAAGATCTATTTATGTAGAAATAGACCCCATCTTGTTATCCTTAATAGCAACGATACATACATGTGAGTTCCCTTTCTGTCACTAGGATCTAGCACCGTAACATTGAACCCATCACAAAGCACCTCTTCCCATTGCAAGATAAATAGATCTAGTCGGCCAAACAAAACCCAAATATCGGAGAAGAAATATGAGGCTATAAGTAATCATGCATATAAAAGATCAAAAGACACAAATAACTTTCATGGATAAAAACATAGATCTGATCATAAATTCAAAGTTCATCGGATCCCAACAAACACACCGCAAAAAGAGTTACATCAAATAGATCTTCAAGAGACCATTGTATTGAGAATCAAGAGAGAGAGAGAGGAAGACACCTAGCTACTAACTATGGACTCGAAGGTCTACAAAAGAGTACTCACGCATCATCGGAGAGGCACCAATGAGGATGATGAACCCCTCCGTGATGGTGTCTAGATTGGATCTGGTGTTTCTGGAACTTGCGTTGGCTGGAATTGATTTTCATCAAGTCCCCTATGGTTTTTGGAATATTGGGTATTTATAGAGCAAAGAGTCGGTGTGGGAGGCTACCGAGGTGGGCACAACCCACCTGGGCGCGCCTGGGCCCCCAGGCGCGCCCTGGTGGGTTGTGCCCCCTCGGGGCACCCCCAGGTGCTTCTCTGGCCCATTGGGTGTCGTCTGGTCCATAAAAAATCCACAAAAAGTTCTGCTGCATTTGGACTCCGTTTGATATTGATTTTGTGCGATGTAAAAAACAACCAAAAAACAACAAATGCGCTGGGCACTATGTCAATAGGTTAGTACAAAAAAATGATATAAAATGATTATAAAACATCCAAGAATGATAATATAACAACATGGAACAATCGAAAGTTATAGATATGTTGGAGACGTATCACCTACCTATTATGGCCTTTCCATAGCCATTTCGAGATATATTGCCATGCAACTTCCATCGCTTCCGTTTTGATGACTTGAGCATTCATTGTCATGTTGCTTTGCATGATCGTAAGATAGCTAGCATGATATTTCCATGCCTTGTCCATTTTTGATATCGTTGTTACGCTAGATCATTGCACAACCTGGTACACTACAAGAGGCATACATATAGAGTCAAATTTTGTTCTAGGTATCGAGTTGTAATTTTTATTTATTTTGAGTTATAAATAAATAGAAGTGTGATGATCATCATTATTCATTACTAGAGCATGTACTAGTGAGGAAAGGATGATGGAGACTATGATTCCCCCACAAGTTGGGATGAGACTCCGGACAAAGAGAGAAAAAGTAATATAGAAAAAGAAAAGAAGAAAAAGAAAAAAAGGAAAAAAGGGAAGAAAAGAAAAAAGAAACAAAGAGAGAAGGGGCATGCTAGTTCCACACTAGTGCTTCAAAGTAGCACCATGTTTTTCATATAGAAAGTCTCCTATGTTGTCACTTTCATATACTAGTGGGAGTTTTTGATTATAGAGTTAGGTTGCACACCCACTTTGTTTTCATGTTGAGCTCTCATACACTTATTGCTCTTAGTGCATTCGTTGCATGGAAATCCCTACTGCTCGCATTGATATCAATTGATGGGCATCTCCATAGCGCGTTGGTTAGTCGCGTTCATGTGAGACTTTCTTACCTTTTTTTCTTCTCTATATTTACCCCTATCATCATACTCTATTCCACCCGTAGTGCTATATCCATGGCTCGCACTCATGTATTGCATGAGGGTTGAAAAGGCTGAAGCGTGTTACAAACTATGAACCAATTGCTTGGCCGACACCGGGGTTGTGAATGATAAATACTTAGTGTTAAGAAGATAGGGCATGACAAGACTATATGATTTTGTAGGGATAGGTTTCTTTAGCATTGATATTTTGAAAGCCATGATTGTTTGTTGGGATGCCTAAGTATTAATGTATTTATGTCAAATTATAGACTATTGCTTCAAATCACTCGTGTCTTAATTTTCATACCATGATTAGACATATGATCAAGTTTATGCTAGGTAGCATTCCACATCAAATATTATCTTTTTTATCATTTATGTGCTCAAGGACGAGTAGGAATTAAGCATTGGGATGCTGATATGTCTCCGTCGTATCTATAATTTTTGATTGTTTCATGCAAATATTATACAACATTCACATACTTTTGGCAACATTTTATATGATTAATTGGACTAACCTATTGATCTAGTGCCTAGTGCCAGTTCTTGTTTGTTGCATGTTTTTTGTTTCGCAGAATACCCATATCAAACGAAGTCCAAACGCGATAAAAATTTACGGAGAATTATTTTGGAATATATGTGATATTGGGACTTGGAGTCAATGCAAACGGGGGCCCACAGCCCCCCAGATACACCAGGGTGTGCCCAGGGGCCAAGCGCTCACTGGTGGATTGTGCCCACCTCGTACGTCTGTTGGGGCTCTACTCAGGGCACAAGGAAGCTTATATCTGGAAAAAAATCGTGTTAAAATCTTAGTGAAATCAGAGTTACGGATCTCCAGGAATATAAGAAACAGTTTTCGGCAAGAAAATAGGAACGCAAAAGAGAAGAGAACAGAGAGGAAGATCCAATCTCGGAGGGGCTCCCACCCCTCCGCCGCCATGGAGGCTGAGGGAGTCCTGGATTAGGGGGTGTTCGGATAGCCGGACTATACCTTTAGTCGGACTCCCGGACTATGGAGATACAAGATTGAAGACTTCGTCCCGTGTCCGGAAGGGACTTTCCTTGGCGTGGAAGGCAAGCTTGGCGATACGGATATGTAGATCTCCTACCATTGTAACCGACTTTGTGTAACCCTAACCCTCTCCGGTGTCTATATAAACTGGAGGGTTTTAGTCCGTAGGACAACATACACAACAACAATCATACCATAGGCTAGCTTTTAGGGTTTAGCCTCTCTGATCTCGTGGTAGATCTATCCTTGTACTACCCATATCATCAATATTAATCAAGCAGGACATAGGGTTTTACCTCCATCGAGAGGGCCCGAACCTGGGTAAAACTTCGTGTCCCTTGCCTCCTGTTACCATCCGCCCTAAACGCACAGTTCGGGACCCCCTACCCGCGATCCGCCGGTTTTGACACCGACATTGGTGCTTTCATTGAGAGTTCCTCTGTGTCGTCACCGTCAGGCTCGATGGCTCCAACGATCATCAATAGCGATGCAGTCTAGGGTGAGACCTTCCTCCGCAGACAGATCTTCACCTTCGGCGGCTTCACACTGCGGGCCAATTCACTTGGCCATCTAGAGCAGATCGAAAGCTATGCCCCTGGCCGTCAGGTCAGATTTGGAAGCTTAAACTACACGGCTGACATCCGCGGGGACTTGATCTTCGACGGATTCGAGCCACTACCGAGCGCGCCGCACTGTCACGACGAGCATGATCTAGCTCAGCCGCCGAACAGTGCCCTGGAGGCCGCACCCACATCGGCTTTGACCCTTAATTCGAAGCCAACTGCGCCGATCGAGGATGGGTGGTTGGATGCCGCCTCGGGGGCTGCGATCCCAACGGCGATCGAGCCGAACACCATCCCCGCACTCTGCGAGACTCGTGACTCCAAGGAGCCGGACTCCTCTCCGGACTCCGAACCCTCCGCACCCCTGCTGATCGAATCTGATTGGGCGCCGATCATGGAGTTTACTGCCGCGGACATCTTTCAGCACTCGCCTTTCGGCGATATTCTGAAGACACTGAAGTCTCTCTCTTTATCAGGAGAGCCCTGGCCGGACTACAGTCAGCAAGGTTGGGATATGGACGATGAAGAAATTCAAAGCCCACCCACCACCCACTTTGTAGCCACTGTCGACGATTTAACCGACATGCTTGACTTCGACTCCGAAGACATCGACGGTATTGACGCCGATGAAGGAGATGATGAAGAACCTGTGCCTATCAGGCCCTGGAAAGCTACCTCGTCATATGACATATACATGGTGGACACCCCAAAAGAAGGAGATGGCGATGGAACAGCGGAGGGTGACCCCTCCAAGAAACAGCCTAAGCGCCGGCGTCAGCGGCGCCGCTCAAAATCCCGCCAAAACAAATACGGTGATTCCAGCACGGGAGATAATAATACTCCGGAAAGTGCCGAAGAAAACCCCCTCCAGCAAGATTTAGCACAGGAGGATGGAGAAACCAGCCCTCATGAGAGAGCGGCTGACAGAGAGGTCGAGGATGATAATTATATGCCTCCCTCTGTGGACGAGGCAAGCCTCGACGACGACGAATTCGTCGTGCCAGAGGATCCCGTCGAGCAAGAGCGTTTTCAACGCAGGCTTATGGCCACGGGAAGAAGCCTCAAGAAAAAACAGCAACAGGTTAGAGCTGATCAAGATTTGCTAGTCGACAGATGGACTGAAGTCTTTGCGGCCGAAGAACATAAACTCGAATGCCCCTCCAAGAGCTACCCAAAGCGCAGGTTGCTACCCCGATTAGAGGAGGAAGCACTTAAACCTACATCACCTGCACTCGATACGGCCATTCGGCCACCTCGTGGCCGCGACAGAGAGGCCTCTCGGCCCTCCACTCAAGCCGCACCGTGTACCAAGGCACGGGAAAATGCGACAGACCTGTGAGATATGTTGGAGGACAAGGCAAGGCAAACAAGATCGATCTATGGATCACGTGGGCGCCCCACGACTCGAGACGGTAACCGTCATGCCGGCCACAAATTCGGTAGGGCCGAACACAGTAGACAAAGCTCATTGGAGCTACGTCGTGATATAGCCCAGTACAGAGGCGCCGCACACCCACTATGCTTCATAGACGAAATAATGGATCATCAAATCCCCGAGGGTTTCAAACCCGTAAACATCGAGTCATATGATGGCACAACAGATCCTGCGGTATGGATCCAGGATTATCTCCTTCATATCCACATGGCCCGCGGTGATGATTTCCACGCCATCAAATACCTCCCACTCAAGCTTAAAGGACCAGCTCGGCATTGGCTTAACAGCTTGCCAACAGGATCAATCAGTTGCTGGGAGGACCTGGAAGCCGCATTCTTCGACAATTTCCAGGGCACTTATGTGCGACCCCCAAACGCCGATGACCTAAGTCACGTAATTCAGCAGCTAGAGGAATCGGCCAGGCAATTCTGGACATGGTTCCTAACATAGAAAAATCAAATAGTCGACTGTCCGGACGCTGAGGCCCTAGCAGCCTTCAAGCACAATATCCGTGACGAGTGGCTTGCCCGGCACCTTGGACGGGAAAAGCCGAAGTCTATGGCAGCACTCACGATACTCATGACCCGCTTTTGCATGGGAGAAGACAGCTGGCTTGCTCGTAGCAACAATATGACCAAGAACCCTGGTAATTTGGATACCAGGGACAGTAGTGGCAGGTCGCGTTGCAACAAGCAGAAGCACCGCATTAACAGTGACAATGCTGAGGATACGGCAATTAATGCCGGATTCAGAGGCTCAAAATCCGGTCAACGGAAAAAGCCATTCAAAAGGAATCCTAGGGCCCGTCCAGTTTGGACCGAATACTCGACCGCTTGTGCCAGATACATGGCACCCCCGAAAAGCCGGCCAATCACACCAACAGGGATAGTTGGGTGTTCAAGCAGGCAGGCAAGTTAAATGCCGAAAACGAAGACAAGGGGCTGCATAGCGATGACAACGAGGAGCCCCGGCCGCGGAACAACAGTGGACAGAAGGGTTTTCCCCCACAAGTGCGGACGGTGGACATGATATATGCAACCCACGTCCCCAAGAGGGAGCGGAAGCGCGCGTTAAGGGACGTATACGCGGTAGAGCCAGTCGCCCCAAAGTTCAACCCATGGTCCTCCTGCCCGATCACCTTTGATCGAAGGGACCACCCCACTAGCATCCGTCATGGCGGATTCGCCGCATTGGTTCTAGACCCAATTATTGACGGATTTCATCTCACTAGAGTCCTTATGGATGGCGGCAGCAGCCTGAACCTGCTTTACCAGGATACAGTGCGGAAAATGGGCATAGATCCCTCGAGGATTAAGCCCACCAAAATGACCTTTAAAGGCGTAATACCAGGTGTAGAGGCCAACTGTACAGGCTCAGTCACACTTGAAGTGGTCTTCGGATCTGCGGATAATTTTCGAAGTGAGGAGTTAATCTTCGACATAGTCCCATTCCGCAGTGGCTATCACGCACTGCTCGGGCGAACCACATTTGCCAAGTTCAATGCGGTACCACACTACGCATACCTTAAGCTCAAGATGCCAGGACCTCGAGGAGTAATTACGGTCAATGGAAACACCGAACGCTCCCTCCGAACGAAGGAGCTCACTGCGGCCCTTGTAGAGGAAGTACAAAGCAGCCTCTCCAGGCAGTTCTCTAGTCCGGCCACTAAACGACCGGACACCGTCAAGCGCGCCCGGAGTAACCTACAACAAGACCGCCTGGCACGATCCGAGCAGGCGTAGCAATGCGGCCCCAACCCCAGCCCTAGCAAAAAGGCGACGCCAATGCTTCGCATACATAACTACGCTCTAGAAATACCATGGGTACAGGGGGAGGGGCACCATCACAGCATGCCCGAAGCATGGCTTAAACCGCACCAGGGGCTCCTGATTTTTTAATTTTCTCTTACTTTCAGGACTCCATTCTTCGGAAGGCCTGTTCGGCAGTTCAATTGCCGCACAAACGATGCAAGAACCAGGGAAGCAGACAAGCCACGCCGCATTACAGAACTCCCAGGTGGTCTCTATCACGAGCAGTATACCTGTTTCGCATACTATTCCGCAGTTTGCCCCTGGAATGGACATGTTAAATAGTCCAACCTTTTGCTTATCGCATTATTTGTATCGTTCTGCTTTGATCGCAGCCCTCTTTAATAAACAATGCATAGCTTTTGTCTATTTTTGCATTACTTTTTTTATATATGTTCCTTAACGACATGTTGCACCCATACACTTTGGTACGGCCGAAATATGCCAGGGGCTTCAGTACACCTCAACATGGTGTGAGAAGTCCGAACACTTTAACAAGTGCGGCACCCCAAACTTATAACATTATATGCATCGGCTCCGAATCATGTCTTGGGTCAATAGTTGGGTTTGCCTGGCTGCTATGTTTTGGTGCCTTACGTTCCGCTATATCGGCTAAGGTAGCACTAGGAGAACCACTGCGATTGTGCCCTAGTTGAGCTGGGTCGAGCACCTCAGTGGAGAAAGCCCAAACTGACTGTCATGATGAAGCGAGAGCTGGTCGCTATTCGAGAGGTTTTTCGAGTCCCTAAAGACTTATGCCGCTTAGAGCGAGGAGTCGGCTCTGTCCGGCCAAGGCGTGGATAGCGCCCCGAACTCGGTCTTCCGAATACCAGGGGCTTTGCCGAAATTTAAAATTATAGAATTCTATGGCTAAGTGAGAGTGTTCATGCATTATAGTCCGATTGCCTTGTTCGTTGGGCTGAGCGCCTCCCTCGAAGGACCCAAACTTGGGAAAAAGAGCGCTCAGGTTTATCCCCGAACACCCCAGCAGTAGCGGCACAGCGGCAGAAGCCGACGACTCGCCATCTCTTAGAATTGATAAACAGCCGCACAGAAGGTAATATTTTAAATTCCAATAGCATTGCTTAGTGCATACGAACAAAGTTTTCAGCGCACAGGACAAAACGAGCAAGTTTCACTCAAAAATTACATCCCTAGAACATTCATCCGCCACAAGGCAGGCACCCTTCAGAACATCCTTATAAAATTCTCGGGCTTGCGATGCTCTTTCCCCGGCGGTGGCCCGTCCTTCACAAGCTTCTCAGCATCCAGCTTGCCCAGTGCACCTTAGCACGGGCAAGGGCCCTACGGACACCTTCAATGCAGACGGAGCGCTTGATGACTTCGAGCCTTGGACAGGCCCCCACCAGCCGCCGCACCAGCCCGAAATAGCCCCCAGGCAGAGCCTTTGCAGGCCACAGCCGAACTATGAGGCCCTTCATGCCCTGTTCGGCCACCTTGTGGAGCTCGACCAGTTGCTTCAGCTGGTCGCTCAGGGGCACGGGGTGTCCGGCCTCAGCATACTGAGACCAGAACACCTTCTCTGTCGAGCTGCCCTCCTCGGCTCGATAGAATACGGCGGCATCAGACACGCTACGGGGAAGATCTGCGAACGCTCCTGGAGAGCTCCGGATTTGGGTAAGTAACAAGCAACTCACGTTTATGTGTTTGCTTTGCATAAAGAATGCCTTACCCGCCGCTATGTTCTTCACCTCATCCAACTCCTGGAGGGTCTTCTGGGATTCGGCCTTCGCAAACTTGGCATTTTCAATAGCCGCCGTGAGCTCGGACGCTCGCGTCTTTGAGTCAAGCTCCAAACTCTCATGTTTTTTCATGAGAACCTGGAGCTCTTGCTGCACCTTGCCAACCTGGGCCTCGTACTTCTCCCGCTCGGTGCGCTCCGTGGCCGCCCTCTTCTCGGCCTCGACCAGCGCTTGCTTAAGGGTCGCCACCTCAGACGTGGCCCCTACAATAGCCACGATAATCCTGTCATTTTTCGCAATTGCACCTTTTTATATATATTTAAACAAGGTATTTCTTACCTTCATTGTCCTCGAGCTGCTTCTTGGCACGCCCGAGCTCTTGCTCGGACCGCTCAAGGTTCTGCTTTAGCGTGTCCACTTCTGTAGTTAGTGCGGCGGACGCAAGCAGAGAAGCCTGCATACGCATATTGACTCCCTTTTTTTAGACTCCTACAAATTTTATTTGATCCTCTATTCGGATTTTCTTCCCGAACGCCAAACAGAGCATCAGGGGCTACTGTCTATGCGGTAATATTATTTACACATTCTTTACTTACCTCAAAGCCTGTTAAAAGGCTAGTACAAGCTTCAGTCAGTCCGCTCTTGGCAGACTAAACCTTCTGGACCACTGCACTCATAATGGTGCGGTGCTCCTCGTCGATGGAGGCGCCTTGGAGCGCCTCCAACAGATTGTCCGGTGCATCCGGTTGGATGGGGGTCACCGGCACGGTGAGCTTGCTCTTCTTGGAAGGAGGTCCCCCGCCGGACTCTGGAACCTTTGAAGGTTCCGGAGCAGTGTCCGGCCTAGAGCCGGACTTGGAACCCTGGGGGGTTTCATCCCCATTACTCCTGGAGTCCGGGAGGTCGCCTTGCGGCACCTCTAGGACCACCTCCTCCCGGCTTGGAACATGTTGGGACAACACTTCGGTGTCGTCCGTAGGACGGGGGGAGGAAGCCGTCGGAAGCGAGTTCACATCCGACGAGTCCAGTGAGTCGCTCGACGACGCGTCGAGCCGGTCTTTGGGTGGGCTGCATAAACATATTCGACATAAGGGAAAGCTGTGCAATAAACGAATACTATGAAATACTCTGGCATCCGGATACTTACGATTTAGCCAGGGGCTTGGCCCTGGGCAGCCAGTCCTCTCCGCCGCTGTCGGCGTCGGTGGAGTAGTCTGGAGGAAGGGTTTTCCCCTTCTTGGACCCTTCGGCCTCCCCAGCTGGGGCGGCCTTCCTTTTCTTCTCTCCTCCCGCTGGAGGGGGAGAGGTCTGTTCTTCTTCCTCCTCGTCTTCACGGGAGGAATGCGCCTCGGAACTGTCGGATGATGGATCCGACACCTCCTGGTGCCGGGCACTCTTTCGAGTCCCCGTGGCCTTTTACGCGGCCTTCTTCTCTGGCACCACATAGGGTGCCGGAACCAGCAGCTTCGCCAAGCAAGCGTCCGCTGGGCCTTCGGGCAAAGGAGCCGGACAGTTGATCTGTCCGGACGTCTCCTGCCAATCCTGTCAAAGGTAAGGGAGCTTAGATCCCGCATGGAGTCAAACTATGAAAAACTGATACCCTGTAAAAGGAAAAACAGGTTACCGCATGAGCGTGATGCTCCGTACTGAATCTGCGATCCTCGGTAGCGGATGCGGGGGCCTCGGCGCCCTTGAAAAGCACCTTCCAGGCATCTTCGTATGTCGTGTCAAAGAGCCTGCTCAGAGTTCAGTACTGCGCCGGGTCGAACTCCCACAGGTTGAAAGCCCGTTGTCGACACGGGAGGATCAGGCGGATGAGCATAACCTGGACTACGTTGACAAGTTTGAGCTTCTTGTCCACCAGGGTTTGGACGCATGTTTGGAGTCCGGCCAACTCTCCTTTTTTACCCCACGACAGGCCCATCTCCTTCCAGGAGGTGAGCCGTGTAGGGGGTCCAGATCGAAACTCAAGGGCTGCGACCCATTCGGGGTCGCGCGGCTCGGTGATGTAAAACCACCCCGATTGCCACCCCTTCAGGGTCTCCACAAAGGAGCCCTCGAGCCATAAGACGTTGGGCATCTTGCCCACCATGGCGCCTCCGCACTCCTTGCCATGCACCACCTTTGGCTTGACATTGAAAGTCTTGAGCCATAGGCCGAAATGGGGGCGGATGCGGAGGAAAGCCTCGCACACGACGATAAACGCCGAGATGTTGAGGATAAAGTTCGGGGCCAGATCGTGGAAATCCAGGCCATAGTAGAACATGAGCCCCCGGACAAATGGGTGAAGAGGGAAGCCCAGTCCGCGAAGGAAATTGGGGAGGAACACCACCCTCTCATGGGGCCTAGGGGTGGGGATGAGCTGCCCCTTTTCGGGAAGCCGGTACGTGATGTCGTTAGACAAGTATCTGGCCTTCCACAGTTTTTTGATGTGTCCCTCCATGACGGAGGAGACCATCCAGTTGCCTCCCACTCCGTACATGGCTGGAGAAGGTTGAGGTGGGGAGTGCGGACTTGGGCGCTGGAGCTCGAGTGCGCGAGAATGGATAAGCAAGGGAGGAAGAAGGCGTAGGTGAAAAGGTGGATCCTTATCCCCTTATATGGGTGGACGCAACTACGTGTCCCCACCAGCCTGGTAAAACTCGCTTATCTCCAAGTGCCGTAATCAATGGCGTGGTTGGGTTACCCACGCCCGTATTGATGAGAATCACGGAATAAGGGGACATGATCTCTGCTTTAACAAGATGTGCCAAGGAAACCGCCTCGCATGATGCGCTGAGGTGGGATAATGAAACGAATCGGATAAAGGCTTGGCCGTGGTGTGTCACACTACGGAATACATCAGCAGATTAGATTTGTGTAAACATTATTCTCTCTATGGCAATATGTGGAAACTTATTTTGCAGAGCCGGACACTATCTTTGTGTTCAAAATCTTCTATGAAGTACTTGGAGGAGGAACCCGCCTTGCAATGCCGAAGACAATCTGCGCGCTGGACTCGTTGTCATTGAAGCCTGGTTCAGGGGCTACTGAGGGAGTCCTGGATTAGGGGGTGTTCGGATAGCCGGACTATACCTTCAGTCGGACTCCCGGACTATGGAGATACAAGATTGAAGACTTCGTCCCGTGTCCGGAAGGGACTTTCCTTGGCGTGGAAGGCAAGCTTGGCGATACGGATATGTAGATCTCCTACCATTGTAACCGACTTTGTGTAACCCTAACCCTCTCCGGTGTCTATATAAACCGGAGGGTTTTAGTCCGTAGGACAACATACACAACAACAATCATACCATAGGCTAGCTTTTAGGGTTTAGCCTCTCTAATCTCGTGGTAGATCTACTCTTGTACTACCCATATCATCAATATTAATCAAGCAGGACATAGGGTTTTACCTCCGTCGAGAGGGCCCGAACCTAGGTAAAACTTCGTGTCCCTTGCCTCCTGTTACCATCCGGCCTAGACGCACAGTTCGGGACCCCCTAGCCGAGATCCGCCGGTTTTGAAACCGACAGAGGCCATGGCCCAGAGGAGAAAATCTCGTCCCATCTAGTGGGGAGGCCAAGGAAGAAGAAGAAGGAGGGGGGCTCTCTCCCTCTCTCTCCCGGTTGCACCGAAGTGCCGTCGGGGTAAGGATCGTGACGGTGATCTACATCAACAATCTTGCTACCGTCAACACCAACTCTCTCCCTCTTTATGCAGCAGTGTAACTGAGGGAGTCCTGGATTAGGGGGTCCCCGGGTTTCCGGGCCGTGCGTTATGGGCCAGACTGGTGGGCCGTGAAGGTGCAAGGTAGAAGACCTTCCCCCGTGTCCATATAGGACTCTCCTTTGCGTGGAAGGCAAGATTGACGTGCGGATGTATAGTTTCCTTCCTCCGGTGTCTATATAAACTGGAGGGTTTAGTCCGTAGAGGCTATCAAAATTCATATAGGCTAGACATCTAGGGTTTAGCCACTACGATCTTGAGGTAGATAGACTCTTGTAACACCTACATTCATCAAATACAATCAAGCAGGACGTAGGGTTTTTCCTCCATTAAGAGGGCCCGAACCTGGGTAAACATCGTGTCCCCTTTGTCTCCTGTTACCTTCGATCCTCAGACGCACAGTTCGGGACCCTTACCCGAGATCAGCAGGTTTTGACATGAACATTGGTGCTTTCATTGATAGTTCCTTTGTGTCGTCGATGGAAGGATCGATGGATCACCTTGTCATCAATGAAAGCATCACCTCTGGAAGGGCCCTAGCTCCAGGACATGTCCTCCAGCTTGGCGGTTTCACCATGGGCGCCCGCTTGGCCATTAAGCCAAAGGCAGCCCCCTTAATCGCTAAACATCATCTCCGCATCAGCCTCGAACACTCCGAAAAGATGGATCCGACAGATATCTCATCCTTGAACGAACGGCTAGATCACATCACTGCCCTGGGGGTCGCAACAGACTATGATCGGATTGGGCTTAAACCCGATCAGAGGGAAATCAAGTTCCCGCCGATCACCCACCTGGTAGCCATCGTGGAGGAACAGGCCGAGAATACTTCTCCCCCTAAGTTAAGAACAAACTATGTTCGGATTTCCGAGCCCTGTGTGTCGGATACCCATCTTCGGGAAGAGACCGTATGTCCTCCAAACATAGAATCAGGCGTTAAGCCCGAAAGTCTCCAGGACCCTCTGGATGCTGGACTAGTGACCTCGGAGATTCTTCAAACTCCGGATCCAATAGTGGGTCAGGGTTCGGATTTCAGCCCGCTCACCCACCACAAGCAATATTTCCCAAGAAATTCAGGTCCTCCAGACATATGTGACCTAATGTACGTGTGGCAGCAACCTCAGGAAATGGTCCATCACTTTTGGGCTAGGTTCCTCGTTAGAAACAAGATTAAAGATTGTTGCAACGACGACACTGTTTCAGTTTTTTGCCGCAACTGTACGGACGAGGGAATTCTCAATGCTCTCAACCGCCGCCGCATACTACACTTCACAGATTTGGCTCACATAGTATAGAAGTAGTACAGAATGGAAAGCGCATGGAAAGCCTAGACGGCCCGATGGGATCCCCTTACCTTTAAGCAGCCCATCGGACGAGCAAAATGAATGCACCCTAACGGAGCACCCGAAAATAATCTCACTGATAAGAAAATGAAATCCTTCACGAGACATAGAACTGTCCTGGACGACTTGCTCGACAAGCCCTATCAGGTACACACAAAACCGAATACCGAACCAACACATAGCCTTCGGGCATGTTGGGTACTTCGACATGTGGCTAAGAGCGGTGAGGCCATCCTCACCAACACCAACCCGGATAAGTAATCTCCAGAGGATGACAATCTCGATGTCTTCACGATCTTCAAGACCTTTTCTTCAAATAATCAGAGCAAAAGGGCGCTCCGCGACCCCGTAGAAGTTATACAAGTAGCCGCAATAAGCCCTTGGAACGATACGACAATAACTTTTACTGCCGACGACGAACCAAGGGCCAGATCAGTCCGAGCACCTGCTGCCTTGGTCTTAAACCCAATTGTGGATGAATTTCGACTCACCAAGGTGATCATGGACAGCGACAGTGGACTTAACCTCATCTACGAGGACACACTCCATAAAATGCAAATGGACAAGAGTCGCATCGAGCAAAGCGGCACCACCTTTCAAGGAATCATCCCTAGTCGAGAAGCATGATGCTCGGGGAAAATTAAAATTGATGTAGTGTTTGGCACACATGAGAACTACAAGTCCAAAGAGTTGCTCTTCCACGTGGCACCTTTCAATAGCGGATATCACACCCTGTTGGGGTGAGACGCCTTCACACGCTTTCAAGCCATATCCCATTGTGGGTACATGAAGCTCAAAATGCAGGGCCCAATGGAGTTATCACAATCACTAGTGATCCGGGTATAGCACTCCACGCCAAAAACAAAACCGCATCCTTGGCCCTCAAGGCACTATCTGAGGCCCTTGCGGCCGAGCAGTTAACCACTTTGCGTTCCACAGTGGGCAAAGATGATGTAATCCTTGATAAGAGGCCCAAGTCCACTTCTTTCAAACCAACAAACGAAATAGTTAAATTTCTAGTGCACCCGACGGATCCTAACAAGACAGCGTCCATTGGAGCATAGCTGGATCCGATGGTCGACGTCGTCTTGCAAGCATTCATGCGCAAGAATTGGTACATCCTTGCGTGGCACTGATGTCTACTACACAACCTTCTTCTTGTAGACGTTGTTGGGCCTCCAAGTATAGAGGTTTGTAGGACAATAGCAAATTTCCCTCAAGTGGATGACCTAAGATTTATCAATCCGTGGGAGGCGTAGGATGAAGATGGTCTCTCTCAAACAACCCTGCAACCAAATAGCAAAGAGTCTCTTATGTCCCCAACGCACCCAATACAATGGTAAATTGTATAGGTGCACTAGTTCGGTGAAGAGATGGTGATACAAGTGCAATATGGATGGTACAAATAGGTTTTTGTAATCTGCAAATATAAAAACAGCAAGGTAACTAATGATAAAAGTGAGCGAAAACGGTATTGCAATGCGTTGAAACAAGGCCGAGGGTTCATACTTTCGCTAGTGCAAGTTCTCAATGATGCTCACATAAAATATAGGAATTGAAACATAAAGAGAGCATCATGAAGAATATAACTAGCACATTTAAGCCTAACCCACTTCCTATGCATAGGGATTTTGTGAGCAAACAACTTGTGGGAACAAGAATCAACTTGCATAGGAAAGTAAAACAAGGATAACTTCAAGATTTTCAACACATAGAGAGGAAACTTGATATTATTGCAATATGTAAAAGCATATATTCCTCTCTCGTAATAATTTTCAGTAGCATCACGAATGAATTCAACAATATAACCATCACATAAAGCATTCTTTTCATGATCTACAAGCATAGAATTTTTATTACTCTCCACATAAGCAAATTTGTGCTCATGAATAGTAGTGGGAGCAAACTCAACAAAATAACTATCATGTGAGGCATAATCCAATTGAAAGTTAAAATCATGACGACAAGTTTCATGGATATCATTATTCTTTATAGCATACGTGTCATCACAATAATCATCATAGATAGGAGGGATGCTTTCATCATAATAAATTTGCTCATCAAAGCTTGGGGGACAACAAATATCATCTTCATCAAACATAGAATCCCCAAGCTTGTCGCTTTGCATATCATTAGCATCATGGATATTCCAAGAATTCGTACTAACAACATTGCAATCATGCTCATTATCCAAAGATTTAGTGCCAAACATTTTAATACATTCTTCTTCTAGCATTTTGGCACAATTATTGGAATCCTTATTTTCATGAAAGATACTAAAAAGATGAAGCATATGAGGCACCCTCAATTCCATTTTTTTGTTTTATTTCATAGACTAAACTAGTGATAAAACAAGAAACTAAAAGATTTGATTGCAAGATCTAAAGATATACCTTCAAGCGCTAACCTCCCCAGCAACGGCGCCCAAAAAGAGCTTGATGTCTACTACACAACCTTCTTCTTGTAGACGTTGTTGGGCCTCCAAGTGCAGAGGTTTGTAGGATAGTAGAAAATTTCCCTCAAGTGGATGACCTAAGGTTTATCTATCCATGGGAGGCATAGGATGAAGATGGTCTCTCTCAAAAAACCATGCAACCAAATAGCAAAGAGTCTCTTGTGTCCCCAACACACCCCACACAATGGTAAATTGTATAGGTGCACTAGTTCGGCGAAGAGATGGTGATACAAGTGCAATATGGATGGTAGATATAGGTTTTCGTAATCTAAAAATATAAAAACAGCAAGGTAACTAATGATAAAAGTGAGAGAAAACGATATTGCAATGCGTTGAAACAAGGCCTAGGGTTCATACTTTCACCAGTGCAAGTTCTCTCAACAATAGTAACATAATTGGATCATATAAATATCCCCCAACATGCAACAAAGAGTCACTCCAAAGTCACTAATAGCGGAGAACAAACGAAGAGATTATTGTAGGGTACGAAACCACCTCAAAGTTATCCTTTCTGATCGATCTATTCAAGAGTCCGTAGTAAAATAGCACGAAGCTCTTCTTTCCGTTCGATCTATCCTAGAGTTTGTAGAAGAATAACACCTTAAGACACAAATTGTAACAGCCTGGATTTTTGCCCTTTTCTTTTTTCCTTTGTTTTCTTGGATTTTCTGTTTTGTTTTGCTTTTCCGTGGATATGTGGTTCTGAAACATGGGAAGATCATGTCTTCCTAGGTTTTATAGTGTCTTGTCACCCCCTTAATCATACCAAGATCATGTCATTTCCATCCTTGACCTGACCCATAATTCTTTTGTTGGTAATATTCCTTTTCTGATAAAGGAATAACCCTTAAAACCCTAGGTTGTGAAGCAACCTATATTTCTGTCACTCCTAAAATTTCCAAATAATTCTCATAAATTGTTTGGGTAATATCTCCCTCAAATATGGCAAAATATATCATTGGCCATGTTTCCCATCATGCTCAATAAATTCATTTCCTATTCTGTCCTAAATGGCACATTGTGAAGCAAGTGCTATTTATCTTTGCCCATTTGAACCCAAACTTATTGGAAATATTTTCCTGTCCAAATAATTGACACGTGCCAAAATTCAACTCAATTTGCCTAGTAAATATTCCTGAGCAATTTTTCAAAGTTCCTGTCTGAGGGAAGTGATTGTGAAGGAAGTACAATATAGGCATATCCAAATGAGTTGAAATTTGGCAAGGTCCTTCCTATGGTCAAGTCATGACTCTCCACCAAATATGAGCTCATGTAACTGAGCTATGTGAGACCAGCCCCAAATCTTAGTTTCAGGTCAGATTTTCAGTTTGTGAAGCAACTATATTTTATATTGCTTCAATTGAGCCGAAACTTTACCAGGACATGAACCTACCTATATCAACTCCCTCCACCAAGTTTTACCTCAATTGGTTTATCCAATTGCCCTGTGTAATGTTTTCAAGTTTCTGTCCAGAATGAAGCTTTGTGAAGCAAGTGCCACTTTGGTATTTCCAAATGGCATGAAACTTTTACAGCAGCTTCATATCATCATATAACCCCTCTATGCCAAATTTCAGCTCACAGAAATAAAGTATGTGAGTGTATCATCCAAATCCCCAATTCTAGCCAATTTTGCACTTTGTACTGCAACCCTCATCTAAAATCCTCCTCCTAGTCTGATTTTTGGTGATCCGCATCACCTTAGTGTGTGATCATCATCAGAAAAACTCTTTACCATGTTACGAAGCTGGTTTAACCACATAGAGTTACAAACACCTTCTTACTGATTTACTTTGGAGATAAGTGCAAATCTCTTCTTTGCCCCTGGACTGATTTATTTCTTCATTTGGACTAAGGGCACGAAGGTCAATCTACTGGACATGGTCGGTCACGCCAAAGAGCGCCGCTTGCGCCAGTGCGCGTGGTGATCACGCTTGCGTCATGGCTGAACGCATGCTCTGGCTTGTTCCGGCCACTGTTCTCGTCCCCTCCCTCCTCGTCTCGACCTCCATTCATGTCCCGGAGCTCGCCCGTGCTTGACTGCATCGCCCTGCGTCGCTGCTTCATCGTGGTTTGCCATCAATGCGCCGCTAGAATAGTGCCCGCGCGATGCCCAGCCACTGACCTCCATTAGAGCACTACTCAAGCTCGCTTGTGAGCTCCAGAGCCTTCCCCTCGGCTATATAAGAATGCCCGAGCCCTTCCGCAGCTCATCCACTCCTCACTTGCCTCCCAAGCCCACCGGAGTCCTCAGCCCTCTCTTCTTTTCGCCGGAGGTCTCCATGGCCGACTCAGTTCCTCCTCGGTTCCGACAAACCTAGCCCCTCCCCTCTCCTCCAGAGCTGTCCACTAGCTTCCCCTCATCACCGCGGTTCTCCCCACCCCACCAGTTCATCGCCGGAGTCCCTCTGGCCGCACCTCCCGGAGCTTGGCCGTCGCCGTTGTTCTCGGGCACCACCCTGACCGAGCCCATCCGGTGCTCCTCTCTCCCTCCCGTCGCCACCAGAGCCTCCACCACTCTCGGGCGAGCCTCCCCAAGCCCTCCACCTCGCCTCCCCGCCGCCGGAGACCCCTGCCCATCACCACCACCGCCCGCCCCTGCCTCTCAGGTCTCCTCCGTCCCCGCGTCCTCCACTCCTCCTCGGCGCCCCCTTTGCCTCTGGACGGGTGCGCCGCGCTGCCCCGTACTCGCCGGTGGCCGTGCCGTGGCCAGAGGCCACCGGAGCTGGCCGGTCCTCTCGTCGCCCCTCCCCTGCTCTGCCTCTGCTTCACGCAAGGAACAGGGCGAGCGAGAGGTAGAGGACGAGCGCCCGTGCCCCTCCCCTGTTCCCTGGGCCTGGCCGGTCAGTGGCCCAAGTGCCCCCGCTAACGTGTCAAGTGGACACGTATTACGGTTAGTGCGTGTTTAGTTCCCGAAAGCGTATTTTGTTCCTTCTTTGGCTAAAGTGTGTTTTCTGTTAAAGAAAACATATTTCTCTCTACTACGGCTCTGAATACGTTTTCCTTTTCAGAAAACGTAAACTGCCCGAAGGCGCTTTCTGTTTTTCCACCAGGGGCCTGTTTGCTGAAAATTTTTCACCGATAGGTCCCTGATCTTCATCTCCTCACAACTTTTCAACCGTAACTCCGATCGAGGTGAAACCAACGCTCACTTCTTCGTCTCGTCGAGATCTATCTTCTGGTAACATTTTCACCAAGTGTTCTCACAGTGAAAATGACCATTTTTCCCTTGCCTCTAATCAGCCCCCTCCGAGAGGAAACCGTCTGACGTTTCGTTTCGCGATTTCACTGCACTTCTTCCCAGTGGTTTCTTCATCCCCAGGCAAGCCACAATACCCACTTGAATGATAGTCATGCAGTAGCCATGGTTTTCAACTTGAATATTTATTAAAATGTTTGCTTGTTTAAAATATGGTTATCGTTGTTTCGGTAATGATTCTTTGTTAGTGCTTACTTTCTTGCTATGTTGTTATGCACCTGATTGTCATGCCCTGCTAGTTGCTAGTATTCCTTTCATATTCTTATGCTTGCTAGTAGTACATGTTGATGTTGGTGATGGTCTTCGGTGCATGACTGCCGTCTGTCCCGAGTACCGTTGTTATGTATGTTCCATTGCATCCAGTTGGTTAAATCCTTGCATGATGGCATTGTTGATATGTTCTTGCATGATATTTATTGTTGATACTACTGGTCATGCTATGTTTCGAAGAAGTACGTACTTATGATGTTCATGCTAGTCAGTATGCCATGCTTAGATGGATATGATTCATTGTTGATATGGTGGATAGTTATGTGGTTCTCTCATGATTATGTTGATATCATGCTCATGCATTGTAATTACATCATGTATTTTATCATGGCTTAGCATATTTTCATTCAAGTTTAACCGGACTAAATTGAACTTGAACATTTGTTGGCTGAGTCATGGTGCCACCATATCGAACTGACTAGTGCGACCACGCTTACCTTTATGGGGAGGTCCTAACTGGGTCTATTGTCGTGCCTCTCGCCGGTGCCTCCAACGAGGGAAGGTTATGGGCGTGCGGTACCCTGGCCCGGTAAGCAGACATAACCTTGTGTGCCCATTGTTGTTGTTGTTATGGATCCGGGTCCCCATTTGGGACCGTTTGGCCACGACGGTGGTCGTTGTGTCTTTGGTAAACATGGGGCCACTCAGGACTAGCCCAGTGGGGAGTGAGTCAGAGTGGCCGGGAGAGTGTCATGGAAGTAGATCGGTTTTGTCGGAACGCCGTTGGTCCACCCGAATGGGAGTGCGAGGCCATGGGTTCCGTAGTGTGGGTACAATGTACTAACCTCGGCAGAGTGTATATTAAATCTATCGATAGCCGCGCCCGCGGATAAGGGCCCAGTTCGTAGTTGGTCACACTATGAGTCAACAGTAGTTATAATAATGTGCTTAATAACAACCATGGTTTGATGATGAGATAAGTTGGTTGTGATCACCGGAAGGATCACCGTTTGAGGCCAGGTATTGGTCATGGTTGTGATCGCCGGAAGGATCACTGTTTGAGACCAAGTGTTGGTCATGGTTGTGATCGCCGGAATGATCACCGCGGTATCGAGGATACCGAGTTGTTGGATATTCGTGATGTTGTGCGAGAATCATGGGTAAAGATCAAGCTCCTGGTGGTCATTTGATGATTACTACGGTATTGTTTATACCAAGCTTGATTTGATCCTGAGATGATCGTGTAATGTCCGAGGTTGGTAAGTGATGCATGTGATGGTTACGAGGTAACCCGAGCAGAATAAATGGTGCATATAGTGTCATCATGTTGCATGCTGGTATCGTAAGATTTACATGTTCATGTCACGATCATATTGTTCTAGCAGTATTATGTTCATGTTGTTCATGCCATGACTAGCAGTATTATGTTCATGCCATGTTTTCCCGATGATCTCATGATAATTCCTGCTTAACCTGTAATTGCCATGTTGTTGTTTGTCTTGAATGCTTCTGGTTATTGTGAGCTTGCAAGTACATTCAATGTACTAACCTGGCGTGTCATGCCAGTTTGCAGGTCGTGCCTGGATTGCTTGCTTGTTTGGTGTTGTTCCTGTGTTTGCGAGCTAGGATAAACGTTCCAGCCAGAGTCCCTACGGATTGGAGTCCATCATCGCCGTTCGTTGTTCCGCTGCCAGTAGTTGTTCCGTTCCTTCAAGTTGTTATGCTGCTTGTATAGAGCAACCGTGGTTGGCGTAGTGTTGCCGAGCTGTTGTTATTCATTGTAATATCAGAACCCTTGTATTTGCATTCATTTTGTAATAGAGAGCTGGTTTGTTCTATACTAAGCAGTGCCGTATTCCAGAAGACTTCACCTCGATCTCTAGGCTGGAATACGGGGCGTTCCAGTTTTCTCTGAGCTGGGGTGCCACACAAATCAACCAAAACCCTAATGTCACCTAGATACTCCAATGTCACCTCTAGTATCCGTGGGTATGATTATACGATATGCATCACACGATCTCAGATTCATCTATTCAACCAACACAAAGAACTTCAAAGAGTGCCCCAAAGTTTCTACCGGAGAGTCAAGATGAAAACGTGTGCCAACCCCTATACATAAGTTCACGAGGTCACGGAACTCGCAAGTTGATCACCAAAACATACATCAAGTGGATTGCATGAATATCCCATTGTCACCACAGATAAGCACATGCAAGACATACATCAAGTGTTCTCAAATCCTTAAAGACTCAATCCGATAAGATAATTTCAAAGGGAAAACTCAATCCATTACAAGAGAGTAGAGGGGGAGAAACATCATAAGATCCAACTATAATAGCAAAGCTCGCGATACATCAAGATCGTGCCGAATCAAGAACACGAGAGAGAGAGAGGGAGAGATCAAACACATAGCTACTGGTACATACCCTCAGCCCCGAGGGTGAACTACTCCCTCCTCGTCATGGAGAGCGCCGGGATGATGAAGATGGTCACCGGAGAGGGATT